>NC_069787.1:6449242-6752272 GCF_027406575.1 Nycticebus coucang
AGTACAAAGCGTCATGGCATCACAGCTCACAACAACCTCAAATTCTTGGATTCAAGCAGTCTGCCTCAGCCTCCTGAATAGTTGGGACTACAGGCACACACCACCATACCCAGCTAATTTTTCTATTTTTTGTAGAGTCAGGGTTTCACTATGTTACTTGAGCTGGTCTCCTATTCCTGGCCTCAAGCAAGCCTCCTGCCTCTCCCTCCTAAAGTGCTCAGTTATATGCATAAGCCACCATTCCTGGACAAAATATAGCAAGACTTTCAAAAAGAAAACAAGTCCAGGGAGGAGAGGTGAAAACAGTTGACAATGTTCCAAATAGTGCCATATACTATACTAGACAAGTGGTTCTCAACCTTCCTAATGCCCTGGCCCTTTAATACAGTTCCTGTTGGTTGCGACCCACAGGTTGAGAACTGCTGTACTAGACCATGTTCCATGTTTCGCCTTAAGATTGTCTTCCAGGCCCTTGAGCTTTCTTCCAGTCCTTTCCTAGGCTTGCTGGTCCCGTGGATGTCCTGCAGCTGGAAACCTATAGCACTGACAAGGAGGGGCACCTGCGGAGTGTGGGGCGGCAGCCTGAGTGGCCTGTTGAGCCCGGCCCTCCAGCAGTGTGTGGAGCTGCTCCATATGGGACTGGGCTTTGGAGGTGCTCAGCCAAGGAGAGAGGAACTTGGTAGAACCAATTAGAGAAGTAAAGACCATGCGTGGAAGCCACGAGGAGGAAGCGATTCTGACAGCCAGTGGGAAAGGCCCAGCAGAGGAGGTGGCGGGATGTGGGCAAAGAGAGGGTGTATTTATTATGGGAATGGGTGAGGAGGGTGTTTCAAGTTGGAGGAACAGTGTCAGCAACACCACAGACGTGAAAAAGCCCAGGTGAGTGTTTCAAGCAATGGATGGGAGCTTTGAGTGGCTGCTAGGGGGTCTGAAACAACCTCCAAATCTTATGTAGGGCCAAATTGCAAGAAATCTTAAATGCTGAAGATTGGCGATATGATTGCAAGAAAGCCATTAAAAGTGTTGAGAGGAGACCCAGCCTTCTGTTTAAAGATAAGTAGTGTAGTCCCTTCAAAAGGACCCTAACCTGTTTTTCATGTCATCCAAATCACTGGAGTGGCTGAGAAATGATGTGAAAGGTATTTGGTCTTTTTGCCTGTTGATTCCAGAATGGGGAGGAGCTCCACATTTCTTTCTTACCTGGGAACTGAGGGTGTAGGAAACTCAGAGTTCCATTTTTTTTTTTAAAAGAAAAGCAACAAAAACCCTGTCACCTTTAGCAGTAGAATCCTTAAGTCTGAGAGCAAGAGAACTGGACAAAATTTATTTAGACTCCTGCTTTGCTGAACTTCAGCTATTTAAGAGAATTTTTTTAGTCTTAACAAAATAATTGAGTTCAGTAGTTTTCAAGATAATATTAAGAGATGTAAGAATGGCAGTAAATTGAATAAGTTTGGTGAAGTTTCCCCATGCATAGTGAGCCATGACCTGACTGGATGTATAAACAGACCTCTGGTAACAGTAGCCTAGTCTCAGCAGATCACAGCAGCTGACTTGGGTCAACAACAGGCAGCCAACTGTTTACCAGGTTCAAATGAGGCAAACACCCAGCTGTGAGCAGTTGGGCTGTCTCACACCTCACTTCCTTTTTGTATATACTTCACTTTCCTTTCTCTGTCCTTCAGTATTATCCAGCCATATGGTAGCCCTGCAGCCTCACTGAACCCATCCTGGTTCTAGGGGCTGATCACAATCGTTCTCTGCTCAGTTAAAGTCTATTAAATGCAATTTGTCTAATGCTTTTCTTTACCAAGTAAAATGGCCACTATACTTGAAAGAGCAGGTTGTGAGGATTAAATGAGACAATCCCACAGTGAGTAGTCCCGCACCTGGTAAGAGTGAGTGCTACACAGTGATCTGGATCGTTGATAGACTGAGAATGCCTTGAGGACAGGCCCCTGTGTCATTCACCTGACTTTCTTCAGAAAGTAGCGTGTCTCCTCACCAGGGAAGAGCCTGGTAGCCAGAATTTGGGCTGGTCCCTGAGCAGCCCAGGTCTTGAGTTGGTTTAGGGAACCAAAAAATGAGTACATGCCAGAGAATATCCTGGCCATAGAGACAACAGGACTTCATGGCCCCGAGAAGAAAACTTGCAAATGGACACATAAAATCGGCTGATAATAGATTTTACTTGTGACTTCTTAACCAGCACAGTGACAAAAACATCGTCATGTTTGTGGCTACTTCCCATCACCTGGAACAGTATCTGGCACATACTTGGCGTTCATGGAAAACTGGAACTCAAAAATCGCTACTTACTGAATCGCTATTCCAGGCACAGAGCCACTTACTGTATCTCCATCTTTCAATTCCTCTGAAGGGAGATAGTGTAATTTCTATTTTTCAGATGAACCAAAAATCTTGGGTAGATGGTTTGAGTTTTTTCCTTAAGCGAGCCATTTCACTAGTAAATGGCAAAGTCAGATCTGAATGTGGCTGAGTTTGACTCTACAGCTCCAGCAATTTTTGCTATTCCATTTTGCTGGACAAGGAATCGCAATTTGTAGATTTCAAATTTGGTGTGATCTTGAGCAGCAAGGATCCTACTTTTTCTGAATGTCTGTGTCTTTGCTAAAAAGTCACCTTAGTTCTCTTCCAGCAATAAAATAATATTTGTACTTGGTACCCAGCTCAGCATCTCCCTAGGAGCATGAGCTATGACCACTGAAATGGTTCGATGTCAGGGCTGGACAAGGTGGGAACCAGACCGAGCCTGATTGTGGGTGGTGGGTAGCAGGTGTCTTCTCCCTGTCTTTCCTTTCCCTTCCCTTCTGTTTTTTTTTTTTTTTTTTTTTGACAATCTTATTTTGCCACCCTTGGTAGAATGCTGTGGCATCATACCTCACAGCAACCTCAAACTCCTGGGCTTAAATGATCCTGCCTCAGTTCTATCTAGAGACAGGGTCTTGTTCTTGCTCAGGCTGGTCTCTAACCCCTGACTCAAGCAGTCACCCACCTTGGCCTCCCAAAGTGCTAGGATTACAGGCATGAGCCACCATGCCTGTCCCTATGTCTTTTCTTACTGTGTAAAATATTTCAGGATCTACAAGAGAAAGTAAAACATAAAGAATCATAGTGCTGGGCGGTGCCTGTGGCTCAGTCGGTAAGGCGCCGGCCCCATATACCGAGGATGACCGGTTCAAACCCGGCCCCGGCCAAACTGCAACCAAAAATAGCCGGGCGTTGTGGCGGGTGCCTGTAGTCCCAGCTACTCGGGAGGCTGAGGCAAGAGAATCACTTAAGCCCAGGAGTTGGAGGTTGCTGTGAGCTGTGTGAGGCCACGGCATTCTACCGAGGGCCATAAAGTGAGACCCTGTCTCTAAAAAAAAAAAAAGAATCATAGTGCTGATGATGGTGATTGTGGAAATTCCCATGTATGTGCTTTGTGAAATCTGTGAGTTGTGTTCAACTGATCAAAATTCTAGAGCACATCAAGATGTTGCTAGTAATTCAGAAATGAATGTTCAAAAGAAAAACATAATCCAAGGCAGAAGGATCATTTGAGGTAAAGAGTTCAAGACCAGCCTGAGTAAGATCGAGTCACTGTTTCTACTAAAAACAGAAAAAATTAGTTAAGCATGGTAGCTCATGCATGTAGTCCCAGCTACTTGGGAGGATGAGGCAGGAGGCTCCCTTGAACCTAGGAGTTGAGGTTGCAGTGAGCTATGCTGATGCCACTGAACTCCAGCCAGGGTGCCAGAGCACCACTCTGTCTCAAAAATGGATGTGTATGGATGTGTGTGTGTGTGTGTGTTTCTATCCCATATGGTTTGTCATTTACTATAATGAGTAAAGGCTCATGCCCTTTATAAATGAGATACGTGGATTATTCTTTTTTCTTTGTTTTTTTTTTTTTTTTTGAGACAAGAGTCTCATTTTGTCACCCTGGATAGAGTGCCGTGGCACCACAGCAACCTCAAACTCCTGGTCCCAAGTAATCCTCTTGCCTCAGCCTCCCAAGTAGCTGGGACTACAAGCACCTACTACAATGTCCAGCTAGTTTTTCGATTTTAGTATAATTTTTCTATTTTTTAGTAGAGATGGGGTCTCACTCTTGGTCAGGCTGGTCTCCAACTCCTGAGCTCAGGCAATCTGCTCACCTCGGCCTCCCAGAGTGCTAGGTTACTAGAGTGCATGAGTCACTATACCTGTCCTAAGAATTTTTTTTTTTTTTTTTTTTTTTGAGACAGTCTCCCTTTATTGCCCACGGTAGAGTGCTGTGGCGTCACACAGCTCACAGCAACCTCCAGCTCTTGGGCTCAAGCGATTCTCTTGCCTCAGCCTCCCGAGTAGCTGGGACTACAGGCACCCGCCACAATGCTGGGCTATTTTTTTGTTGCAGTTTGGCCGGGGCCAGGCTCAAACCCACCACCCTCGGTATATGGGGCCAGCACCCTACTCACTGAGCCACAGGCGCTGCCCATTAAGTAAAGGATTATTTTTAATAGTTCATTCTTGGGTTGTTTTTTTTTTTTGAGACAGTCTCACTATGTCACCCTCAGTAGAGTGCTGTGGTGTCACAGCTCACAGCAACCTCCAACTCTTGAGCTTAAGCGATTCTCTTGCCTCAGCCTTCCAAGTAGCTAGGACTACAGTGCCCACCACAATGCCCACCTATTTTTTGGTTGCAGTTGTCATTGTTGTTTAGCAGGCCGAAGCCAGGCTCAAACCCACCAGCTTCAGTGTATGTGGCCAGCACCCCTACTCACTGACCTACAGGTGCCAAGCCTAATAGTTGATTTTTCACGTATAAAAAGTAAGAATTTCAAACTTTGAGCCATACTATTTTTATTCATTTAAAATGCCCTTGGGGGCGGTGCCTGTGGCTCAGGGAGTAGGGTGCTATGTCATATACCGAGGGTGGCAGGTTCAAACCCTGCCAAAACTACAACAGAAAAAAATAAAACTTTTTAAATAAATAAATAAAATGCGCTATCATGTGATCTAACTTTTTCTTCATATAGGACCCCTTTATTTGATTCCCAAAATATTTAGTTTTGCATTTTTCAATGACCCTTTTTCATAAATAATGAAAGTAAAGAGTATGTGTCATTTGTGAAAGTTTGGATTTGCCATCAAGTGGGAGGGTTGTGGGAAGCACAGTGGCCTGGAAGCCCCATTCTGCTGCCCAACCACCCTGCACAGTGTCCTTGTGACAGAGGCCCTGATCACTGTTTTAAGCACAGGAAGGATTTTTTCTTCCTACTCATTTTCCATAGAAATCTTCTAAAACATACATGACCCACTTCCTACTGAAATGCATTTCATTGTCCTGACCAGGTTGTGCCTGTTAATGTCAGCACAGAGGGGCCAGGTTTATTGAAAAGGGAGGGTAACCTGCCTGGGTGGTACAAAAGTGGTATCTGTGTAGGGTGGGGAGGGGGCTCAGTTGAGACCCTTTTTTTTTTTCTGAGACAGAGTCTCCCTATGTAACCCTCGGTAGAGTGCCATGGTCTCACAGCTCACAGCAACCTCAAATTCTTGGGCTCAAGCAATTCTCTTGCCTCAACCTCCCAAGTAGCTGAGACTACAGGCATGCACCACAACACCCAGTGATTTTTTGTTGCAGTTGTCATTGTTGGTTAGCTGGCTTGGGTCGGGTTCAAATTCTCCACCTTTGGTGTATGTGGCTGGTGCCGTAACCACTGTGCTACAGGTGCCAAACCAAGAGACATGTGTGTGTGTGTGTGTGTGTGTGTGTGTGTGTGTGTGTGTCCGGGGCTGGGTTTGAACCCGCCACCTATGGCATATGGGACTGGCGCCCTACCCTTACCCAAGAGACCCTTTTTTTATGTGGCCATAGAAAGTGGGTACATTCCATAGCTTGCTGAAAGTTAGGGTCTTTTGGTGCAAACTTCTCAGGGAGTGGGCTAGCCAGATCCTTTGTGTCTTTGTCTTAGGAGTAGAGGAAGCGGAGGGGACAGGTTCAGATGCGGCTGCCTTAGGCCCCCCAACAGAATATACTTCAACATAATTAAGGCCATAAGTACCAAGCCCACAGTGAACATCATACTCAATGGTGAAAACTGAAAGCTTGGGCGGCTCCTGTGGCTCAAGGAGTAGGGCGCCCATCCCATATGCCAGAGGTGGCGGGTTCAAACCCAGCCCTGGCCAAAAATCACAAAAAAAAAAAAAAACTGAAAGCTTTTCCTCTAAGAACAGGAATAAGAAAAGGATGTCCACTCACCACTTCTATTCAGCATAGTACTGGAAGTCCTAGCCAAAGGAATTAGGCAATAAAAAGAAATAAAATGCAGCCAAATTAGAAAGGAAGAAGTTCAATTGTGTATAGTTGCAGATGACATGATCTTATATGTAGAAAACCGTAAGTACTCCATCAACTATTTAATCCATTCTGTAAAGCTGCCAGATAGAAAATCAACATAGAAAAATCAGTTGCATTTCTTTTCACTAACAACAAACTGTCCCCCGAAAATTAAGAAAATAATACCATTTGCAATAGCATCAAAAAGAATAAAATGCATATAAATAATAAGCAAAGACGTAAAAGATCTCTATGTGGAAAACTGTAATATATATAAATATAATATACGATGGATGAAAAACTTGAAGAAGACACAAACAAATGGAGAAGTACCACATGTTCCTGGATTGGAAGAATTAATATTGTTGGCTCAGCTCCCGTAGTTCAGTGTTTAGGGCACTGGCCACATACACCGGGGCTGCTGGGTTCGAACCAGGCCTGGGATTGCTAAACAACAATGACAACTGCAACAAAAAAATAGCCAGGCATTGTGGCGGGCGCCTGTAGTCCCAGCTACTTGGGAGGCTGAGGCAAGAGAATCGCTTAAGCCCAGGAGTTGGAGGTTGCTGTGAGCTGTGGCGCCATGGCACTCTACCCAGGGCGACATTGCGACTCTGTCTCAAAAAAAAGAAAGAGTGTTATGACATGCACTACCCAAGGCAGTCTACACAGATCCAGTGCAATCCCTATCAAAATTCCAGTAGCAGTTTTCACAGAAATAGAAAAAACAATTCTAAAATTTGTGTGGAAGCACAAAAGACATCAAGTAGCTAAAGCAATCTTGAGAAAGAACAAAGCTGGAGGCATCACATTTCCTGATTTCAAACTATATTACAGTACTAATGAAAACACCAGGGTACAGGCATAAAAACAGACACATAGACCAATGGAACAGAATAGAAGAGGGCAGAAATAAACCTGTGCATGTTTGGGCAACAAATCTTTGACAAAGCCACCAAGAATACACAATGGGAAAAGATCATCTCTTCAATACATGAGGTTGGGAAAATCAGATATCCACATGTAAAAGAAGAAAATGGGACCCCAAGTTTACACCATACTCAAAAATTCACTCAAAATATATTAAAGACTCAAATATAAGATCTGAAACCATCAAACTCCTAAAAGAAAATACAAGGAAAAAGTTCCTTGTCATTTTCTTTGGCAATGTTTTTTTAGACACGACTCTTTTTTAACTTTTTGTTATTAAGTTTTTCCATCATTCACAAAAAAGTAATGGTATAATGTACTGAAATCAACAATTACAAAGCACTTAATCCTTTTTTAGCAAATACTAGAGAGGCTACATCACTTGCCCTTTTTGATTGTTTTTGTTTTTGCTGGTGAAATGTTATTGTTCTTTTTTTATTAAAGTGAAACTTAACGGCCAAGGCAGTTGGTTTGCCTGAACTTGTGAGTCTGAGACCAGCATGAGCCAGAGCAAGACCTGATCTCTAAAAATAACCAGTCATTGTAGCAGGAGCCTGTGGTCCCAGCTACTCGGGAGGCTGAGGCAAGAGAATCACTTGAGCCCAGGAGTTTGAGGTTGCTGTGAGCTGTGACGCTATAGCACTCTACCAGGGTGAAAGAGTGAGACTCAAAAAAGAAAAAGTGTAACTCATGCCATTAATTAGCCCTCTTAAAGTGAACAATTAAGCAGCATTTAGTCTGTTCGCAATATTGTGCAACCACCATCTCTGTGGAGCTTGAAAGTACTTTCATCACCCCAAATGTCACTCCCATTCTCCCCTCCTGCCCCACCCTGGGAGCCACCATTATACTTTTTGTTTCTATGGACTCACCTATTCTGGATGTTTTCTATAAATGAAATCATATGATATGTGACCTTTTGTGTCTGGCTGCTTTCACTCAGCACAACAGTGTAAAGGGTCATCCATGTTGCAGGATGTGTCAAGACTTCATTCCTTTTCGTGGCTGAATACTATAATATTTCATTGTGTGTATAGACCACATTTGGTTTATCATAAAGTAGTTGATGGACATCTGGGCTGTCTCCATCTGTTGTCTGCTGTGAACAACGGTGTTCGTGCACTTGTTTTAGTCCCGCTTTACAATTCTTTTGGGAAGAGCTAGAGTGGCTGTTATAGCAATTCTAGGTGTAACTTTGGAGGCCTGGGCAGCTGCTCCTCTGTGAAGCCTGCCCTGATTTCCTCACATCCATGCAGTTGGGCTGCCCAGGTCTGCTGCTCTCTGTTACTCACTGACTCACTTCTGTTAAACAATGTGTGGTTTTACCAGACTGCATCCTTCTGGTAAACTCCCACCTGCTTCCTCACTCCTGTGAACAAATGTGAACCTGAAGGAGCCAATCCTTCAAGATGCATCCTGAATGGCTACCCAGGCCTAAATTAAAAATAGAGCCAAATGCCATTTGCAGACTAGAGGTCACTTAGGTACCCTAAGTTTCCTGAAAAGCCACACCTCTACTCAACGTGGGGACTTCCAGTGTGTCCTGAACCAACCTATCACAGCTAAGTTGAAGCCAGTTTGAATCCTTCATTTGCATAAGTGGACCTGACTTGAGAGCTTCACATCCAAGGCTACATCTCTGTGATCTGCAAAGTGTTCACTGGAATAAAGTCCCTTTCCTCCAAGTTCCCTTTCAGAGAACTTTTGTTCACATTCCCAGAGTTCACGTGGAAATAATCCCAACACAACGTCTGGCTCAGGAGATGGACATGTGATCCATGTCGGGCTTGTGGAGTGGGTCCCAGGGCCTTGCTGGCTGCACTGAGACAGAGGAGCCCTTCTTCCTGCGCTCATGCCCTCTACAAGGCCCCTGTGTACCCAGAGGTGCCAGGAGCACAGCCTGCCCAAGCATGCGGTCCTCTGGGGGAGCGGGGGTGCAAAGCCGAGACACAGAGAGAGATGACAGCAGTTCCTTATAAAACTGCCTGGCTGGGCGGCGCCTGTGGCTCAAAGAAGTAGGGCGCTGGCCCCACATACCAGAGATGGTAGGTTCATACCCCGCCCTGGTGAAAAACTGCAAAACAACCCAAAAAACAAAAAACCTGCCTGGCTCTTGGGTGCAGCTCAGCCTGAAGCCAGTCTCATCTTGTGAACCTCCCAGTGTCATGAGCTCACTTGACGGTTGAAGCCAGTTTGAGTTGTTTTTTTTCATCACTTGTAGTCAAGTGACACACGTGCTGGTGGACATGTGAGGTGTTGTCTGCCGATATCCCTCCCTTCCAGGCCCACACCTCCCTCCCATCTGCCGCCCGGGGCAGCCTGGTGCTGTGGAGCTTGGGACCAGAGGAAGTCAGGAAAAGTTCTTATGCCCTGGGAGCAGGTCAGTGTGAAGCTGGTATGAGAGCTACAGGCAGAGAGAGGCCCCAAGCCGGCAGGGGAGGGAGGCAGGACACACCCAGCTTCCTGCGGCCCCTGCACGCTCATCTTCCTCCCACTTCGGCTGCCCAGTCTGTCTTTTGAACAGGTGGAGACACCAATCTACTTCTAACTACTCCCCTTTTTGGCTTAATCTAATTCAGGCTCTGTTTCTGCAACCTGAATCTCCCACAAGCTTCTTGAGGCGCAAACCTCTTATTTGTTTCTCTGTCCTTCACCTGGCACGGCACCCTGGTGGCCCCTGACGGAAAGCTATGAAGTGTTTACCCGGGCCAGGGACGGTGCTGAGACCTCATGTACAGCAGCCTGCACAGGCCTCCGCATATCCCTGTGGGCAACTATTAAATGGTGCCATATGAATTTCCCAATAGCCACCTGTTTGGAGACCTAAAAAGACACCAATTTCATCTGGCACATTCTAATATGAAAGTTTTGCTGATGAAGCCAGAGAGATGGGGGTCTCCTCCAAAGTAAACCCGGTAGAAGACGGTCATTTGAGTTGACAGAGAAAGTGAGCCCTTGATCTTTGCATGGCATGTGGAGTTGAAAAAAGGGCCATGGAAGAGGAAGATCTTGAGGAAGACCCCCTTCGCTGCTGTCTGCCCTGTGCTCAGTGGGCAGCTGGGAGCAGAGAAGCTGAGGATCTGGGGCTGCAGCAGTCACACTTGACTACCTAAGCATTGGCCTGATATCGGGCCCCAGTGTGTCTGGGACACAGGGCTTCAGGAAGAGCAAACTACTTGAAAAACAGCCTTCTCTTCTTAGTAAAGTATCACAAGAATGGAGGAGCTGGCTTGGTGCCTGTGGCTCAAGCAGCTAAGGTGCCAGCCACATACACCTGAGCTGGTGGGTTCGAATCCAGCCTGGGCCCTCCAAACAACGATGGCTGCAACCAAAAAAATAGCCAGGCGTTGTGGTGGGCACCTGTAATCCCAGCTACTTGGGAGGCGGAAGCAGGAGAATCACTTGAGCCCAGGAGTTGGAGGTTGCTATGAGCTGTGATACCACAGCACTCTACCCAGGGGCGACAGCTTGAGGCTCTGTCTCAAAAAAAAAAAAAAATGGAGGAGCAAGAATCCAATCTACTCAATACTAATATGAAGCCAGTAGAAGATCTAACACATGACTACATGAGAGAAAAACTGAAGTCCATTCAAGGTGGGGGGCGAGGGAATGAGGGAGTGGGAAGAGGGGAGAAGGGGAGAGATGGGGTACTCCCACTTAATGGGCACAGCATTAGGGTGTATGGCACAGCTCTTGGGGGCAGGACACAGTTATAAGAGGGACTCTAACAAATGCAAACACTGTAACCTAAATCGTTTGAACCTCAAATTAACCCTAAACATAAAAAAAAAGAAAAAAGAAAAACGGTTCAAAAGAGCATGAAGGCTCAGAGTCGTGTTTGTGGATGTCAGTCCACAAACTTGGGAAGGAGTCCACAGAAGCGCAAGGTATGGAGGAAACCTATAAAGACATAAACAGGCCCAAATCTGAACTTAAAGATGAAATGCACTGTAAGGAAGAACTTACCGAGCTTTCTTCAGGCTGAACAAGCGTCTTTTCAGTCAGAAGACACAGCTGCAACGTGAGAATCAGAAGCTTCAAACAGAAACTTACAGGGTGGCACCTGTGGCTCAAGGAGTAGGGCGCCGGTCCCATATGCCAGAGGTGGCGGGTTCAAACCCAGCCCCGGCCAAAAACCACAAAAAAAAAAAAAAAAAAAAAAAAACAGAAACTTACAGTAATGACTGAACTGTACCAAGAAAATGAAAGCAAACTCTACAAGAAATTAATTGTAGAGGAAAATCATGGTGAGAGCACGAAGAGAAACTTTCCAAAGTAGATGGAAAGATCAGCCATGCAGCTGAAGAGTTAGAGATCTGTAGGAAGTGAGCCAGAGATCTTGCAGAAAAAATTGGAGAGATCATTTGTTTTTATGAAGAGAGGATTCTCTCCGCTGAGGAAAAGCACATAATAATTGGTTGGCAGTTGAAAGGATGAAAGAACCTTCCATGATTTAAGGAAAGCAAACTCTCACCACAAACAAATTTTAGCTACAACACAGGTTAAAGTGGACCTTTTAGGAAAAGATCCTTGTGCACTTGGTGCTCCAAATACAGCCTGTGGCAGAGAGCATTCCCCATAGGCCCTCAGCTCAGGCCGGCCTTCCTCTGGCTGGAGCTTGTCTCTGCCCTCCCGCCTTGTTGCAGGACCCATGTGACGCTCACCTGCGCTTGGGGGTCAGGAGTGGGGCGTGTCTCAAGGGGCCCAGGGAGTCCTCAGGACCATCAGATCGCCAAGGAGGGAGAAGACTCCATCTGGGATGGGTTAACTGATCCTCAGAGGGCACCTTCTGACCCTGGGTACTGCCTGTCCCCTCCAGGGGAATGAGACTGTAGGATGGTGACTCCTCCGTCAGGCTGAAGGAGTTGGGATCCAGCTTTCTACACAGTGGCAGGGCAGGTTTTATTCTAATTGTGGCCAACAGTCTGGGCCAGCTCAACTCAGATGTGTCGATACCCCTTCTGTGGGTAAAATGGGTGGGGTTGTGTCTTCAGAAATGCAATCCAGTAGAAATGGTGCCAAAGATGACCTTGGTCATTTAATTGTGCCCAATTCATCTCGCCCTGCTGTATGTGTTAGCACCTGGCCTGGCTTTGTTCCTGCACCTCCTCCTCCAATGACAACACCATTGTTTCCAATGGGCACAAGGGGAACTCGTGGGCGAGGACCTCCCACTCCTCCAGCTCCTGCTGGACACCTATCTGGAGCTCCTGGAGGTCACGTTCCACCAAGGGATTTCCCACCACACCTTCTGTCTGTGCTGAGAAATGTGTGTTCACAGAAGGCTTTTCCTCCTCTCCCAGAAGAGCTGATGTTCTCCCCACCCCCATCCCCTGAAGGTAGAAGTGAGTTCCCTTCAGGGCTGATCCCACCTGCAGGGGAGCCTGTGCTGACCAACCAGACACAGCAAGAAACCTGACTGCATTTTGCTGTCTTCAAAGGGGATTCTGACTTATCTCTTATTGTCAGTATAGGTGGGTTCCTAAGTGATTATACTTTTGCTCACATTAAAGCTTAATGAAAGCTTAATGAAGTCATTGTCATGATAGTATTTTGTCAATAATAATTTAAGTATCAAAAGAGTACATTTCCCAGTCTCCTGACCCCCTCAACCTCTTCCCTCTGCAGACCCAGGCAGGGTGTTTTTTTCTCTCCCAAAGCTGCTTTCTCCAGAGGTTAATGCCTTTAGGGGAGTCTTTGCTGCTCTCTTTGAAGTGGTGGGTGACTCAGGAGGGACCCCTTGGCCAAGGGCCTGGGAAAATGGGCCAGACCAGGAAGGATGGATGCAGCTCCTCCCACTGCCCTGCCCAGGTCCTGGTCCTTCTCCTGGGGGGACCTGAGCCTGCCCAGAAGCATGCCGTTGAGAAGGGGAGCTGGAGTGGTTTACACCCATCCTCATCAGCTTACTCCAACTCAAGGAAGCTGAGTGAATAAACTGCAATTGAAACAAAGGTGAAGAACCGAATGTGACTCTGAGTGAACCTGGATGGAGGGGTGGGAGGATGCTGTAGAAGACCTGGTTCGGGCAAATGGCAATATGTGAGTAGGCTGCAGATTAAATAGTGTTGTGTGATGGTTAGATCACTTGATCTTGAAAACGCTGCTGAGCTTGTGCAAATGGGAAACACAGTGAAGAGTTTAGGCACCACAAGGGCACCATGCCCTGGGGTTGCATATGCAAGGGTGGGGAGCAGGGTGTTCAAACCTGCTGAGTCTGAGCTAGGAAGGAGGTCCAGGAGTTCTTGGTTATTCTCAGAACTTTTCTGCAACTTTGAAATTATTTTTAAACTGTACGCAAGCCTGGTCTCTGTCTCCCCCTGGTGGCTTCTTTGGGACATGCCCCCACCATGTCTGAAACCTGGAATCTCCCTGCCTGGGTGGTGCCTCCTGAGGCCCCTTAGAGTCTCTGACTATCCAGGTTCGATTTCCCTTCAGCCTCAGGTCTGTTGTGCACCGTGGCAGGCCCATGTAAAACCAAAGGAAAACCATATTAATCCTGGTCTGTGACGAGCCAGAATTTCAGAACCTCTAACCCAGGTGCTTTCTACAAAGAAAACTGAGGCCCAGGGATGTAAAGGAGCATGACTAGATCCATAGCCTCCCTGACTTCCTATTTTTTCAAAAAAGGGCTTATCCAAGCCCACCATTGACTCTCCCCTCAAGTCTGGCCTCCCGCGGGCCGTACTCTGACCTGATGTCCAATCACCCAAGCCCGTGCTCACTGGCCTCACACCCACCAAGCACTCCTTAACGGGGTCCCTCTGTCCCAACCCCCCTCCAGGCTTCCTCTTCTGTGGGTTCTCTGGAGTGTCACCTCTCAGAGAGCCTTCAAAGACCACCCAAGGTCCTGACGCCCTCCTGCCTGGTCCCCCATCTGAGCAGATGAAATTCCTTTACTGTCGTTTGCCTGTCTGCCCTCTTACCCCACCGTCACTGGGACTCGTGCAGACCCCCCTGGCCACCTGGCCTCCAGCTCTGTTCTAGTGCCTGGCACAAAATGGGGGCTGGGGGCTTTAGCAAGGGCAGAAATGGTTGTCCCCGATTCCTTTAGCTCTTGGCTTTGCTCCTAGCGACCATCCCTGAGAAAGTTCCCCTCCATTTGACTCTTCTGTGGTTTCTGAGGCTCCGGAGGAGAGTGCCTCTGGGGCCGCACATTCAGAGCCAGAGGAAAGCCCAGGACCTGAGCCCAGGCAAGGAGGACCTCCCCCATTCTCCATGGACTCCCTCGGCTTCCTTCCACCTCAGGGCATCCCATTTCTGTCTGGGCCTGGAGAAAGCAGACAAAGCCAGAATGGATAGGCAGACAATGGGCTTTGCTGTCCCACCTTGTGGGACAGGGTGGGGGAGTTGGGAGCCTGGGCAAGGCCCTGTGGTAGGTCTGGGTGCCTCCCACCTGGGCTGTCCTGGAGGACAGGGACCTGCCTAGACCCAGCTCTGTCTAGTGCTGCAGCCTGATGGGATTTAATAAAAACTCTTTTTCATATGGTTATAATTTGCATCAGGAAAATGGACAGATCTCAAATGTGAAATCTGATGAAGTTTTACGTGATTATGCTCTGAAAACTGTCTGAACAAAACGTGAACAGTGGCACGGTAGCTCAGGACTGTAATCCTACCAACTTGGAAGGCAAAGGAGGGAGGCCCACCTGGGGCCAGGAGTTCAGCTGAGACCAGCCTGAGTAACATAGTAAGACCCTACTACTACAAAAGTTAAATTCCCAGTTTCCAGAAAATTCCTTGGGCCCCTGCCCAGTCAACCCCTGTCCCTAGCCCCAGCCTCTAACAACCACTGATCTCTTTCTTGTCTCTGTAGCTTTGTCTTTTCCACAATGTCACAGAAACTGGAATCATGTGGTGAGTTTTTGAATCTGGCTTTGAGATTCACCCAGGATGTCTTGGGTATCAGAAGCTGATTCCTTTTTATCCCGTTGTATGGATGTGCCTCCATTTGTCTATCTGTTGACCAGCTAAGGGACATTTGGGTTCTTTCCAGTTCAGGGCAATTGGGAATAGAACTTCCTCAAACATTTGTGTACAGGTTTTTATGGACCTGTGTTTTCATTTCATTGTAGTAACTAGGTGTGGGACTGCTAGGAGGCACAAGTCTACACTTGTCTTTTTAAAAAGAAACCACTAAATAGTTTTTAGTGTTTTTTTTTTTTTAAGAAACTACTAGTTTTCCAGAGTGGCTGCACCATTTCACTGCCCCCCACCCCAGCACTGCAGGAGAGTTCCTGTTGCTCCACATCTTCACCAACACTTGGTGTTGTCAGTCTCTTTTATTTTAGCTGTGCAGTGGGACTAGATTCCTCTAAAGAGAGTGTTGGTTAAAGAAAAGACCAGGTGCCCAGAAACAGCCCCCACCCACCCGCCTCACTGGGAGTGCTAGTGGTTTCCCATCCCTTCCTCATCCTGCTCCCACACTGAGGAGCAGGCAGGACTCCTCTGCCCAGAGCTAGCCCACATGAAACCCAGCTGCACAGATGCCTGGTGCCACTAGCCCCAGCCTGAGCAGTCATAAACCTTCCTATGCTCAGGCCCACCCCAGATGCCCAGTCCTTGGGGAGAGGAGCTGGCACGGAGTCTGCACATCAAAAGTGATGGCGCTGGATTTCAGCCTGGTCCTATCTGCTCAGCCATGAAGCCTCCCTCCCACATAAGGATGCTTTGGAATCGAGAGAGATGGGGCTGAGGGGAGTGGACCCAGGTGTGGTACTGAAAGCCAAGGCTGTGGGAGGCTGCAGCCTTGCACCTGGCAGACAGGCAAGCCTCGCGCTGCACCCCCTGAACACACAGGGCACCCGGAGGCCCTGGTCTACCTCTGAGTGCCTATAACACTGAGTTGGAAGATGGGGGAGGTGGTGACAAGAGGGGCCTGCCTTCAACAGATCTTCGTGGATCAGCTGCTATATGCCAGGACCTATTCTGGCACAGGGTACTCAGCTTCTAACCTGGTAAAGGTCAATGTCTAGTGCAGAGATGGATGTAAACCCCATCTCTAGGTTGGGGAGAGACATGTGAGCAGAGACCTGAGTGATAAGGAGGCGGCAGCATGGGAGACCTGGGGAGAAGACCCAGCAAGTGCCAGGTCCTTAAGTCCTAGCAGATGGGGCGTGCTCAGTGCGCAAACCACAGCCAGAGGCTGGTGTCACTGGAGCAGAGAGCAAAGGGGAGCATCGCAGCAACCCAGTGGCAGATGTCACAGGGCTCGGGGGTGTATTGGTTTGCTAGGCTTCTGCAACAGAAGAGCACAGACTCCGTGGCTTAACAGCACAAACCTATTTCTTGCAGTTCTGGAGGCTACAGAGTCTCAGGCCAAGGTGTGGCAGTGTTGGCATCTTCTGAGGCCTCTCTCCTTGGCTTGCAGATGGTTGCTGCTGGCTGTGTCCTCACTTGGTCTTTCCTTGTGCACATTCTGTGCCCTAATCTCTTCTTATGGTTCACCTATATCACCTCATTTTCACTTTATTACCTCTTTAAAGGCCCTACCTCCAGGTACAGTCACATTCTGAGGTATTGGGCTTCAACATAGGAATCTGGGGGGCCACAGTTCAGGCCAGGACAGATTTCTTTTGCTCTGACAGAGGCGGGACCTGGATGACTATTGAGCAGAGGGGGATGAGGGCCAACTGCCTGTTAATAGGACCCCTCACAGCTGCCAGAAGGACAGGCTGCGGAGTGAGGGTGGCCGCAGCTGTGAGGACCCTGCTGAATGTCCAGGCGGGAAGCTGGTGTGTTTGGGAGGTGAAGCCAGCAGGTCTAGACTTATCAGTTGTGAGGGTAGGTGGTTCAGAGAGGGAAAGAAAGTCCAGAGGGATTGGGGTTGGGGTCTATGCTGCTGGCTGAGGTCCCAGCATCTCTTTCCAGCATCATTTCTCATCCTCCTAGCACCTACTGTGTGCAGCCCTGTTTCCGCAGGCAGGAAGGTGAGGCCTGGCCATGGAGGTGCTGACTCTGACCTTCTACTCCTCCCGCCCTTCCTCCTTCCTCCTGCCAGCCTGACCCCCCACTTGGACAAACATCTTGTGGCTGTTTCCTCCTCGCCTACCAGGAGCCCCAGCCCAGCCTGAACAAACACTCGGGACTCCTGCTTCCGGCCCTGGCTCTGGGAAAAGCCCAACCGGGGGCTGTTGAGGTCAACCCTGGAGGGAAGTAGGAGGAAGAGGCACCCAGGCCCTGCATGGGGTCAGCCTAGCCTGGCCTACTGGCCTCCTGCTTGAGCCACAGCTCAAGTGCCTTGGGCTGCAGCAGTCCCATCTGTAAAATGGGCCTAATTATACCCTCCTGGGAGGGCCGCAGGAAGAGGGGAAGCCCCATCTGGGCCTGGCACCAACAGGGCTGATGCTGCACACAGGGCGGTGAGTGCCTTTAAGGGGTAGGGTTCTCTGAGATCCAGGAGAGACCCTAAGTTCCCCCCAAAGGCACCACAGTGCTGGGAGGACCAGACCCTGCCTCCGTTCCTGTGGCCTTTCCATTCCTCTCGCCATCTCCACATTCCATTTAGAGCCCTCACTAGAGCCCCCAGACCAGGTGTGGCCTCGCGGTAGCATCGGGCATGGGGCTTGGTGGGAGCAGGCCCTTGCATCACACCCTAAGTCCCCTTCGTGGATATGGTCTCAGGTGGGGATGTGTCAGGGCAAAGCCCCGGCCCAGGGGAGCCAGCGAGAGGCAAGGCAGAAGGAGGGGAGGGCACTGACCAGAACGTGCACAGAGGGTGGGGACTGCACGCAGGAGCCTGGCTCCAGGGGCTGTGTCGAGCATACGATACTCTGATCCCAAACCTGCCCAGGAACTGGAAGCTTCTTTACGGAAAGTCAGCTCGAGGTATGGGGGCTGAGGTGTCCCACAGGCTGTACCTCCAGTCCTGTCCCATCATTCCAGAGCCTCCTGGTCTCCAGGTCAGAGACTAGGGACCAGGCTGGAGGTGAGGCAGGAGTGGACCTTTCTAACAATGGGAAATACATGAAAATGGCTGAGGAGTGAGCCCCCCACCCCTGCACATGTGGGCGGAGGTAGCTGGGTGTCCAGGGGCTGACCCTGCCTGCATTTCCTGCTCATTAACTGCTCCTACAACCCTGTGAACTGGGGCACAGGCCAGGCAAGCTAATGGGCTAATGGGTCAGAGAGCCCCCAGTTCAAATCCCAGCTGTGCTGTGTGACCGAGCACTGGTGAGCAGGCCCCTCAGGTGTATCACTGGGACGGTGGGTCTTGTCCTGCCTCCCGGCTGTTAGAGAACTAGTAGGGAAGGGTAGGGAAGAGCACCCGCGTGCACTCAGCACAGGGGCACGGTGAGCAGGGCTGAACCACATGCAGCCCCCACATGGTGGCCCCCACATGGTAACCATATCGCCTACTCCCCCACCACATGGGACAGGGCCTTCTTTCTCCACCACCCACAGGGGTCGGGGCCTGTGTCCACCATTCAGTCCCTCTAGTTCAAAGCTTTGCCAGATAAAGCCTCCTTACTTGGAGTTTCACTTTATTTTTATTTTGCAGGCAGGATCTGGGAGTGAAGACAATGAAATTAATGTTTATTTTTTTCCTTCTGAGCAGTTACTCCTTGCCCGAGAGCCTGTGGGTCTGTCTGGATCCCCACCTCCCATCACCATCCAGTCCGCAGAGCAGCGGGCAGGAGAGGAGGGGTGAGGGTGGGAGGGCAGGGCAGGAAGGGCTGGAGCGAAGAGGAGTGGGTTGGGCAGGGCAGGCACCAGGGAAAGACTGACCCCCCCTCCCCCCAGCATCTTCTCTGCGGGGGCTGAGGGCCCCACAAATGGAGGCAAATTAAGGGGGGCACACCTGCTGCTCTTGCCTTTCCTGACAGCCCCTCTCCCCATTCCCCAGCCAGGCAGAACTGGAGTCAGCACCTTCCTGTGCTCAGGATGCCCACTCTGTACCCCCTCTTCTGTGGACTAAGCGCATTGGTTTGTGGCTGTCTGCTCCATATGTGCCTGCACACACACCCCCACTGGGCCTAAAGGTGGCCCTCAGTGGATACCAACTGAACCGAGCAGGGAAAGAGACACCAGTCTCTGCTCCATGATCCTCACTGTCCACTCAGGGGTCAGGAGAGGAGAGTCAGACTCAGAAGGGCCAGGGATGTGGGGTGGGGTCATAGACATTGGGGTGTGAGAGGGACGGCCCACAAGGGCTGGACTTGGACTACTCTGCGTGTGCTTGGGCAGCGAGTTTGCCTCTCTAAGCCTCAGTTTCCCTTTTTGTAATGTGGGGGTAAGAGCACCACCTGGATAGTCTCAGAGCAAGGCCTAGGGGGTGCCCTTGCTTGGCGAGGGCAGGAGCTGAGGTTGTTGCTGGTGGTGAGGGCTCTCGGTTGAGAGGGTCCGGGGCACGGAGGTACAAGCAGAACCCTGGACTTTGAATCCCATAAATCACATCCCACCACTCAAGTTCAAAATAGCATGAGCCCCCCTCCCCCCCAGCATTCTCTCTGCGTGGGCTGAGGGCCCCACAGATGGAGGTGAATTAAGGGCGGGGGGGGGGAGCTGACACCTGCTGCCAACCATGCTGTGACTGCAGCATTTAGGGGCCTCTTCTGAGGCTTCTCACTTTTCTTCCTGACCCCCCTTCCAATCACCCCGGGCCCAATGTAGGGTGGACAGGAGAAGGTGCAGGGCTCCCAAGCCCCACCAGTGGCCTTAAGGTCTGGTGAGGAGAGAGGGGCTGGTGGCCCCACCCTTCAGTGCACGCAGGGCACTAAGGCCAGCGTGGTCAGGTGGCAGCCAGCACCTCCTTGCTGTCCCAGCCACACCTACGACCTCCAACTGCCTGTAAAAATCCTAATTCCTAGTCCACCACTACCCCTCGTGCTTATTTTTTTCTTTCTTTTTCTTTTTGCAGTTTTTGGCCAGGGCTGGGTTTGAACCTGCCACCTCTCGCATATGGGGCCAGCACCCTACTCCGTTGAACCACAGGCACTGCCCCCTCATGCTTATTTTTAACACAAACAAAACAGATCCACTGAGGAAAACTTAGAAAATTCAGACACAAAGAAGGAAAACCTTCAAAACATCCCCACATTAGAGGTTATGACCAGAGTACCTGGGGGTCCGTCCTGCATGGTTCTGTCTCTTATTGGCCCCTTGCCCCAGGGCTGCCCCTCCGTGGGCGCCCGTCTGCACCTGCACTGCCCATCCAGCCCAGCTCCAGCTGGGGCAGGGATTTCCACCCTGGCAAGGGGGAAGTGAGATGGGGTGACACAGGTCCAGGTGGGGAAGTGAAAGTGCCCCTGAGTCCTCTCATCTCTAACAGGGCTGCCCACAGCTGGCCTGTGCTGGCCCTGGTCTGCATGGGGCTCCCAGGGTGGTGTCCCTTCCCCCAGCCAATTCCAACCTTGGGGACCTTAGAGCCCTGGACTATGATGCAGGGAAACAGAGGATCCCCTAACCCCTACAGACTAATTTGAGCTCTCTGCCCAGGAGCCCCAGCTTGGGGACCTTCCTAGCTGCAGAGCCCTGGCTTTGACCCAGCCTAGCCAACCAAGGCCCTTGAGGGAAGCCCTGGCCCTGTTTTCAGATAGAGAAGGAGCCGGGCTGAGAACCCTGGCCTGGCAGGGCCATGCCCCATACCCTGTACTTTCTTGGTGGCTGCCTCTGGACCAGTTTTAGAGTCCTGAGCTAGATTGCCATGGTCTCACAGAGCTGGGTTCAAGCCCTGAGCTACCCCTGACAATGTGGCCTTGGCGAGCCCTGGCCTCTCTTTGCCTTCTGCAAAATGGAGTCAGTGGCACCTCTGCTCACATGCAGGTAAATGACGTAATTGCAGCTCCAGCCCCTGAAGGGGCCCAGGTTGGGTTTCAGCGGGGGTGGGGTGGGGGGGGTTGGTCTCCTGTCCTCTCCTGTCCTCCAGATGTGGCCAGACAATGGGCCCAGTGGCCACATCTGTGATGACCTCAGGGCATGCATGCTGGGAGAGGGGCTCCTTCCTGTGGCCCTGGGTGGTGGCCGGGGCCTGCCTGCAGGTGCTTGTCAGTCACACCCTGGGTGCCCACCAGCCTCCGGCCTGCTCATGCTGTGACTCATTTCCCATTTCCCCTTTCTGGGAGCTGGAAATAGCTTCCTTTGGAAGTCAGGGCCCTGGGGCACTACAAGCTGTGCCCCCACCCCCACCCGGTCCTCCGCTGTGCAGAGCCCCAGGCTTTGCTCTGCTCCACACCAGCCTGCCGCCTGTGTCTGTGCACAGTGTCTGCTCTGGGTCCCCACAGTGGCTGGATAGATGAGGACCAAATCAAATAATTGCACAACTACTGTGCAGAGGGTTCTAAGGGCAGCCGAGCACCAGGGCAGACAGGCAGCACGTCCACCCCTGAAAGGATTGGGGCTATTAGGGGGGGTGCTCACGAGCAGGGGGAAGCATGGGGGGCAGGACAGAAGTGGGGGACAGCCCTGGCCAAGGCGTTAGGGAATGCAGGAGGAGGACACGTGCAACCCGAAGGGGGAGACAGGGCCGGTCACCTGGAGCGTGGACTGTGGACCCTGAGAGCTTTTGCAGGATTCGAAGTTTCAGAAAACAACACAAGAAATTTGCAAATATCCCTCAGGAAGTGACTGGGGAGAAGGGAGGAGGCAGCAGGGAGAGGGAGAAGGGCTGGAGGAGACGGGCTGATGAAGCCACTGGAAGGTGACCTTTGGGGGGGTGGGAGGAAAGGACAGGGCTTCTGGCAGGGCCTCCTGGGTCTGTCTCAGCCAGCTGTGTGTGTGGTGAGCTGAGGCCATGGGGGGGGGGTCTCCACTTCCATTTAGGACACCTGCACTCAGGATTTTGGCCCTGCCACTGTCACCCCTTCCTCCCCATTGATGTTCAGGGGCCACACCCTCAGGAGGCAGGCTGCGGGCACAGCATGCTGCCTACAAGCCAGAAGTGGGAGGCCAGGGTCCTGTGCTGGCCTTGGCCTCAATGTGCTGCCCCACTGAGGCCCTAGGTCTTGGTGAATCCTCCTTCTGCTTGCCATTGCCGCTCACTGCCATCTCAGTGCCCTGCTCAGGGGTCTCCCTGCCTCCACCCCAACCCCAGCACCTTCCCCATATGTGCTAGGAGAACATTGCTCCTCGGCTCAGCACCCTCCCCCTGATCCCCCTCAATATCTGCCTGGGGTGATGTCGGGGACACAGGTACACCCCAAAAGATCTATCTCTGGAGATGCCCCCCGCCCCAGTCAGCAGAGGAGCCAGAGCAACAGAGAAATTGTCACCTGGTATGGGGGCTCAGAGGGTGGAAGTTTGGGGCACTAAGAGAGTCCAGAAGAGGAGGCCAAACCTCACCTGGGAGGTCCAGGGAGGCCGGAGATGAGTCTTGGAGACACCCTGGAAACTTAACCAGGGAGAGGAGGCAGAAGGGAAGTCAGGGGTATGGTAGGACTTAATCTCATGCTGAATGGGGAACTCTGGGACCTCTGGCCTCTAGGAATGAGGTTCTAGTTAGTCTGGGGGAGTTACGGGGAGCTGGTGGCTCATCCTGAGACACCTGGCTGTGGTCAGTTGAGGCTGCTCTTGAATGAGAAGGGTGACATCACCCAAAATTCCTTAGAGAACCAGTTCCAAGTTCCTCAACAGAGAGGACTCTGCTCACAGAACCTGGACTGAGTAACTGCTCACAAGCTGGGCTTCTCAAGGTTGGAAGCTGGACTGCTCAAGGTTGGAAGCTGGACTGCTCAAGGTCAAAGGCCAGACCATCCAAGGCCAGAGACTGTACCATCTAAGGTCAGGCGGAACCCTCCAAAGCAAGAAGAGATCAGACTATTGAAGATTGACCATAAACTTTGTGGAGTTTCATGATAAAACCATCCTTCAGCCCTGGGGCAGCAGGACCAGGCAGTAGCCTTGACAGAGGTTTTGAGGGCCTCCAAGGGCTGGAACCCCCAGAAGGAGTCCCACATCCTGGTCACAGCAGCCTGTGGCCTTGCAGACCTCACATGTACATGCATCCCCCACCTGTACCTGGTCCCCATCTGTGCACACATGACCCTGCTGTGTCCCCCATGGACACACACACACTTGCACCCCTGCCCACCTGCTCCTCCCCCATGTGTGTGCTCAGACCCCTCCCACACCCCTGTGCACTCACACAACTGGCTCCTACAGGTCGGGGCAGGCTGTGAGGAGGCTCATGGGGCCCTGATGCCTCCCTCTTGGTGGCTGGAGCCTGGGTCAGGGACTGCCCCTGCCCCTCCCCTCCTGGACAGCTGTCCCTGAGAAGGGCCTTCCCCCTTCACAGCCATCAGTCAGGGTGGGAGCTCTATGTGCTGAGTGGGGGCTCCTGCGGCCTGGAAGGCAGTGAAATTGGGACCTTTCCAAGTTAACACCCCCCCAAAGGACCTCTGGATCCTCAGGCAGAGGCCCCTGTGCTTTCTTCTGCTCCCCCACAAAGACCCCTTTTTGTCCCTTTAGAGCTCCTGCTGCCACCTACCTCCTGGCATCTGTCCTTGTGCCCTGTGGGGAAAGCTCTCTCTCCACCCTCCTGACTGCTCAGCATGTTACAGACCTCATCCCAGGGGTCCCTGAGGAAGAGGGGCTCTGTGTTCCTGAGAGGAACTCTCCCAGAACCACCTGGGACAGCACCTTCACAGGACGGGTGGCCCTTTGCAGTTATGTCACTATCTGAGTTATTTGATTGAGGACTGTCTCCCTGGGGCAGGGCTGAGAGACACACCTGGACCCTGCTTGCCCACATCAGCGTCTCCTATCCACCCCAAGAGCAGCTGACCCCGAGAGCCCCTCAATTGCCCTGTTCTACGTGGTGAGGATTATCCCAGTTGGCGGGTATACTCACCGCACAGCAGGGGCTCAGCTGAGTGGGGTCTCAGAACCAAGCAGTTAGTCCAATTTGGGGCCACACCTGGGGTAGGCCTCTCTCATCAAGGCCTCCTGCTCATATACCCCAGGGACAGGCACTGACTCCCTCGCCCTCACTCTTTTCAGAGCCAGCAGCGGTGTCAGAGATGAGTGGGGCCTTGTCAGTCCCTGCTGAATTGACTGGGATAGAACCAAGTGGTGAGGTCTGGGGGAAGCTGGAAGAGGGGCCCAGTGGGGAAGTAGACTCACCTCAATTTCAGCCCGTAACTTCCTGGCCAATCTCTGAGGCTCCCAGGGACAGCTCTGTTCCATCCGGGTCTCCTAGCAGACATCAACGGTGAGAAAACAGTTCTCCTAAGTTTACTGGGGTATAAAGGGGACCAAGAGACCTTACAGGGTGGGCATTTGTCTAAAGAGGGGTGTGTGTGCCAGGCAGAGACTTAGAGAATATGCTGAGCCTACTGGCCTTGGGCCTGGGGCCACAGAAATACAAGTTCATTGAGAATGAGGACTCTGGAATCCAGGCTCCATCGCCTACCAGCTGGTGACCTCAGACAAATCACTTTACCACCTTCTGCCTGTTTCCCCACCCGAAAATGCAGGATAATGGCACCATTTTGTAGGGTTGTTATAGAGTTTAAATAAATTAATATAGGCAAGGTGCTTAGAACTGGGCCTAGACCATAGAAGGGCTGTACTTTTATTACTGTTTTGAAGAAATGGGGTCTCACTATGTTGCCCAGGCTGAGTTCCCAGGCTCAAGCAGTCCTCCCAGTTCAGCCTCCTGAGTAGCTGGGATTACAAGGGCAGTGTTGTTGTTTTGTTATCTACCAAGAGGCAGAAGCTCATGCACTTGCTCTGCAGGTTGGGGTCAGGGGTCCTGGGGAGGCTGAGGTGCCTGCAGGAACTGCTGAGTTCCAGACTCCAGGACCATTGAGGAAATCCCAGCCCCTGCTGTGGGCAGAGACTAAACACTGGCCAGCTCAGTAGGGAGGCAGATGTTAAGTCCCATTTACAGGCCTAGAGGAGGGTAAGTCTGGAGGGGCAGGATGGGTCTTGATATGAAGCCCTGGAGAGCAGGCAGGGGACACAGTATGTAAGGGGACATGGAAAAAAGCTGTCCTGTGGGCACCTGACAAACCAATGGAGCCAGCTCTGAGCTCTGAGCCTAAGCCAGGCACGGTAGGACTTGGCAAAATCAGAGCCAGGGGGAAGGGTAGAAAGAATGACACCTTGGCCAGCAATGACTGAAGAATGTCACTAATAGAGTATTACTCATGGGTCAGGTCTGGCTAAATGTCCTACAGGGATTATCGCAGTTCATCCCCATAGCCTGAAGAGACAGTGATTCTTATACCCATTTCACAGGTGTGGAAACTCAGGCCTACAGAGGTGAAGGGACTTCTCTGGTGCACCAAGGCCCAGGACCACCAGATGACAACCTTGACTGGGGTGGCCCCCGCCCCTCACTGGGCCCCACCACTGGAGAATAGGGACCAGCCAGACCTGAGTGAAAATCCCATCTCCACCCTGAGCAGCTAGAGGGCCCCAGGAGAGGTGCTTCCTCTCGAGCTTCGGTCTCCTCTGAAGATGAGGTTCATGATGAACATTTACTGACGGCGTGTGCGTCATACACCTGCTCAGGCCACACCTGCCCGAGGAGGCCTGACGTGCTGGTTGCCAACAGCCTGGCGATCTGATGGCTCCTGGGTATAACCTCAGCCCCACTGCCTCAGTCACACCTATTGCCGTGTCTCTGGGGCAAATAGTAGGTGCTCAATCAACACCCACTGGAATGCACATGGTTAGACAGACAGGTTCAAATCCAGGCCAGCGCCTTACATCTCCGAGCCTCAGTTTACTGATTCATCAAATGGGGCCAATGGCACAGCCATTGGGTGGCTTTTGTAAGGCCTGGCTAGCAAACCTCTAGCACACAGTAGGTGCACAACCATACAACTTCCCATCCTTATGAGCTCTGGACTTGCCCTGACTTCTCGTGGCTCCTGTCCTTGGGGGACACACTCAGGGAGTGCTTGCCTCCCAGCCTGCTCAGCCCCTTTCTCTGGGAGATAGCAGCAGCCTGGGAATGTGGGTGGGGGCCCCCGGGGCAACCCAGCCCCTCTGCTGCTGCTGCTGGACAGAGGCCTCAGTGTGGAGCTGCCGAGGTCCTTTCTGGGGCCCAGACCCATGACTGGACGTCTGAGAATGCTGCCCATTATCCACTCACACAGCACAAAGGAGACATACGGGGGCTCGGCAGGCCAGGCGCCCGCTATGAGTGCACAGGGACTTGGGTCCCCACCCTGGCTGCAAGTCCCTTGACCACAGAGGGAAAGGACTTGCCTGGAGTCAGGAAAGGGCATCACTTACACACAGGAATGAGAACCATTTCCTCCAGCTTCACAGGGACACAAAAAGAAGAGAAATGACTCGGGGGCTGAGAGCAGGCCACAGGTCCTGGTCCTGAAACCAGATGCCCCAGGGTGGCATCCAGAGAAGGAGGGGGCAGGAATAATCCAGAGCCCAGGAGGAGGCCCCTGGAATGGGAAGGGGGACAGAAGACCCTGGTTTTCCATGACATCTGTAGTAGGGGCCCAGGACTTGCAGGGAAACAGCAGCAGTGAAGCCAGGCCAGTTGTCTGTAATTTAAACACATTAGTGTAATGGGGGCTCAGCCTCCTGTCAGCCCAGGTTACCTCACCCCTCCTGGTCTACACCAGGGGGATGTGGCAGCAATGACAGGAGAGATCCAGTGTGGGAGGGCAAAGCGGGTAGCGTTTCACTTCTGCTACGTATTTGCAGGTGACCTCAGGCAGGCCTCTAGGTGTCTCTGAGCCTTGGCATCCCTGTTTATGAGAAGGGGAGAGGGAATAATCACACAGGCCTCTGGCGACCCTCTGATGAGTTACTTAAAGGAGGGGACTCCTGCATCAAAGCCCTTCCTGGCACTGGCCACTGAGGGCACCTCCTCATGGCAGCCACTAGGAGGCTGACGATCATTATCTAGGACGGGAACTCTGCTGGGGCTGTGGTGATCCATTTCAGAGGCCACATGGCTTCTCTCCAGAGTCTAGGGCAGAGGAACCCCAAGATCCAGAGCAACAAAGTCAGCAGGTGCCACACTCATGACGTGCCCGGCACTGTGACGCCTGTGTATGTTTCCATCCTCACAGCAGCCCCGGGAAACAGACTATACTCCCCCTTTCCTGATTGGAAACTGAGGCATAAAGGAACAGTGGCGCTATCATGGTCACACAGGTGCTTCCGGGCAGAGCTGGGCCTGGAACTCAGGTCTCTCAACTCCAGGGCGGGGGCAGAGAGCTGCTCAGCCTAGAGCAGGGTGTGGACACCAGTGAGCTGTGCAGCAGGACAGTGGGGCCACCTCTCTGGCCCTCAGTGAGATGGGGCTGATAAAACCCACCTCCAGGAGAAATGAGACAGATCAAGCCCCCAAGAAGCTACAGTGACAGCTCCTGCCACTATCTAGGCCCGTGGCTGGGGTGCTGAGCTGTTTCCAGCACCTTCCTGTCGATAAGGCAGTGCTCCGAGGAGTCAGCTTGTCAGGAGTATTTCCTGCTGGGAAAAACGGAAAAATGTTCTCTGAGGCCAGGCCGGCGGGGTGAGAGGGCAGGAGCCCCTTCCTCCCACTGCAGCCCTGGCCCCACTGTTATTTTTGCCAATTGAAGAAGAAAAACATTTCCTCCTCCTCCTCCCAGCTCTGCCCTGGGAAGCCAGAGAGCCCAGAATGGACAGGACAGGATGGGGGGTCCAGGCCCACCCTCTCTGGGCAGCCCAGCAACTGAGCCCTGGGTGCTCCAGGCAAAGACCTGCCCCAGCCAGGCCACTGGACATTTCCCAACTTTCCCAAATTTCAAGCATTTTTATACCTGAATTATGACCTACTTCATATTTGTCTTAAACACACATTTAAAGACTTCATTAAATGCATTTATCAAGTAAGTTTTACATCATTACCGTACATGGAAAAGCAGGACCCCGTGCCAAACCCTGAAAGTAACTGCAAATGTAAAGAAAATGAAGCACTCCGGTAAATTCTAGAACCTTGATGCTAACAGGCCTGAGCTGCAGACCTGCTTGCTATTAAGAAGGGACAATGACAAATGTTACAGAGTCATTAAAAACATGTTAGCCCCAGCCCCAGCCCTTTTCCTTGATAAAATCACAAGACCTGAACAAAAACTGAAAAGGGCCTGAAGGGGTGTGATTCGTGGAGCTGAGAACGCAGGGCTGCTTTGGTCCAGTCAGTCAATTCTGAGTAGTTAATGCCGGGTCCCACCTAACTCTTCTCCTTGGTACCACCCATCTCTACCACCCTGTGGGCAGACATCCTGTAGCATCTTGGCAAGGCCAGGGAAGATGTGAGTTTTTTCACTCCTTCATTCATTCCTTCTGTCCCTACTTGTGTTCATCTCTGCTCAGCCAGCGGTATAGGTAGCTTTCACCATGACCCAATCCGGCCTAACGGCGCTCCCTGCTAATAGGTGGAGGAAAGCACAAGGTCTGGAGATAGTTCCGGCTTTGAATCTTCACCTTGCTAATGCCCCATCTGTGAAACGGGTCTCAGGACCTCAGCCGGCAGCAGCAAGGATGAGCTAAGATCCTGTAGGGCCCTCAGTGGACAATGGCTCAGCTAGCCACCATGGGTCACAGAACAAGAAGGGGGGCCCTGGTCTTCTGTTGCAACGCTTCCAGCCCCTCCTCTCTAAGCCCTAGCACAGGCTTCAGGGTACATTATTCAATGGCACAAGGGGAGAGAAACCAATGTTTGCCAAGTACTTATGATGTGCCTGTTGTGTTACGTTATATTCTCCAATCTCTCAACACCTGGGGCAGGTGTGACTCTCCTTGTTTTAAAACGGAAAAAATTGAGGCTCAGAGAGGGCAAGTGTCTTGCCCAAGGCCACACAGCACTTCTCACATCCCTTATATTTTAGAATCCTTAGACCTTGAAGACCCCTAGCCTGAGGCAGCTCCTGAGCATCACTGTTGGGCTAGGCAGGGTTTGTGTCCCAAGTGCCCAGCACCATCCACTATGTGCCTGTCGGAGATGAGATGACACAGAGCAGTATCCTCAAGGCTCAGTGGGGGGAGCTGCAGGATGTGGCAAGATGAGATTGAGACAGGAAGGAAGCCAGGAGGGGTGAGAGAGGGAAGGGGTGGGGATAGGGAGGGAGACACAGAGAGAGAGACACACACACAGAAAGTAGAAAGGGGAGGGGTAGAGACTGGGAGAGAAGGAGAGACAAAGGGAGGGAGAAACAGCAGGACAAGAAGACGGGAAAGAGCTGAGACCGGGTGGGGGAAGGCTAGAGAAAGATAAGATGGCAGGAGACGTAAGGATACTGGGCAGGGGTGGGGCTGAGAGGAGGCATTGAGGCAGGCCCCATGCCGGGCTCCTCAGTCTGCTCCTATGAGTGGCAGGGCAGGGGCTCTCCCCACCTAGAGATGGAGACAGGGATATCAGTCCTATTGGATGGATGGGGTACCAGGAGGAGGGCCTCCAATTTCCTGCAGCTGAACACCTCTGGCCATCAAAGCGGTAGCCAGACCCAGGGCTGAGGGAGTGGGAACGAGGCAGGCGCGATGGCAGGAAGGCCAGGGTGGAGGGACAAGGGAAGTGGGAGCCTGCTGTAGGCTCAGCCTTTCCTGCCTGCCCCATGGCGCACAGAGACACCCCCTGTCCTTCCTTCCTGGTCAGATGGGAGCAAGGAAAATGACCCTCTCAGAGTGCAGGCCACAAGGTACCATGTGGCAGCTAAGGGTCTGACAGGAGACCCTGCTTGAAAGTCTTCAGCTTTCAAACCCTGTAGCTCTATTCCTTATGAGCTGCACAGCTTGGGCCAGCCCTTTCCCTCTGTGTTCTCAGTTCCTCCATCTGTAGAATGGGATACTAATAGTGTCTACCTCAGAGGGTAGACACTCTGTAAGGATGGTGAGTCAATACATAGAAAGTGCTTGGCACAGTGCCCAGGTCAGGGCAAGTGCTGTGGGACCACCCTCTGTGATCTGGGTGCTGTGTGGGGTTCTCATGTTGGCGTGTGACCTTTGAACCACCACTACCTGCCTCTGACTACTCCTTCAGAGGACAAATATTCGTGCCCAGCACCAGCTCTGGTGCAGCTGATCTTCCACTAAGTCTGGGAGGATTTTAAGTCCTTCCATTGTCCTGGGCAAAGGGAAAGAGCCTGGCGGGTGCTGGAGGGCAGCAGCCTCTAGGGATGTGACTCCAGAGGATGCGCCTGCGGGGTCCTCAGGTCACTACCCCCAGGACAGAGGCCTCGCTCTGGGAGTCTGGGGGGCAGCCCAGCCTGCCCCTCCGCCTGGCACACACCTCTGAGACAGCCTTTCTTAGTGTTTCCTGATGTGCATGTCTGACCCCTGAGCACTGGTCCCTCTGTCACTGCCATTTGTAAACCCCTTTATGGAACTGGGGCTTTGGGTACAGATCATGGAGTTTGAGGGGCCGGCTCAGCCAGCGCCTGGTCGAGGAGCAGGACATAGGGCAGACCCTGGTAGGGGGAAGGCCTGGGGGCCTCCGAGGGACAGAAGAGAAACAGAGGGTCGCAGCAGAGGGAGCCAAGGAGAGAGAGAAAGCGCATCAGGAACAGAAAAACGGAGGAAGAGGGAGAAGGAGACGCGGGCGAGGCCTGTGGGAAGGACTTGACACCGACGGGAGAAGGAAGCCGAGAGTCAGAGCGAGAGAGGAGAAGCAGGGCCCGAGAAAAGGAGAGAACACACACGCGGAGCGGGAGCAGAGACAGCGAGTAGAGAGACGGAGGAGAGACGCGGGAAGACAGGTCCGGCGACCAAGTGGGGAGAAAGAGCGGAAAGAGCAAGGGCTGGAGGCGGAGGCAGCGCCCCGAGTTACGAACGCCAGGCCGAAGGTCCCGGAGCGCGCGGGCCGACCGGACCCGAGGGCGTCGAGGGGCGGGGCCGGGGCGGACCCCGGGGCTCCCGGAGGGGGCCCGAGAGGCGCGGCGCGGCCGGGCGGGGCGCGGCGGGGGCGGGGCGCGAGGGCGTGTCTGCCGCCGGGCCGCCCCCGCCCCGCCCCCGGGCTGCGCCGCACCGCCGAGCCGGGCCGGGGCGCCGAGGCCGGGGGCGGCTGGCGCGGGCAGGAAGCGCCTCGTCGCCCGGGCCCGCCCCCCGCCTGCTGCCGCCTCCGGGCTCCCGATCCCGGCCGCGCCGCGCCCCATGCACTCGCCGCGCAGCGCACCCCGCTCACGCCCGGATGGCTCGTCGCGCCGCGGGCGGCGCACCCCGTAGCGCCCGGGCCGCCGCGTCCAGCCCTCTGCGGGCGCGCCGGCCATTCCCGACCCCGCCGCGGCCGCGCGTGCCCCCGCGGGGCCGGTGGCCGCTCCTGCTGCTGCTCCTGGGCGCGGCGCGGGTGGGCGCCCTGGAGATCCAGCGCCGCTTCCCCTCGCCCACGCCCACCAACAACTTCGCCCTGGACGGCGCGGCGGGCACGGTGTACCTGGCGGCCGTCAACCGCCTCTACCAGCTGTCGGGCGCCAACCTGAGCCTGGAGGCCGAGGCGGCCGTGGGGCCGGTGGCCGACAGCCCTCTGTGTCACGCCCCGCAGCTGCCCCAGGCCTCGTGCGAGCACCCGCGGCGCCTCACCGACAACTACAACAAGATCCTGCAACTGGACCCTGGCCAGGGGCTGGTGGTCGTGTGCGGTTCCATCTACCAGGGCTTCTGCCAGCTGCGCCGCCGGGGCAACATCTCGGCCGTGGCGGTGCGCTTCCCGCCCGCCGCGCCGCCCGCGGAGCCCGTCACCGTGTTCCCCAGCATGCTGAACGTGGCGGCCAACCACCCGAACGCGTCCACCGTGGGGCTGGTGCTGCCGCCGGCCGCCGGCGCGGGAGGCAGCCGCCTGCTGGTGGGCGCCACGTACACCGGCTACGGCAGCGCCTTCTTCCCGCGCAATCGCAGCCTGGAGGACCACCGCTTCGAAAACACACCCGAGATCGCCATCCGCTCCCTGGATGCGCGCGGCGACCTGGCCAAGCTCTTCACCTTCGACCTTAACCCCTCCGACGACAACATCCTCAAGATCAAGCAGGGCGCCAAGGAACAGCACAAGCTGGGCTTCGTGCGCGCCTTCCTGCACCCGCCGGATCCGCCGCCGAGCGCGCCGTCCTACGCGTACCTGGCGCTCAACAGCGAGGCGCGCGCGGGCGACAAGGAGAGCCAGGCGCGGAGCCTGCTGGCGCGCATCTGCTTGCCCCGCGGCGCCGGCGGCGACGCCAAGAAGCTCACGGAGTCCTACATCCAGCTGGGCTTGCAGTGCGCGGGCGGCGCGGGCCGCGGCGACCTCTACAGCCGCCTGGTGTCGGTCTTCGCCGCACGCGAGCTGCTCTTTGCAGTCTTTGAGAGGCCCCAGGGGGCCCCCGCGGTCCGCGCGGCTCCCGCGGCGCTCTGCGCCTTTCGCTTCGCGGACGTGCAAACCGCTATCCGCAAGGCGCGCACCGCCTGCTTCGTGGAGCCGGCACCCGACGTGGTGGCGGTGCTGGACAGTGTGGTGCAGGGCACCGGGCCAGCCTGCGAGCCCAAGCGCAATATCCAGGTATGTCCTCCAAATCGACTGGAAAAGGGACCCGCAGGGTGAGCTTGCGGTGACTGCTCGGATGTTGTGCTGAGCAGGTCAAAGGTGTGAGTGTGAGGATTCAAGCGTGTGTGCAAGGATATGGTGTCCCCCTAGGGGTACAACTGGCGCCTGCACTGGGCAGGTGGGCACTTGTGAGGACTCAAGTGAGAGCTAGTTTAAAGTGTGCATATCTAGGTGTGCTGGAAGGGGTCCAGGTTGCTACAGGTACCCAGCTGCTCACTGGGGTCACGGGTGCATGCTGAGCACACAGCAAGTGCATGCATGCATTCCTGACCAAGGGTGTGTCTCGGAGGGCTGTGCTAGCCGTGTCAGAGCTAGCACTGCAGGTTAGCAGATGCGTGGGTGGGTGTGGCAGGTGTGCAGGGAGGAACACAGGTGTACATCCGGGCCCTGAGGATGTGTGTGTGTTGGGGAGCAGCGAGTGGAAGCAACAGGGACATGTGCACCAGCCCATGTGCCAGCAGGCCACAGCGTACAGGAGCGCAGGGCGGACAGGGGAACCGCAGAAGCTCAGGTGCCACAAGGCAGCCCTGGGTGTGTACTTGGAGGTCTGTGGCAGGTGACGCTGATCTTTGGGGACCAGTAGGTACTCTGGGAAGATTGCACAGTTGGCAAACAGGTGGTTGCCTGAGACCAACTTTTATTCCCACATTCAACAATTATTTGAGCACTTTTAGTGTGTACCAGACAGGGGTGTGGGGTCAACACTAACACTGTGGAGCACCTACTATGTGCATCACATGTCCTAACTCTCAGTTCTAGAAAAACTCTCTGAGGTAGGCTCTATTCTCATACTCATTATGCAGGACAAGAAGTAGGCACAGAGAGGCTCAGTAATTTGCTCAAGGTCACACAGCTGGGAACTGGCAGAGGTGGGCTTTGAATCCAGCCTGTGCTCTTAATGCAGAGTGTGTGTGTGAGTGTAGTCCCTGGCAGCTGGGGTGGGCAAATGCCACAGTCAGGAGAATAGAGGGAGGTGGGAAGGGGTATTATGGGGGCCAGGAGGACCACAGAGTGGACAGGGTGGTCTGGAGCCAGGTGTCTGAGGCTGGGTTGGGCAGGGGAAGAGGAACAGCTTGTGAGTATCAGCGTGTGTGATGACCTTGGGGGCCAAGGTCAGGGGCCCAGGGGTGCAGAGGGGACATAGTGCAGTCCCCCTCAAGGAAGTTCACCAGCAAGGAGTCACTTCTGGGAAGTAGGTCTTTTGGTCCCTATTTGTCACCTTGAGGAATAAGGTTCTGAAATGACACCTGGGGGCTTTGTCTGCACTCTCCGTCCTGGCCTGCGTCTGGGGAGCCCATATCAAACCTTCAACTTGCCATTCCCCTAGGAAGCCTATTTCTCCCACAGCCAAATGCCCAACTCAGACTCTTGGTGACTTGGGAGCTGTCCTGGAGGTCCTGCCCGTCCCTCCTCTGTGGTCTTCAGGCTATGTAAGACTCTAAGGAGATTAATTCTTCCCCAGAGGACGTGCTGAACACTGGAGCTCTGAGAAAACGCAGATTCCTTCTCCCAAGGTCAAGCTCCCATGGCTGCCCATGGCTGCCCACCAACCAGCCGGCCACCCAAAAAAAAGTTCACAGTGGCGAGAAGAGCAGACTGTCCAAGGGAGCAGCCCGATAGGGGCGGCTGCCCAGGCTGTATTGGGACATCTACAGTTCTCCTCCCCAGAGCCACATTCCTGGCAAGACTGGGTCTGGGCATCTCATGGCTGGGGCTGTCTCAGGGCTGAAGGAGGGCAGTGGAGAGTCGAACCCTGCTCTGTAGCCATTGCTGAATGGAGGGAAGGCCCTTTGGGGGCCGGACTGAGGCCTAGACACCCTCTGGCAGACCCAAGGCCTGGGTCGGGGCTCTTTGGTGTCAGCTGATCTGTGCCATTCCTCAGGCCAGCCACAGTTCCCCCACCCCCTCTGCTAAGAATTGTCCTGGTTCCCACGGTCCTTGTCCCTAGCCTGGCCTGGTACAGTGACTCACCCTGCTGAAGTGGACTGGGGCTTCCCTCTCCCTGTGGGATACAGCCCCAGGGGCAGAGTGGCCTCCTCCACACCCCAAGACCAAGCATATTCCCGGTTGAGACCTCCCTCTGAGGCCATCCCCAGTCTCCCTCCCTGTGTCCTTCACATCTGTGTTCATCCTGTGGCTGGCAGCATCTCCTAGATGTGCCCCAGGCCCCAGGTCTGGGCCTGTTGCATGGATGAGTGTGAGGGAGGGACTTTAATTCTTGCTCCAGGCTGTTGTCAGCTCCCCACTTATAGGTTAGGGACTTAGATTTTGCATCAGGCTGCCTGGGTTCAAGTCCTACTCTGTCATTGCCCAGCTTTGTGACCTTAGACAAGTACCTTAACCTCTCTGGGCATCAGTTTCTTCAACCTGTAAAATGGGTACAATAAAACAACTCTTCGTGACAAAGGGTGATTTTAAGGACTAAATTAATTCATCAGTGTAAAGTGCTGGAAACTGTACACAGCCAGCACGGGGTAGGCATCAGTTATTACTACTTCTTATTATTATTACTCTAAGGAACACTATTAGCTTGGTCCTAGACAGCAGTGACCTAACTTGTTCTGCAGCAATAAAGACCCCACCACCTCCTTACTTCTAGCCCCAGATGGATGCCTCCAAAAACTAAGCCCCTACTGTGTGCCCAGACCCACACCATGTGCTGCTAACTTGATGGCATGTCTGCATTTGTGGATAGTGCACACAAGCAGAGGATAGATGTGTGGCCAGGTGCTTGTAACACGTGGGACAATGCTGTGAGGGGAGGACACGGGCAGAGGGGGTCCAGAGGAGGCGTCAAGTCCTCTGGGGGAAGTGGGTGGGTGAGCAGAAGGTGGCCAGGTTGAGTCTGCAAGAGGAGAGGAAAGGGGTCCGGGTAGATGCGACAACCTGTGCAAAGGCCTGGATATGGCACGCAGCCAGGTGGGCTAGAGGAAGCGAGGGCTGGGGTGTGTGGCTGGGCCAGCGGAATGGGAACCACACGAGAGAAGGGCTGGGGGTGCAGGTGGGCTGTACTGGAGATTCTGGACTTTATCCTGGGGACACGGGAGCCATGAAGGGTTTTAGCCAAAGGAGTGATGATCTCAGTGAGGACCTCAGTTTCCTCCTCTGCAGAGTGGCAGTGCTGATAGGAACTCTGCCTCCCAGGAGTATTGTGGGGATTAAATGATAATACACACAAAGCTGTTAGCAGAGTGTTCGGCACACGTTTGTCACGACTGCAATTATTGTTAATATTATTTTAGGAAGTCATAGGTAGCTAGTGAGAAGGAGAGATGGACCCAGGGAGGGTGGTTGGGAGGCTGGTGCCACCTTCCAGGAAGCAATTCTTTCTGTTGGTCACAAATATTTCTTGAACACTTACTGTGTGCCAGGCCCTGTGGTGGGACACAGGAATGGCCTTGTTCTCTGGGGACATGGTGAGGGCATAGAGGGTGGCAGGTGGCTTTTGGACAGATTCAGGGGGTGGGATGCAGGCCCAACAGTTGAGACTAACAGGGTGGGGTGGGTGCCCATGGGGTGGGGGCTGAGGCAGGGGTGGCTCTGGGGAGGGGGTGAGTTTGGTCTGGGGGGTGCCAGGGACCTAGACCCTCTTTCCCTCCCAGTCCTGTCTTGCCCGACTTCTCTGGCACTCACTGGTCTGGATGGGGCTGCACCTGGGGATGGTTCTCTGCCTTTCCATCTGGTCTCCAGGGCTTCCTCACCTGCAGGCAGGTGGCTTGGCCAGCCCTCTAGAAACCAAGCCTCCTGCTCCTACTTTTGGGGCCTCATAGGGACCCCTGGGCCCTACCAGGGATCAGGCTGCCCACAGCTCCAGGGCTCAGTTGCAGAGGCCTTTGCCTTTCCATTTCCCAGCTGGCAGGATGTGGCCTCTGCTTCCCCTTTAGGACAATGAAGGGCTCCCCGCCACCTTCCTTCAGAGAGTGCAAAGGGAGTTGCTGCTTAGGTGTGAGGTCAGAGGCAGAGCACCTCATTCCCCCAGCCCTGGAGGGCCCCAGCTTTGTCCCTGGTTATTGTCAGCATATTTGGGGCTGCTGGAAATTGTAAGAGTGAAGAAATCAGCCTCCATTGCATGTAGCATATCTCCCTCTTTTCACATAACAGCCTGAAGTGCAAGCAAGTTGGGAAGTTGTCACATGCTGTTGATGGGGGAAACTGAGGCACAGGGTCACCCAGCAAGGTGGGGGCAGCTGAGTCTAACTTTCTTCCCCAAATCTTTTTCCTCAACTTAAAAATAAATTTTTTAAAGGTATTTTTTATTTTATTTTATTTTTTTGCAGTTTTTGGCCAGGGCTGGGTTTGAACCCACTACCTCTGGCATATGGGGCTGGCGCCCTACCCCTTTGAGCCACAGTATATCACCCCCTGATAGAGTGCTGTGGCGTCATAGCTCACAGCAACCTCAGACTCTTGGGCTCAAGTGATTCTCTTGCCTCAGCCTCCCAAGTAGCTAGAACTACAGGTACCCGCCACAACGCCCAGCTAATTTTTAGAGACAAGGTCTCGCTGTAGCTCAGGCTGGTCTCCAACCTGTGAGCTCAGAGCAATCCACCTGCCTTGGCCTCCCAGAGTGGTGGGATTACAGGCATGAGCCACCGTGCCCAGGCTCCTCAACTTATGAATAATCATAATATGTGCATTTTTATATATTTTTTTGAGACAGGCTCCCAGCCTGGAGTGCAATGGCGCAATCCTATCTCATTGTAACCTCTAACTCCTGGGCTCAGGGATCCTTTTGTCTCAGCCTCCCAAGTAGCTGGGACTATAGGCGTGCCCCACCATGTGGGGGCTAATTTCTTTTGTGTATGTAGAAACGAGGTTTTGCTATGTTTCACAGGCTAGTCTTGAACTCCTGGCCTCAAGCCATCCTCCCTCCTTAGCCTCCCCAAATGCCAAGATTGTAGGCATGAGCCACTGCTGCCTGGCCAATATTTGTACTTTTAAAACAAAAGGAAAAGCAACAGGCAAATGTCAAAGCTGCTTTTTCAAGGTATCTTTTTATAGTAAAGGTGGAAAAAAAGCCCTCAGGCAGTTTTAAACTGGCAAGCGGTGGGTGGGTGCACGTGGTCTTGTCGAGAAGGCAGTTTTTTTGCACCAATTTAGGGGCTTAGATGCTAGGTGGGGGTGGCGGGAAAGAGAGCCTCCAAGATGGGCCTTTTACTTTTGGGTTTTTGCTGGGGGCTGGGAATGAACTCCCCATGCCCAGGAGTGGGAGCAGAGACACTTGGCTGGGTTCAGGAAAGGTGGTTTCAGTACGGTTGGCTGGGATGACCTTTCAGCCTAGAAAGGCAGACAAGGCTTGGGCCAGGAGTCAGTTAACATCCCTGCCAGCCCTGAGAATGTCTCACTCCCAGGTTCAAGGGCGTAAAGCGGAATCCTATTCTTCTGCTGGCTGTGTGATCCAGGGCCTGTCATGCATCTTCTCTGAGCCTCACGCTTTCTCTTTACAAAACAGAGTTACTGCCGCCATCTGAGGACGTGGGGAGACAAATCTCACACCCAGTGCCCAGGAAGTGGCAGGTGGAGGTGTTAGTATGACGATGGGGAAAAGTGTGCTCAGTCTCTGGAAGAGCTGGCCATGCAGAGGGCACTCAGAGGAGGGAGTGTCAAGGCAATGGCATACTGGGATGGGTGACACTGAGGAGAGTGGCAAGGGTGTTTCTGGTGCTGCCCCAGCCTCAGCAGCACTCAAAGGCGGGAAGACACAGGCTGAGGTGGGCAGAGCAGGCCTGTGATGAGGCTGAGGCGTCTGGCTGAGTATCTGGTGGTCCATGGGGTTGTGAGAAGAGCAAGGGCCCCGTGGACTCTGGGGATGGAATAAAAACCGTCACACCACTGAGCTTGCAAGCTGAGCAGCAGCACTCAGCTGCCACTTTATAGGCACCTACGCGTTTGATTTCAGGGCTGCCCCAGCCATGGGTCAGGTGTTGTTATTATTATCTCCAGTTTACAGATAAGGAAACTGAGCTCCAAAGGAGGGGGTAATAGTTACCCTGGGTAACACAGCGGTTAGTAGGAGTCGGGTTCCGTAGCCAGGCTTTCTGGTCTGGTTGGTGGTGGCTCTTGACAGGGCCTTCAGCAGTTCCCTTTCCAGCCCAGCCTTTTGTACAAAACCCTTTCTGTGATAGCACCTCAGAGCTGCAGTGACTCAGCCCCAGAGTGCAGTGAGGCCAGTGGAGCATCTCCAGAGGCCAGGCCAGAAGCTGGGGTGTGGACTGGCTGGTATGCCCTCCTAAGGAAGTTGGGGAGGCAGGAGGCACCTGTGCTCTGGAGGAGTGAGCCCTCTGGCCCTCTGGGTGTGCAAAAGAGAGATGTGGGCAGAATGTCCACGTGAATTATAACTTGACAGATCCCTTTCAAAATTGACAATGGGGTCCCACCCTCAGACTGGGACCATGCTGTGACTGGGGCAGGGCAGACCACCTCCTCCCCTCCAGTGCCTCACTGTCCTGGTTTCTTAGGAACCTCTTGGTCACCACCTAAGACATGCTGACATTTTAGGACTTCCACATCAAGGCAGGCCCAGAGTGGTAGATGAGAGCAAGACCCTGGTGCCAACTCCCTTTATTTAAATCCTGCCTCTACACCTTTCCAGATGTGGCCTTGGGCATCTCTCTTAGCTTCTCTGGGCCTCCATTTTCCCCATCTGTGCAGTGGGTCAGCACAGGGAGGAATGAGGCAGGACTCAGCAGAGGCTGTGTAGGAGTCTGCAGCATCAGCTCCTATGGAATCACCCTCTGCAGAGTCTGCTCTGCCCACCCGTGATGCTGGTTTCCGTGGTGATTAAGGAACAGGCTGGTTTCCATATCCTGGTTGCTGCAGTGAGAGCAGGGACAGCGTAGACAGGAAAGGGGCAAAGGGCAGGTGCTCCTGGGAGTGACGGGTCCCTTCTCTTTTCTGGGCCTCAGTTTCTCGACCTGAGTTAGGCTGTGGGATGGCGAGGAAGCCCTTTTTCTTTCTTCCTTTCTTTTCTTTTTTCTTTTTTTTTTTTTTTGCAGTTTTCAGCCAAGGCTGGGTTTGAACCCGCCGGTATATGGGGCTAGCGCCCTACTCCTTTGAGCCATAGGTGCCACCCTGAAGCCCTTTTTCTGCCACCAGAACTTACTCTGTGTCAGCTCTTTACAAACGCACTTTACGTATGGTATGTTTGAATCTCTTCAGAAAGTGAATGAGATGAATGTTATTTTGAGTCTACAGAAGGGGAACAGAGTTCCAGAGAGGGTAAATGACTTTCCTGAAGTCACATAGCAGGTAAGGGGTGGAGCGGGCATCTGATTCCTTGTCACGTTGGCTCCCTAGTCCTTCCAAAAACATAGACTGAAGGGGTGTGAGCCATATGGAATTGGAAGGGGCAAATGAATCCATTTTAAAGGTGAAGAAACTGAGACCCAGGGAATTTCTGCCCTTGCTGGGGCCCCTGTGGGTAGTATGGGCTTCTCAGCCTGGTCCTGGGCTGGGGTCAGCCCCCACAGGAGTGAGTCCTGGCCTGGGCCTGCAGCCCTCTCCACCCTTGCTCACTAGAGTCCAGCACCTCCTCGGCACTGTCTCACGGCTGGCCGGGCTCCTGACAGAGGACTCTTCAGAGCGTGAGACTATGAGGCCAGGAGAGACTCAGCTGTGTTTATGACAGGCCCCAATAAGGATGAGTCAGACCCTGCCCCTACTCCCCCGGAGCCCCCAGAGCAGCCAGGGATGCCAGGCCTGGTGCCACTCATGGACAGCCTTGTCAGAGGGAGTCTGGGAAGGCTTCCTAGAGGAGGGGGTGTTGAGCAGAACTTCCACTGCTGGAGCTGGGCATGGCATTTTAGGCAGAAGACATGGCAGGAGCAAAGACCTGGAGATTTGGAACACGGCTTGGGTAGCAGGCCAGAGATGAAGCTGAGAGTGTGCTGGGCCTTGCTGTGGACCAAGGATTTGGATACTGTCCTATGAGCTGTGGGGAGCCAGCAAGGACTTGGGGAGAAAAGAGACGTAGCTGATCTGGTGCCTGAAGGGACTCTGTGGCTGCTTGTCCCACGTTAGTCCTTCCAGGTGCTGGCAAGAGCCAGAGGCAGAAACTCTCGCCCAGAACCCCCACTGTGGCTGGACCAGGTGACTCCCTAGGGCCTCTCCAGCTCTGACAATAGTGTGGGGATTACCATGGAAACCAGCCGGTCCCCAAGTGGGGACAGACCCAGAAAGTCTTCTAGTGCCAGCCACGTGGACTTGATCTTGGCTACCCCCAGATCGCTGCCATTTTCATCCTTCCAAAGGCCGTGTTTGGGCCAGGCTGAATCAAACAGGCCGCCCAGACAGGCGTCCGGTGGATGGGCCCTGCACTGCCCACTCTCTGCTGATACTGGATGCCGCCAGGATCTGCTGGGCCAGGGAGGCCTCCCCGCCCCATCCACTGTCCTTTACCCTGAAACTCGATAAATCTTGAGCTGGAGGAGGGAGGAAGCTTGCAGCTCCATTACGAGGCCAGCAAGGCCCCAGTGGGGGCGTTAATCATGTAGCACTTTATGCTCTGATCGGTAAATAATGGGGGAGCAGCGGGTAGAGGCCTTGGGGTGGAGGCCAGGCCCAGGAGGAGAGCCAAGAAGGGTTGGTGGCCACCCCCACACCCTCTCTACCCTCTGCCACCGTCTGTGTCTGAGATGATTGAGCCCTCCAGGAGCAGCCATCGCCTTGGTGGGCCTCAGTTTCCCCAGCTTGCACCTCAGAGCCTTTCCTGCTTCAAGAGGCTGATTTCCCGGCAGCTGTATGTGGCTGCTGATAGCAGCGGGTGGGGAGATTGTGGTTAAGGCGAGGACGCTGGAGCCAGCCTGCCTGCGTTTGAGGCTGGGATCTGGCAGTTCTGGCTCTGTGTCCCCAGGCAAGTTGCCTCAACTCTTGGTGCCTCAGTTGCTTGTATTGTAAGGTAGTGCCAGCCCATCAGTGTGGGGGGGGGCTTGGTGAGTTAGTACAGGTGGGTTGCGTGTATCTGCCAGTTACTGTTGTTTGTTGCTGATTCCGTTGTACTGTTATTCTGATAAACCTGTCCCGTCCCGTCTGGGCTGAGCCTCTGAGCTGGGATGTGAGCAGCCAGAGAGGGGTCATGTAACCTCCATGTCCCCAGCACATGGGAGCCAGCCCACAGATGTTTGCTGAGGGCTCCAAGCTGCCCTATCTATGATGACTCCAGGACCAGATGATTGGGGTTTCTTAGGGAGGGTGTTGCCTATGGCCAGGCACCAGGGCCAGACCAAGACCAAGGCACACATCCAGAAGACCAGCAGCTAGGGAAGGGGTGTAAGTCTGACTCTCCAAGTCCGTCCAGGCCCAGGAGGGATGGCCCGGGTTCTAGGAGAGGTAGCTGTCCCTCAGCTCCTGGCCTGAGTCCTTCCAGGGGCGGGAGCTGGAACAGAAACCATTCAGGGTGAGGAGGGAAGTACTCTGCCACCCCACCCCCCATCGGACGCAGGGGGAGGGCAGGGAAGAGCCGCTGGCTGCCCAGCCCACACTGTGGCTCCTCTGGGACAGGGGGGAGGGGAGCTGGAAATGGGGCCAGGCTGGGCCAGAATGAGAAACAGCTTCAAGAAGGGGGAGCTGAGTGTCTGGGGGGCCTGCGTCCAGCTAACAAAACAATGGCTGCTTGAGTCAGCAGCTGTGGCGGGGGTTCCCAGGCAGCCGGAGCGCAGTGGAGCTTCGGCCAGAGCTCCCACCAGCCTGTCCTGGGTGAGGGCGATGAGTCAGGGCCTCGGAGACTTGACTTCAGGGAAATGATGGAGTGGCTAGTCCCTGTCCTTGGGAGCCTGCATAGCTAGTTGGGAACATTGATTGGGCACCTCCAGTGCTCGGTATTGAAGGCTGCTGTGAGCCCAGCCCTTTCCCGCAGCCCTATGTGGTGGGTGCCACCGTTGTCCCCATTTTGCCCCTCCACCCCCTGCCAGGCCTCAGACCTCAGCCTGGGGCCTGCCGCTCCAGCTGTGCCTCTTGCAGGTGGGCAGGCATCTCATGCCCTGGCCGTGGGGTGTCCCTCAGGGTGGCCTGGCTGGCTGGTTCACACAGCCCTTCCAGATGGGGACCAGCTATCCTGGATGATCTCAAAGTCGTGGTGCTGGGTGAACCATCTCCTCCAGGAGGGTCAGGGAAACTGAGGCAGGCCTGGCTGATGTTCTGCCAGGATCCTCTAGAGCTGCTGTCCTTTGCCATTTGTCTCTTTCGTCCTGCCTGGTCTGGGCAGCCTAGGGCCAGCCAGGGAGTTGCCACACTATGTGTTTCTGAGGAAGCTTCTACCCCGCTCTGTGCCTTTGTTTCCCCAAAGCACTCCTCCGGGCTGCTTTTCCTTTGTGGCGCAGGGCCAGCACTCCTGACTGCTGTTATTTGGCCTGCATGGCCATCCCCTCCCACCCCGGCCCCTCCAGGAAGCATCTTGGTCACCTGGGAGGTGCTGGTATTTCCTTTCTCAGCAACAGGCGGTTGGTTTCCTCCCTGGCATGGGGGCCGTTGCCAGAGGCCACCCACAACCAAGTGCATGCTGCCCCCTCCCAGGTCTGGCACAGTTTACCTCGTTCCATGCCTCAGTTTACCCTTAATGAAGGTGTCATCTGGGTGGAACCATAGTGTTCCAAGAGGCAGCGTGTGCTGAAGTGGAAGGAAGGAAATTGGACTTAGAAATTACAGATGTGGCTTCAAATCCTGACCTGGCCATGTGCCCACTGTTGGCCTGTTTGACCTTGAGAATACTGCCGCCTTTGACTCCTGGAGTGGCTGAGGAAGGGTAGAGGGGAGGAGTGCTGCAGGGTAAATGGATCGAGGGAGTGACTGGGCTTTGTAGGAAACGACAATCCGGCAGGGTTTAGTGGCCCTTTTTTCAAGGCCTCCCTCAGTCTGGGTTCCCTGCCTGGTCCTTGCTTGCACCCTCTCCTTGTCTGTAGGGCCTTCTCCAGGCCTGATGGCCACAGGACCTGCAGTTGTTCAGGTCCTGGTCCTGAGACAGGACATCAGAGGGCAACTGCTGAGCAAATGCCAAATCAGCCCACTCAGGGAAGCCCAGAGACACCAGCTTTACCTGGCTGTACCCACTGAGGGAGGAGTTGGCCAATTCCCAGGTTCAGAGGGACCGCAGAGGTCAGAGCCTGATGGAGCAGGACCTTGAGGTCCCAGGGACAAAGTTTGGGTTTAGGTTGAAAGCACTAGGGAACCACTGAAGGCTGTTGAGCTGCAGAGGGGACCTGTTTTATTTTAAAAAAATAAACTTTTAACTTTGGAATAGTTTTAGTTTTATAAGAAAGTTATAAAAATGCACTTCCTGCATACCTTTCCCCTAGTTTGTCCCATTGCTGTTGTCTTACCATGGACATTTGTCAAACTAAGAAACCACCAAAGGTTCTTTAACTAAACTCCAGACTTTATTCCACAAATGTCCTCTTTCTTTTTCAGGCTCCCATGTTGCATTATGCTTTGCAGTTTTAAAAGCTCCTTCATCTGCTCTGGAGGATAAATGGGAGGGGACTGTGCTTCAGGAGGGATTGGGGGCCCTGGCCAGGGCATGGTGAGCTGTAGCCACCCTGCAGTCTTAATACCCAAAAGCGATTGTGTGCTTTCTGCTCCCTGGCAAGAAAACCTGACTTTCCCAGGATCATAAACAATCAAAAACTCCAGGCAGGAAGGTGCCCTCACTTCTCAAGTACAAAGCCCCAACAGCCGGTATGGTAGCTGTGCAGTCTATACCTGGGAGGGAACTACTGGATTTTTCAGCCTGCCACAGTGCCCACCATTATTGCCCCATCCTCTTCAGAGTGCCACGTGTGGTGGGACTGAGGCTTTATGGGGTCTGTGGGCAGGATGTGAAGCCTGAGAATCTGAGCTCTTGAAGCTCTCTCCCTCCACCTGCCTTCCTGGGGAGGGAAAGTCAACACAATTACAGTTGGTAGTAAAATCAATATGTCAGAGTTTTAATGTGAGACTGGGCAGAGTTGAGCTTTGGCCCCAGGAGGCAGCCAAGTGGAGAGGGAGGGGGCCTCCTGCCGTCAGAAAAAAGCTGAAACCAGTGGCCATTGTTCATCCCACTTTAGAGACAGATAGACTGAGGTTCTCAGAGGAACCAAAAGTAGCAGCCAGGTGTTGCCTGGGCCTGAACACCCACCTCCTCTGTCTTGCCAAACATGCTGAAAGCACTATTATAGTTTCCCCTCAGTTCTCTAGCACCCATCATGGCTGTATTACTCTCAGTTATCAGCTTGCAAAGGAAGCAGCTGAATACAGTCATTCACACTTTAGTCAAAATTAGTTTCCTTTCTTTAGTAAACACCCTGGAGAAGCTCATTCATGTGCTATAATGATAAATGTGGACGTGGTGGCCAGCACAGTGCCATCCTGGGGAGGAGGAGATTTTTTGGAGCCACATCTTGAAGGCTGTCTAAAAACTTGCTGCCTGGGCACTCCCTGAACAGTGTGAGTCCAGACAAGGGGGACTGAAGTGCCCAGGGAAGTACCATTGGCTCAGAGGGGTAGAATGGTCACCGGCTGAGGGAATAGCGTTTACGAAGGTGCAGGGGTCCCAGCAGGAAAGTGTGGGCATGCAGAGATGGATGTGGCAGGGGGAGTGAGTGGGGTGGAGGGAAGAACCCAGATCAAAGCCCTGAGCAGTTGGTAGGCGCTGGAGCACAAAGGCTTTGAATGCCAGACTAGAGAGCTGGTGCTTGATTCTGAGGCCATTCAGAGCCATGTTTCATCAGGGAGAGGCTGACCAGCTTTGTGCTAGAGAAAATGGCTCTTGCAGATTGGAGGGGGCTGCTGGGATAGTCCAGCCCTCCCCTGTTCTCAGGGGAATTTGAGTTTTGAAAGACCTAGCCTAAGTCAGACGGGGAGGAGGGAGGTGCTTGTGGAGGAATTTCAGGCAGTGTGATGGGGTCAGGGTGCTATTTTGGACCCAAGGAGCTAACTGCCCCTGGAGACCAAGTTTGGCCCAGGCCAGGCTCAGGACAGGTCCCTGAAATCCCTGTCCCCTGCAGGACTCTTATACCCCTCCCCCAAAGGGGCACACTTCCCACTGGGCCAGGCTTCCGTTTTTTTAGCCACTTTGCAGCCTTGTGATTTCCCCTGGCAGTTGGAGAGCCAGCTTCCCCATCAGAGACGTGTCGTCTGGAGCAGCCGATGGCTTATTTCTCCTTTAAGAAAAAATTTTTTTTAATTTTATTTTTAGGATCAAAAAAAAAAAAATGTTGGGGGAAAGGCTTTTTAGAAAATTCCTTCAGTGCAGAATTAATGGCTTGTGAACATCAGGGCGGGCAGCAAGGGGGGGGTGCCGCATTCCCAGCCTGCTCCCTCCTCCCCCTGCTGCCCTGGCCCGTGGATCACCCCAGCTGGGTGCCTGCTGCAGCTTTTCCCAGGACCCCCAACCCTGGCTGGCCTGGGCTCATCACAGGGCTCAGTGCAGAAAACCCCGACATTGTCATTCAGGGCCTGCCCGTCTCCCATCTCAGAGCCCATATCCCCTGGGCAAAGGTTCACAATTTTAATTTTAAAAACTACTTATTTTTTAGTGATACAAGTAATCTAGATTCAGTGAAAGAAAAGTTATATAACCCCTAGGAAAAGTTCCTCCCCGCTGTAAGGAGCCCACCTCACCTTCACCCTGCGGCTGAAGGGTTGCTGAGGGCAGGGGCCAGGCCTGGGAGCAGCAGCTGGGGGTTGAGTCCACACCCACTTTCTGGGACTGTCTTTAACTTGGACACACACAGGATATCAGGTAGGTTAGGGCTGAAGTTGAAGGAGAAGTAGGACCACTGTGTGACAGTGTGGGGGGTGGACTCCAGGCAGACGGGGCAGCAAAGGCAGGACCCAGCCATGATGCACGGTGCCCACCAGGGCGGGCCCTGAGGGAGGGTGTGGGGTGGAGTCAGAAGGTTGGTCACACCTGGCCAGGTGGAAGGATTTAGGGTTCAGAATTTTTTCTGAGTGTCCTGAAAAAATGTCCACTGGAAGGCTATAAGCAGGGGATAGTTCCTTTGCATTTTTGAAGGGCTCCTTTGGCAGCTACGTTTTGTTTGTTTTTTGGCCCAGGCAACAGTGCCATGGCCTCAGCCTAGCTCATAGCAAACTCTAACTCCTGGGCTCACGTGATCCTCCTGCCTCAGCCTCCTAAGTAGCTGGGACTTCAGGCTCCCACCATAACACCTGGCTTAGTTTTTCTATTTTTACTAGAGATGGGGTTTCTTAAAACTCCTGAGCTCAAGTGATCCTCTTGCCTTGGCTTCCCAGAATGCTAGGAGGGTGAGCCACTGCACCCAGCCTCTGGCACCTGTATTTGGGGATGAAAAATGTCCAGGGCAAGAGGGGATCCAGAGCACCAGGGGACCTGGGAGAGCCATCTAGGTGAGAGGATGCCATCTGGAGGCATTTTATTGTATAATAATAATATTAGCAATAATCCTGTCTGAAACAAATAGCATCAGCTAACACTTCTGGGCACTTACATGGGCCATGCACTGTGTAAGTGCTTCACAACAAATTCTCTCATCCCAGCAACTTGGAAGACCCAGGTGGGAGGATTGCTGGAGGTGAAGTCCCTATTGCTACAAAAAATAAAAAAAAATTAGTGTGGTGTAGTGGTGTGCACCTATGGTCTCAGCTACTCGGAAGACTGAGTTAAGAGGATCCCAGGAATTGGACGCTGTGGTGAGGGCCTCTTGCATAGCAGCAGCCTGGGTGACACAGGGAGACCCTGTCTCTAAAAAGCAAAAAAACAAAACGTATCATCTCATTGCAACCAGGTGAGCACATCATCAATAGTTAAGATCTGCAAAAACCACAAGAAATTTAAAAAGAGGGCGGCACCTGTGGCTCAGTGGGTAGGGCGCCGGCCCCATATGCCGAGGGTGGCGGGTTCAAACCTGGCCCCGGCCAAACTGCAACCAAAAAAATAGCCGGGTATTGTGGCGCCTGTAGTCCCAGCTGCTCGAGAGGCTGAGGTAAGAGAATCGCCAAAGCACAAGAGCTGGAGGTTGCTGTGAGCCGTGTGACGCCACGGCACTCTATCGAGGGCCATAAAGCAAGAATCTGTCTCTAGAGAAAAAATTAAAATAAATAAAAAATAAAGAAATTTAAAAAGAGAAATCTCTCTGATGCTTCACCCTACAGATGGTTCTGCTGCTACATTCTGGTGACCTCCCTGAGTCCCTGCTCAGAGCCTCCAATGTCCAGGTATAACTGAGGCGTGGGCTCAAGTAGGCTGCCAGGCCCTGCAGCTAGCAGTCTTCCCCTCTGAGCCTCAGTTTCACCTGATAGGACTGCCAGGATTCCCAGAGTTTATGCGCTGGCCTGGCACAGTGTAATTTCCCATTAACATAGCCTATTATTATGTTTATTGTCATGATCGCTTTACTTATGCACCAGTTTTGCCTGAGCAGCGTTATGACATCCTGTGACTTTTCTCTTAATTGATATAGGCTTATGGTGTCACTAGGAGTGGGGGCTGCTCTCCTGGACTCTGAGCCATAGTGTACATGCTCAATACTGCAAACACCAGGCTGGCTCCCCTGTTCACTCTTCTGCACCCACCTCGTGTGCCTGCGTTTGTGTGGATTTGCACACATGCTATCTCAGAGGTGCTTCCTAGAGGCCTATTTTATACTTTTGTGCAAATTGTGTGAGGAAATTTGAAAGTTCCAACAAGATGCAGGAAAAGGCAGGGAAGGCTGGAGCAGGTCCAGAAATAGCCAGGGCCCAGGGTCCCCTCCCACAGCTGTTGGAGTCCCGTGAGCTGGGGCTGGAGGGCGTGGCCAGCACTGGGCCAACATGGGCATAGCACTTGGGCACATCCAGCCTTAGTTTGACCCCTGTAATGTGGGCAGATGGAGGATGGGTGGTTGGGGAAGAATGGGGTTCAGTTTAGGGAGACCTGTGAGCTGCAGGGGCTGAGAGTGGTGGTCCAGAGGTCAGGGTGGCAGGAGGAGAGCCCGTGGTTGCCGTGGACACACAGACCCAGCCAGGGCTATAGGAAAACAGCCAAGGCAGAAGGGATGCCCCTTGAGTGTCAGCAGGTAAGTTAAGGCAGACAAGGACCTCAAGTAATCTGCATGAACTCATCTGCTCTGCCTGTTGTGACTGGCTAGGAGGGTCAGCTCCAAGGGTGTAGGGGTATAGATGTCACCCTTTCTGACCTCCCTGGCCTCCTAAAAGTTGAGACTGACCTTGTTCCTTCACCGCTGTTCTTACCTCCCTCGCACATACCTTGAATGTCATCTCTTCCAGATAGTTCTGTGATTGACACTGAGATCAGGGCCAGTCCTGAGGTTGGGGACAGGGTCCCAGTTGTGTTTGGGGCTCAGTCCAGAGCTGGTAATGTGAAGTAGGAGCAAGACTTGAAAGCTCTGATGTCGAGGTTTTAGATATTAACGGATTGTGTGGGCAGGGAGCCACAGAGAACAGAGGTCTGATGTACTGTTCCTTTTCTAGCTGCAGCAGGAGCAGCTGGACTGTGGTGCCGCCCACCTGCAGCACCCGCTGTCCATCCTGCAGCCCCTAAAGGCCACACCCGTGTTCCGAGCCCCAGGCCTCACCTCCGTGGCTGTAGCCAGTGTCAACAACTACACCGCCGTCTTTCTGGGCACAGTCAATGGGAGACTTCTCAAGGTAGGCTGGGCTGGAGTGGGCCAAGGCCATGTGGCCTCTACAAATCCAATATGATTTTTGTTCCTCCTGTCTGCCTAGCATGTCACAGTTTACAAAGCCTTTTTCATGTCTGTTTTCCCCACTGTTGCCCCTAAGTGGGCTATGGCCTGGAAACCAGAGAGTCCTTGGCTCCGAGAGGGCCCTTCTGTGAGGGTTTCTAGGACTGGGGGGCTTTGAAGCAGTATGGATCTGGGTCCAAGTGTCTTCCTCTGTCACTTGCTGGCCTTTTGACCTTGGGCAACACACATTCTCTCTCTGGGCCTCAGTTTCCCCATCTGTTAGGGGCTGTAAGTTCTTGTGGGGCTTAGTGGAGTACAGGCCACCTCCTGGCAAGCAGAGTTCTCCTCTGTATCTCCTCCCGAACCCTGCCAGCCACCCCTCCCCAAAGTGACTAGTTTCTGGAGTTTAAAATACTCTGGCCCCTGGTTCTGAGATTTCCAAAGCTGGGGAGGGGTGCACAGAATCAGATTTCCTGCATTTGGGGTCTGGGATGGACATGGTGGGGTCTGGGCTGGGCCCTCAGGCGAAGCCTTGTTCCTGTCCCCAATCTAACCACCTCTCACCCCTCCTCACTGGGAAGATCAGCTGCTCCGTTTGTGCACCAGCCTAATTGACTCAGATCTGATAATCCAATTCCTCTCAGCTGCCTGGGCAAACGCCACTGCTGCCTGGGGGTGGGGATTAGAGTCCCCACTGGCCTGGCCCCAGGGCCCCACAGCAGCAGTGGAGGAGAGCAAGGAGGGGGGCTTGTGGTTCAAGGTTCTGAGATGGAGCTGGCAGTGGTCCGTGGAGCTCATGTTTGGGGCCAGATACTTGAATTGGGCTCCTGGCTCTGCCACTCCAGCTCTGTGACCCAAGGGTGGTTTCTTCTGTCCTTGGAGTCTTGTCTGTCCTGGGGAAGACGAGCTGGGACGCCTGGAACCTGTTAGGGCCTCCTCCACACCCACCCATGAAGCTGTCTACCCAGGGTCTCCAAGGGCATGGGCACGTCATGGGCATCATCTCATTTAATTCTCACACCCCTTTGAGGGAGGCAGGGGTGTGAGCCCCAGGTCACAGGTGGGGCCCTTGAGGCTCTGAGAGGGGAAATGACTGTCCCCAGATCTCACAAGAGATGGGGTTGATCCAGGTCCAGCTGGCCCAGAACCCACCCTGTGCCTCAGTCTGGAACCTCTTCCCTCTGCCTTGCTCAGGGTGCTGTCTGTCCTGCCACCTTGTCACTGCTCCCAGCTTAATGGCAACACTCAGCCCAGGCCTCAGAGCACAAAAGGTGCCTAATAAATGTTTGAAGGAGTGGAAATGAGAGTCTGCTGATTACCTGGAGGCGGGAGGTGAGGTGGGGGCAGTGGCCTAATCTGCCAGGCTCTGCCAAGAGACCACGTGGGAGGAGGGATGTGTCAGGCAGGGACAAAGCCTGTGGAGAGAGAGAGAGAGTGTGAGGTGGGCTTCTGGGCTGCATCTGCTCATTAGTAGAAGGGGAGTAGGGAGGAATATTCTGGAAGGGAACATAGCCCAGGCAAAGGCTATGCTCCCTTTGGTCAGGTCTCCCACTTTGCCTGTGCCTCCCTAAGGCCTGCGGGTTGGAATCTGTGAGTGGAGAGGCTGGTGGCAATGGGTAATTTAGGGTCAGATCATCAGGGCCTTGAATGCCAGAACAAATTTATTCCATAAGCAGAAGAGAGCCACTAAGGGTATTGGAGCCTGGAGAGGAAGGCCAGGGAGCTGGCCCAGGGAGGTACTAGACCGCTGGCCCCCACTTTGAGACCCACTGGCCCAGGGCCTCGCAGGGACTTGCAAGGTTCCAGGGGAGGACAAGCTTGGGAATAAGTAGGGTCAGGTGAGAAGGAGCAGAGTTTGATGGGCATTGCCAGACCTTAGGAAGATATGCAGAGTGTCCTCCGAGCCCGAGAATCTTCAAGGCCCCAGCTGGTCCTGGTCTTCCTCCTCCCTGAACCTTGACACCCCACATCCCTCAGCCTCAGCCTTGGACTTGGGTCAGACAAGCCTGGATTTACATTGTAGCCCTGGGGATTCTTCATATTGTGATGCTTAGCCCCTTTGGGCCTCAGTTTCCTCATCTGTGAAATGGGTGGGAGAGGAGAGGGAGGAGAAGTGTGGCCCAGCCTGCCAGGGCGTGGCCTGCATCTTCTCATGTAGATGCCTCTATTAGCCCCATTAGCTCAGGAAATAGGCCAAGGGGGAGAAGTGTCTTGTACAACTTAGACATTTGCACAGCTCGTAAACCTTAAAACCAGAACTCAAACCCAAGTCCCTGCTCTTAGCTATGACCCCAAACAGTCTCCCAGAGAATGGTCTGTGAACGGTAAAGCCCATGCATATTCACAGAGTGAGAGGTGCGGGAGAGGAGCCAGGAGGGTGTTCCTGGTGGGGCACAGCACAGACAAGGGCATAGAAGCAGGACCCATCGCTCTCCCATCTGGGCCTGCCATTTCCCACCACTCCTGGATGGGCCTGAGACGGGATAGGGGAGGCCCCCAACGTGGGTCAGGTTCTCCTGTGTTTGGCCCCTCCTCACTGTGGGCACCTCCTGGTGCACCCTCACCCTGACTTCCGCCACCCCCACAGATCAGTCTGAACGAGAGCATGCAGGTGGTGAGCAGGCGGGTGGTAACGGTGGCCTATGGGGAGCCCGTGCACCATGTCATGCAGTTTGACCCAGCAGACCCCGGTTACCTTTATCTGATGACGTCCCACCAGGTAAGGCCAGAGTCCCAGCCTGCCCAGGACTCTGCACATGCTGAGCTCTCCTACTTGCCCAGCCCTTGCACACGCTGTCCCTGTCCCATGCCCCACCCCCCACCGGGAGCACCCTCCTTCCCATCCCCGGCATCTGCTGACTCTGCCTTGCCCTCAACCTCCCAGCACAGCCCTCTACCGGGAAGTCTTGTCTCCCGTGTCTGCCATTATGGGGCCGAGCCTCCATTTCCCTAGCCTCTCCTGGCCCTTGTCCTGCTGACCATACCGCCTCCCTGAGGGAGGGGCCCATGGCCCCATTCAGCTGGGCCCCTGCCTCTGCCCGCAGATGGCCAGGGTGAAGGTTGCTGCTTGCAATGTGTACGCCACCTGCGGGGACTGCGTGGGTGCGGCGGACGCCTACTGTGGATGGTGCACCCTGGAGACACGGTGAGGGGACAGCAACAGCAGTCGAGGCTGCCGGGAGGGCAGTGGTGGGCGGCAGGAGCTGATCGGGTGCTGACCCTGTGGTGTCGCTCCAGGTGCACTCTGCAGCAGGACTGTGCCAACTCCAGCCAGCAGCATTTCTGGACCAGCGCCAGCGAGGGTCCCGGCCGCTGTCCCTCCATGACCGTCCTGCCTGCTGACATTGACGTGCACCGAGAGTACCCAGTGAGTCTCGGAGGAGGCAGAACCCAAATTGGGACGCAGAGTGGGAACCTCCCTTAACCCCAGCACCCACGCCCCAGGACGGGGAGGCTCCTACCTGCAGTGTCCAGGGACCTGGAGCCAAAAATGAGAACGTGACAATGACTAGGTCTTCCTGAGCCCTTGGGGAGTGCCAGGCACATGCTGTGTGCATGGGGTCCACCTGTGAAGTAGATGCCCTTAACACCTCCGCTTTGCAGATGATGAAGCTGAGGCCCAGAGGGTAAATGGCTTGCTGCAGATCACACAGCTAGGGAGTGCAGAGTTGGGACTGGAACGCAGAGGGGTTTGTTTCAGAGTCCCAGAGGGAGGGGCAGGTTAGGAGTGGGAGGAGAGGGCTCCCACTCATTCTTCCCTTTTTCCAGCCCCAGCTGGAAGGGGGCAGAGGGCCCGGGGCTATCTCTTTTCAGAGGTGGATCAGCCTACAGCTTGGGGGCAGGAAGGCTGTAGCAGACTGGGGGTGGTGGGGAGTTCCAGACCTGGCGAGGGGCGCGGGCTGGCAGTTAGACGGGCCTGGGTCCCACCCAGCCTGCTCTCAGTGACTTCTCTGGGGATTGGAGCCTGGGACTGCTCTGCACCTAGGGCTCCTGTGCTTGTCCCCATCATCACATGTTACAGAACCCTTCCTTCACCTATCGCCTCAGCAGACTGGGCTGGGGCTCTCCATTCATTTAGTCATTTGTCAGATATTACTGAGCACCAAGCACAGTTCTAGGCTGTGGGACACATCAGAGACCAAGTTAGACCCCCTTGAGGAGCTGACATGCTGGTAGGGGAGAAAGAATAAGGAAGATAAAAACATCAGGGTGGTGCTGAGCCTGTGTAGAGAAAGAGCACGTGGCCAGGCGCAATGGCTCACATCTGTGATCACAGCACTTTGGGAGAATTGCTTGAGCTCAGGAGTTGGAGACCAGTCTGAGCAAGAGCAAGACCCCCATCTCTACCAAAAATAGAAAAACTCTGGGTGTTGTAGGGGCACCTATAGTCCCAGCTACTCGAGAGGCTGAGGCAAGAGGATCACTTGAACCCCGGAGTTTGAGGTCACTGTGAGCTATGACGCCACAGCACTTTAGTCTGGGACAACAGAGTAAGGCTCTGTCTTCAAAAAAAGAGCAGAACAGAGAGAGGTGGGGAGATGAGAGGGGATGCTGACAATTTAGACCAGTTCAAGGGTGGAAGGGGCAGCAGGAAGTGCTCACTGCAACAAGATGTAAAGGGGTAAGTCAAGGTGGGTGTTTGGGGAAGAATGTTCCCAGCAGAGGGGACTGGCAGCACCAGGGCCCTGAGGTGGGAACAAGGTCATGTGTTGGGAGAAGTCACAGGGGTCAGATCGTGCAGAGCCTTCTTGACCACTGTGAGATGATGAGTTTCATCTTGCAGATGGGGAAACAGGCACAAAAGGTCATATGGGGTGCAGCCCTCTGGCCTTGGGTCCTGGCTACTGCCACAACACCTCTTTCGCCAGAGGACACTTGGGCAGGGCCAGACCCTAGGTGAGTGCTTAGCCCTGGGTCAGGGCTTTGAGGAGCGTATGGCTGGAGCTGAGTGCCCCGTGCCCCCAGGGCATGATCCTGCAGATCTCCGGCAGCCTGCCCAGCCTCAGCGGCATGGAGATGGCCTGTGACTACGGGAACAACATCCGCACCATGGCCCGGGTGCCTGGGCCTGCCTTTGGCCATCAGATCGCCTACTGCAACCTCCTGCCAAGGGACCAGTTCCCGCCCTTCCCACCCCACCGCGGTAAGTACCCTTGGGCTGTGGGTACAGCCCTGGGCGGGGCATGATGGCAGAATCTCAGGCATGAGGGTTACAGGGGCTCCACACGGCAGCCTCTGGTGTTGGTGGAGATCACCTGCCCCCATGACTTCAGCTGTCTCCATTCCAGACCATGTGACCGTGGAGATGTCTATGAGAGTCAACGGGCGGAACATCGTTGGAGCCAATTTCACCATCTATGACTGTAGCCGCATGGGACAAGTGTATCCCCACACAGCGTGAGTGGTTGGGGGGCTTATCTCCAGGGGGGGAGAGGAACTGCATCCCCAGGGAAGGGTGTTTGTTCTCAGGGAGCCCCTTGGAAGAAAAATCATGGTGTCTGACAGGTAGACAGGACTCTGGTCCTTGACTCACCAGTTTATTATTCATGCAGCAAACTCTTACCCTGCAGTGTCTGGTTTCTGCCCAGTGCCAGGTTGGTAGGGGCAGAGAGAGTGCTTTAATTACACTTAATGTAGCCTCCTGCAGGCCCTGCCAATCTAATTCCTCTTTGCATATCTCTTGCAGCTGGGAATTCACTACCTTACAGGGTGCTCAACCCCTCCCAGGCAGCTCCAATGATGAGAAAGACCCTTCCCTGTGCTGGGATTTGCCTTTGGGGTTCCTGGGGGCAGATGTGAGGGGACGGGTGGGAAGCCGAGCCTGAGAGGCCCCCTGTCTTCCAGCTGCACCAGCTGCCTGTCAACACAGTGGCCCTGTTTCTGGTGTACCAAGAAACACACCTGTGTCTCCAACCAGTCTCAGTGCGAAGCCTCCCCAAACCCCATGGTAAGCCAGGAGGGGGGACCCCCTCCACCTTCACTGTTTCATTACCTTTTAAACGAATTTCATACGTTGAGAATATTCCCATGTGTTTCATGTTTCTTCTTCCTTCGTTTTGGATTGAGCAGCTATGTGGGGCTCACTACACACCATAGCACATTGAACTGGTCCCCGTTGCTGGACATGGTACTCATCCCACGTTTCTTTTATGCATTTTCTTTTTTGAAGAAACAGGCTCTTGCTCTGTTGCCCAGGCTATAGTACAGTGGCCCCATCACAGGTCACTGCAGCCTTGAACTCCTGGGCTCAAGGATCCTCCCACCTCAGCCTCCCAAACTGCTGGGTGTAATCCACTGTGCCGGGCTTTTTTTTGCATTTTAATATAGTCAGGACACTGCATATCTTTGATTATTCCCTCAAGACCAAACCTTAGAAATGACATTTTGGGGTGAGAATGTGGCTGTAATTTTACATCTTTAACTCAACTGATTGCCAGAAAGCCCGAGCCAATTTATGGTCCCACCTGCACAGAAGCACCCATCCCCACCCATCGTGCTGGTGCTGGGTTGTGTTTAATTTTACCTTCAATATTTTCATCAACCACAGGCAGTTGTTTCTAAGGCCCGGAGAGGAGATTGGCTTAAGGCCACCCAGTGGAAAGTATCACACTGGGCCTTAAGCTCATGTCTCTTTGGCTCTGGGACCCATCTTCTCCCCTCTTCCAAAAATCAGGGACCGGGTAGAAAAGCCTCTGGCCTTGGCTTTCCCGTGGGCAGTGGGGCCCCAGGGATGAGTGGTGCTACGGCTGTCCCTGACCAGGGAGGGAGGCCGCTGCAGAGCCCACCTGCTCCCAGTTCCTCTTGCTTATGCGGGTCCCTGGGGCTCTCCCAGAGCTTGACAGTGAGAGTTGGTGTCCCAATCTGGCAGAGCAGAGTGACCCAGGGACCCTGAATCCACCTGATCTGGTCCTTCCCTACATTTCTACACCCCATGGGCCCCTCCCAGGTTCCTGCACAGCTTCCATGGGTGCTTCTGTGCAGCTGGGAGCCCACCCAGCAGGTTTCATGCTAGTTCCACGCTCACTGGAGCTAGTATCTCCCCAGTGCTTCAGGGTGGCCTGACTTAATCAATTAAATAGGAGCAGGGTGGGGGAGAGGAAATTTAAAAAATGGTCATGGCCATACTCCTTGCCTTTGGTTGGTTTATGGGATATGTTCACTTGCCAGGTGGCCAAAGAGCATCGAGGGCCACTCCAGCCTATTCCAGAGATGACCAAATAGGTTTCCTGGGACTTTGAGTAACTAGGTGGGATGTGCCAGGTTCCTGAGATCACAGCTCTGCCCTCTCAGAGCTGGCTGCTGGGCCCCTTGCCCTCATCCTTTCAGGTCTGTGAGGGGCTGCGGGGAGGCCCCAGGTCCTGCCTATAGCCCATCTCTCAAGAACAGGGACCCTCGCACCCATTTTCTGATAGCATGAGTGAGACAGCCAACATGAGGCCTGCTGCCTTACTCCCCACAGAAGGAGGTTACGGGGGCCCTATTCTGGGCATGCACCCCAGGCAAGCAGCCCTAGTCCCAAAGCATCTGAAGCCCCAGCATCCTGGCACTGGGCTCAGGGAACCCTCAAAGCCGGTCTACACACGGTGGTGCTAAGGAGGGGGCTGCAGGGCCTCCGCCCAGGCTCTGCTCTTGGCACCTGCACCTGATCCTCATAATTGCCTGGAAAGAGAGTCCGCAGCAGTGATACTTCACTCAGAGGGGGCTCATGGCCAGGCACAGTGGCTCATGCCTGTAATGCTAGCACTTGTGGAGGCCAAAGTGGGAAGATCATTTAAGCCCAAGAGTTAGAAAGTGGAGTGAGCTATTATGACGGCCACTGTACTCTACCTAAGGCACTCTACCTGAAGCTAGACCCTGTCTCAAAAAAAAAAAAAAAAAGTCACAGTGATGTGGGCTTCAGACACTAGGGAAAGCCCTGGTGGGCATGTGGCTGAACCATAGGGGAGTCCCAACCCCCTATCCTGGACCCCAGGATCCCACAGTCAGGGAATCCTGACTCTGGCTGGAGACTCCATCTCAATCACATCTTTTCCTTCCAACTCCCAGCCCCAGGGCTGGGGACACAGTAGGGACTCAAGTATGTCAGAATGAAGCACCCAGAGGGATGGTGGGGCGAGGGGACCCGGTCTCGTCACTGTTGAGTCAGAGTGCCCTAAATGCCTTCTGAGGGTCTGAGGAGCCCCTGGGAGAAAACCAGTAGTCCTGCCCTCCCAGAGTGAGCCCAGAGCCTCAGGAATGAGTTGTGGCTGTGCCATCCTGGGCGAGCTGCTGAGTTCCTCTACACCTCTGTTTCCCCATCTGTAAAATGGGGCATCTCAAGGGTCAGAGTGGGGATCTGAAATTGCACCTGTAAGGTGCCAGCTCTGTACCTGGCACATAGGGCCACCACATTACTTGGGAGCTGATGGCTACTCTGGGTGGGCTGGCCAGGGAGGACTTCAGTTGAGAAGGACCTCTCTGTCTAGTCTTGAGAGGTGCCTAGGAGCTCCCAGCTGGGTGGCATTTTTGTGGCAGCCCCCACCAGACTGCTGTCCCCCCAGGTCTGTAGTTCTTCAGGTGAGGAGCTGGTGTGGGGCATGGAGGGAGCCTGATCATCATCTAGGAGCAGGAAAGGTGGCCTCTGCCTGGGCATGGAGGAAGCCCTGAGCTGATGCTTAGCTGGACATTTAGTTAAGTGCCCATTGACCCAGGAGGTGCCGGGCCTCTCTGGGCTGGGCAGTGCTCACCCACCAGGGCCTCTCAGAAGCTGGGAGCAGAAGTGGCCCCAGGAAGGGGGATGCTAGGACCTGGGTGTCCTGTCACTTTCCCTGTCCCTCATGGTCCCCACATGAAAGAAGTGGGGGTGCTCTCCATTTTCAGGTGCCTAGGGGATGATGTAGCCTCCCTGAAGTGGCTTCTGCAAGGTGGTGTGACATTAGGTCACAAGCAGCGAGGGTCTGAGTGGATAGGAGGGGAGTCCCTGGGTGGAGGACACAGTGTGGATCATACCGTGGAAGCCCATGCAGAGAGTGGCTTGGTAGGAACATGGGAGGGGCCCAGGGGTGTAGAAAGGTAGGGAGGGGCCAGGTCAGGTGGATTCAGGGTCCCTGGGTCACTCTGCTCTGCTGGATTGGAACACCAGCTCTCACCCCTCAAGCCTGGGAGAGACCATTGGAGAGCTGCAGGGACTCCTCCAGCCTCGGTTTCCCAGCTGGCCCATGAGGGATCCATGCCCATCCCACTCTGTTCTCCATGAGCTCTGGCTGGGTGACAGGTGAGGCTGTCCGTGAACCATGTGTGCTGGGCCCACATCAGGGTTCACTGTGGCCCTGTCCCCGCCCTGTTCTGCTTTCTCTGACCTGCCCAGAGCACAGCCAGTCAGCCGTGGTTTCTGAGCCTGCAGGCCATGGCCTGTCCCATGCTCCAGCAAAGGGAGTGGCCACTTGCCCTTTTGGGGTGTTGATTGCTGGGCTTGGGATAGGAGGGGTCCCAGATCCTTTGGGTGGCAAGCAGGAATAGCCTGGCCCAGACTGGCTTTATTTTTATTTATTTATTTTTTTGAATAGAACTTTTATTTTATTTTATTTTTTTTTATTAAATCATAACTGTATACATTGATATGATCATGGGGCATCATACAGTCGCTTCATAGACCATTTGACACATTTTTATCACAGTGGTTAACATAGCCTTTCCGGCGTTATCTCAGTTACTGTGCCAAAACCTTTACATTCTACATCTACCAAGTTTCGCAAATATCCCTGTAAGATGCACCACAGGTGTGATCCCACCGATCCCCCTCCCTCTACCCACCCCCCCTTTCCCACTCCCCCCTATTGTTAAGTTGTAACTGGGTTATAGCTTTCATGTGAGAGCCCCAAATTAGTTTCATAGTAGGGCTGAGTACATTGGGTACTTTTTCTTCCATTCTTGAGATACTTTACCAAGAAGAATCTGTTCCCCAGACTGGCTTTAATCCCACAGAATTAATTGTGAGTGTAAAGTCGGGGTGGAATTGGGCACTGCTGGATCCAGGGGTTCCAATGGTGCCAGCAAGGCCCCCCCCCCAGCCCCCGTCTGGGCTCTGTGCTCCAGCAGACCTTCCCCTCCCTGCGCTGAGATGGCCTCAGCAGCTCCAGGCTGGCTCCTGACACCAGGCAACCAGAGAGCTTCTCTTTCTCACTGGCCCTACAGAAGTCCTTTGGTTGAGGCTTGTTGCTGAACTAGGGTCGCTTGCACTTCCTGAGCCATTTGCTGAGGCCAGGGTGACCCAGGGCACCTGCCTGTCCCTGGGGATAGGAAGTCAGGTCAGTCTTCCCAAACTGCAAGCCTGTGAGGGGAGGTTCTCCCAAGGCCAAGGCAGATACACTTGGCAAATGGTGGCGGCCAGAGGCCTCACCAGCTGGCTCCATGGAGGCATAGCAGACGCCCCAGGGTGAGATGAGGGGCAAGAGCTGCAGAAGGGCACAGGGATGGAGGGTGGACGCAAGCATGCAAGTGGCCATGCTTGACAAGTGGTTATAGGGAGTAGGGTGGCACTCAGGGATGGCCCTATTGTTATTCATTTCTCTGGCCCCTGCACTTAGCCACCTACCCATGGGGGAGAGGATGCCGGGATGATGGAGATGCTGGGCCCCCAGCCAGCTGCGAAGCAGACCTGGTAGCATCTGTGAAACCTGATTGGAAACATGTGGGTTCTAGTCCCTAGGATTCCAGGGGTCTTACCCACAGGACAGCAGCCTGGGGCCTGCAAGGAGCCTGGGATGGCTCTATCGAGAGGTTTCTCCCTGAACAGCTCCATCCTGTAGGTGAACACACAGAGGCCCAGAGGAACAGCACCTGTGTGTTCACACAGTGAGCCGGGCACCAGCTCCTACCACCCCACCCTTGGGGCCAGCTTGGGAGGTCCGGCCGGGCCTCTTCAGTCACCTGTTCAGTCAAGGCCCCTGTGGTCTGCATGGGGTGCTGTCCCCCGGGAAACTCACACCCTGTCCTTGTGGCCAGCAAACTGTACGACCACAGCTTTCCTGGGCTGCCCCTCCCACCGTGGGCACAACACGGAGTTTCCCTGTGCTTCAGCTCCCTGGCCTGCAAAATGGGTGTGACAATAGTGTCCACCTGGGAGGAGATGCGGTGGATGAATCTGGGCTGCGGGAGCCTAGATTATAGCATCAGCATCATTTATTTTTGGCATTGGCATCCCCTTGAGGTCTGGTTTTGTCCTGGGGTCCCTGAGAGGAGTCAGCTTCTGTCCTGCCCTCAAGGAGCTCCCTGTCCGATCTAGAATAAAGAAAAAAGATCCTAGGATCTAGCACCCCAAAGTTTATGCTGAGGCCCTTGGCCCCAGCTGGGGGACCTCAGGAGGACACCCACGGCCCACTGGGTGCCTTTGCTTCCTGTCCTGATTCTAACCCAAGCCCTTCCCTAGCCAGACTTGGGCAGGAGCAGCACAGAGCAGGAAGCCCCTGGGCTGAAGGGTCCCTGCTGGGCTCCTTGCTGTGGGTGTGGGTGTGGCTGCTCCAGGGTCCCCGATTCTGCCCTCGCTCATGGTCTCAGCAGGTCAGACTCTCTGGCTCACTGGGGGCAGGTCCAGGTGGATAGGGCAGCCACCGCCCACCCTCTCCCCTGGGCCTCAGTTTCTTATTCTGTACAGTGGGGCAGGGAGCCTAGGAGCCTGGGGCAGCAGTCCCCAAATCAGGCCTCCAGTCTCCGGCAGCGGGACACAGGCCCAGAGGACCCCTGGAGTGAGACGTGTGGGGCTTCAGGGCCCAACGCTGCCCTCTGCCCTCTGCAGCCCTCACCCTCTTGAAACCCTAGGATCTCCCCTCCCTCAGTCCCTCCTCCCTTTCCTCCCTCCTCTTCAGTCCTCCCTTCCTCCCCTCCTCCTTCCTTCTTCCCTCCTCACCCTCCCTCCTTCCTTCCGTGAAGCAGCCTGCTCTGCCAGGCCTTAAAGATTCCACCTTCAACAAAGGGGACAGTGACCTGTCACCCACTGTGCTACCCAGAGCCCAGGGCCTTCTCCAGAGTATCTGGGGAACAGCACCTTCGCCCAGAGGCTGTGACACATACTGGGCAGGGGGAGGGGTGTCCCCTGGAGCCTAGTGGTACCAGGGCCCTTTTAAATTGTTCTCTTGGTCCAGGCATGATGGTTTGTGCCTATAATCCCAGCACTTTGGGAGGCTGAGGTTGGAGGATCACTAAGGCCAAGAGTTCGAGACCAGTTTGGGCAACATATTAAGACCCTGTCTCTACAAAATATATATGTATTTTTTTTTTTTTTTTGAGATAAGTCTCGCTTTGTCACACTGAGTAGAGTGCCATGGCGTCACAGCTCACAGCAACCTCAAACTCTTGGGCTTAAGCAATTCTCTTGCCTCAGCTTCCCAAGTAGCTGGGACTACAGGCGCCCGCTATAACGCCTGGCTATTTTTAGAGACGAGGTCTCGCTCTGGCTCTGGTTCAGGCTAGTCTCAAACCTGTGAGCTCAGGCAATCCACCTACCTTGGCCTCTCAGAGTGCTAGGATTACAGACATGAGCCACCGCACCCGGCCTGTAGAAAACATTTTTTTAAAAAAGAATTAGCCGGGCATGATGGTGCATGCCTATAGTCCCAGCTACTGGGTGGGGAGGAGGGAGTGAGGCAGGAGGATGCTTTGACCCCAGGAGTTTGAGTTTGCTGTGAGCTGTGATGATGCCACTTCAATCCAGCCTGGACAACAGAACAAGACCCCATCTCTAAAAAAAAAGAGGAAAAATTGTCCTCCTGGCAATTCTAGCCTTCATGGCAGCTGTTTTTCATGGGCTGTTCAGAAGCCTAGGGTTTCTCTTTTCTGAATTGCTTAACTCAGTTTGCAAATAGGAGTTTCACAGCTGTGTGGAGTCTCAGAGAGTGGGCGCCACCCCTTGTCCTACGATTGGGACAGAAAGGAGAGCTGGGCTTTGAACTCAGCCTCTCTGAGGCCAGGGAGCAGTCACAGAGGAATCTGGCTTCACCAGTGGGCAGGTAATTTTGTCTCTGCCTCAGTTTCCTCACTAATAACTGGGCTTATAATACCTGCCCTAGGGTCTCCATGAGGATTAAACAAGGCAGTGTGTGGCGGCCTGGGCACAGGCCCTGTGGGGACTTTGTCATGAATGTTTCCTTACCACACAGGCTGCCTGGTGCCTCCCAGGGAGGCCAGGTGGTATGGGGCAGGATGGGTGCAGTGAATCTTCCTACCTCTTCTCTGAAACACCCCTGTGTGTGCGTGACCCTCCTCTTGTTTCCACCACAGAGACCCCAGGACTGCCCCCAGACCCTGCCCTCACCCCTGGCACCCGTACCCACTGGCGGCTCCCAGGACATCCTGGTGCCTCTGGCCAACGCTGCTTTTTTCCAAGTAAGTAGAGGCCGGGCAGACCGGGGTGGGCTGGGAGGAGGCTGGGAGCATGCAGGCCAACTGTCCCCCAGGTCCGTGATGGTGACCCTGCTCTGGGATGACCACTGATGCTTTGGCACCTATGTGGGCTTTGCTGTTCTTTCTCTGAGTTTCCAAGTTCCGTGTGAGAAAGACCCACTCCAGTTGCACAAGGCTGGGAAAAGGGGAGTGGTGACAAGGGCCAGGCCCACAGCTGCTAAGGCCTGGCCAGTGCCCCAGGGTGTGTGTTGGGACCTGCCCTGCCCTGCCCCTAGGCGAGCCTGCCTGCCCAGTTGGTGGCTTCTATGTCTTCCCTGGAGAATGACCAGAGAGCCCCTTCCCACCCTATACCCCACTGTCCAGAAGGAAACAGTGAGGCCCAGGATGGGGAGTATGTGATGCTGGTCATACAGCCTGGGTCACGCAGTGCAGGACTGGACTGGACTCACCCTGGACTGCCAACCCAGTGCTCTTCCCTGCACCCAGCTCTGTCCCCCATCAGGCTGGGGGGACGGCACACAGCCGCTTTCTGGGCCCCTTCTGGAGGAGTGTGCTGGGTGGGAAGCTTTCGCGTTGACGCTATCTGGAAGTGAGCCAGCCACCCCTCCCCAGCTCCCAGGGACTCACCATCTGTCGCTCCCACACAGGAGCTGAGGCACAGAGGGCTGTCACACGTGGGGGCCACGTGCCAGGCATCTGGGATATATCGTGAAGCCTCGTGGCAGGGGCTGGAGCCTTGGGAGGGCCAGGGAGGAGCCTGCCCTCTGCCCTCAAGCCCCACCCTTCAAGGGGCCTGGGCACGTTGGAAGGGCAGTTCTGCCCCCCCTGATCTACAGGAGCCTGGGACAGGGAGACCCAAGCCCTACTGTGAGTCCCAGCTGATTCCTTCCAGATGTGTCTTGGGGCAAGTCTACTGTCACTGGGCTGCAGGATTCCTGCCCTTCTGCCCTCCTGCCCCCAGGCCTGCTTCTGGAACATTAGTAGGGCCTGGGCTCTGCAGCAGGGCCTGTTTGCTGACCTACACCCTGGAACCCTAGGAAAGGCTGGATCTGCCATCCTTAGACAGCCAAGAACTCAGAGGATGTACCCTCTTCCAGATCAGCGCAGCAGGGGATAAAACGGGCTTTTGGTCCAGTCATCAGCCACCTTCCTATATGAGCTTCCTGGGTGGGGCCCCAGTAAGCGGAAGATTGACTTGCTTTCTCCTTAGAGTGTCACATCTGCCACTGACGGGCACATAAACACGGTGACTGTCATGCAGCTGGCTGGGGACTTAGCTTAATACATGAAGCCGGGGTTCATTCACTAAGCAAATACATACTGATGCTGTTCCTGAGACAGCAAGATGAGACTGGGGAATGGAACCCTGTTTTTTCATTCAACAAACATCTATTGAACACCTCCTGCATACTAATAATAGCAAGCACATATTAGGCACCTACAGTGTGCAACTCACTAAGATACACAATCTCTAGTTTCCCCAGCAACCCTGCAAGATAGGGAAGCCTGTTTCAACTGTACAGTTAAGAAAACGAAGGCTCAGAGAGAGCAACTTGCATACCATCACACAGCTACGAACTGGCTGAGGTGGGATTTGAATCCAGGCCTGAGTAAGGTAGAACCTGAGCTTTTCCACCTGCTTTCTGCTGCCCTTGGAGGTGGGTGTCAAAGGGGCCCTTTCCCACTGGCTTAGGAGAGAGGTATAAACAGAGCCCGGGCAAGGGGCTGAGTGTGGGGCCTGACACACAGGTGGGGAGAGGCTTTAGGAGCTTCGCAGAGTCCCCAGCACACAGCCAAATAGTCACTGCTGAATGAATGAATGCTTGATCAAATGAGGGGTACTTTGATTGGAGGAGAGCATCTGGGAAGGCTTTGGAGCGTGGGATATTTGAGCTGGATTTTGATAGTCATGTTGAGTTTTGCTGGGTGGAAAAAGGAAGATGGTCTGTTCAGGTGGAGGAGAGTGTTTGGGCAAGGGCTAGGGGCAGGAGAGTCTGTGCTGTGTTGAAGAGTGTCGGATTTGTCTGGGCCATGGCCTTGTAGCACAGAGGTGGGAAGGCTCTGGTTTAGGCCCCTGTGGGATACTGGAGAGCCTTTTTTTTCTTTCTCTGAGATGGTCTCGCTCTGTTGCCCAGGCAGGAATACAGTGGCATATCATAGCTCACTGCAGCCTCTAATTCCTGACTCAAGTGATCCTCCCATCTTCGCCCCCCAAAGTGCTGGGATCACAGGCATGGACCACCGCGCTTGGCTGAGAGGCTTTTTAGTGGCACAGAAAGCACAAGGCCAAAGTTCTAGGTGTTTTTTCACCCCTTGCCTCCCTCAGGCATTGGGCATGATGGCCAGGAAGGGAATTCTAGGGGTTGGCATGGCCCAGGCAAAGGCCTGTCATTAGGCCCAAGCCCACTTTTTGGGCAGCAGTCTGTGAAGTACTAGCAGATGTGGAGGGCAGTACTTGGGCAGTACTTGTGTGCAGACTTGGCTCTCTTCACACCCCCTTTCTCCTCCCTGTTTCCTGCAGGGTTCAGCCCTAGAGTGTAGCTTTGGGCTGGAGGAGATCTTCGAGGCTGTATGGGAAAATGAATCTGTTGTACGCTGCAACCAAGTGGTGGTGAGTGGTGTGGCTCCAATGAGAGGGCAGCAGGGAGTGGCCTGCCCGAGTTCAGACACTGTACCCCTTCCTCCCCACCCCATCCACCTTGCCCTTTGGTTGTCCATCCCAACAGCCTTACCCTCATCTATCTCCATGACCCACCTCACCCCCACAGAGACCGGACACCACCCAGGTCCCTCATGCTCTTTCCTATCTTTTTGCAGCTGCACACAACCCAGAAGAGCCAGGTGTTTCCACTCAGCCTACAACTAAAAGGGTGGCCAGCCCGATTCTTGGACAGCCCTGACCCCATGACAGGTGGGGGCACCTCCACCCACTGCACATGGCCACATCGGACTCAGCACAGGGGGAGGGGCTCAGCCTTGGGGGACTCATTTTGCTGGTTGCCACACGGTCCTGGGACTTACCTTGGGGTTCCCCAGCACACGAGCAAACTTGGGTCTCAGCCCTACCATTCCACCAGGCATCATGAGGCCCTCAGTCATCTCCACACAGTGGAGAAACAGTGCAATTTCGGCAGCTCACTAAGCCTTAGCTTTCTGTGTCTCATGTGGGACAAGGGCACAGTCACTTCACGGAGGGCCTGGTGGGGATTTGATGAGCTGATGCACAGCAGCCTTGAGAATAGTGTCTAGTGTGGTCTGCACACCCAAGTGATGGTTGGTGCTGTCCCTGGTACCATATGTCTTGAATCAACCCTCTGGGGGCCCATCTGTCTGTGGGGAATCTTAGACATTCCTGGTGGTGGACCTGGGGCCCTCCAGATTCCCACTATTAAGACCACCGAAGCCAGACACAGTGGCCCACGCCAGTAATCCTAGCCCTCTGGGAGGCTGAGGTGGGTAGCTTACTTGAGCTCAGGAGTTTGACTCTACTAAATAATAATAATAATAATAATAATAAATAATAGAAAAACTAGCCAGGTGTTGTGTTGGATGCCTGTAGTCCCATCTACTCAGAGGCTGGGGCAGGAGGATCGCTCAAGCCCAAGAGTTTGAGGTTGCTGTGAGCTATGATGATGACACAACATTCAACCCCAGGGTGACAGAGTGAGACTCTGTTTAAAAAAAAGGCCACATGGGTGGCGCCTGTGGCTCAGCGGGTAGGGCACCGGCCCCATATACCGAGGGTGGCGGGTTCAAACCCAGCCCCGGCTGAACTGCAACCAAAAAATAGCCGGGCGTTGTGGTGGGCGCCTGTAGTCCCAGCTGCTTGGGAGGCTGAGGCAGGAGAATCGCTGAAGCCCAAGAGCTAGAGGTTGCTGTGAGTCCTGTGACATCATGGCACTGTACTGAAGGCAGTAAAGTGAGACTCTGTCTCTACAAAAAAAAAAAAAAAGGCCACAGAGAGGCCCCAGAACATTCCCGTATACCTGGGACACTGACGGACCTTCCCTGCCCTCCTCCTTGGGCCACTCAAGAGTTTGAGGCCCCGGAGTCCTCAGAACCTGTACTGCTCAGGGCCCCCCAACATCCCAGAGCCCCACTGTGAGGTGATCAGACCACCAAGGCCTGGTGTGAATCCCTGCTCTGCTGCTCACCTGCTGTGTGAGCTTGGGCAAGTCACTCCTCTGTGAGCCTCAGTCTGATTACTAGCTTGCACCTAACAGAATCACTAGCTCTCACCTTCCTGCAGGTAGAGGGGATTAAAGGGGCTGTGGCTGCCCTGTGCTAGACACAGACCCAGAGCTTTGGAAAAGGTACTAGGAACCTCACAGAGTCCTGACTCTTAGAACCAGGACCTGCCTCTGTGGGGGACACCATAGTGACAGGGTGCAGCCCGTTGGACAGTCAGTGAAGTAGAGGAGACAGTGGTAATGGGGGCCCATGCCGCAGAGTGGGGCTGACCCGTGTCACCCTGTGTCTCTCCTAGTCGTGGTCTACAACTGCGCCATGGGCAGCCCCGACTGTTCCCAGTGCCTGGGCCGCGAGGACCAGGGTCATCTGTGCATGTGGAGTGATGGCTGCCGCCTGCGGGGCCCCATCCAGCCCCTGCCTGGCACCTGCCCTGCCCCGGAGATCCGTGAGGTAAGCACACCCCATGGAGGCCCCTTGAACCCACACCTCTGTCTGGGCACACGCTTATTGCCCCACGCAGGTCACGCGTCCTCAGGGTCTCATGGGCACACGTGTACGTGGGCAGGTACCCCCACAGGTACATACCTGTGGTGTCAAACAAGTGCCCTGGCTCATGGAGTAGGTGCTTCCCTGGGGGAGGCAGGCACCAGTGAACAAGGAAAGGAGTAAATTCTATCTCACATAGAAGGTAGTGAGCGCTATGGAGAAAAATCACGGGGTAGGGGCATCGGAAATGTGGGATGGAGGAGACTCTGGGGCTGAGTATTAGTGAAGGCCAGAAACCTTGATATTTGAGGCCACCAGTAACTCCTAAGCCTCTGTTTTAATTAAGAAAAACATCCAAGAAGTATTCTGGTTGTCTCAGCCTGGGGCAGATGCCTACCTCATGGCTGGTCAGCTCTGCCTGGGACACAGGGTCCTGTGGTTAGACATGGCCACTGCAAGCTGCCCTCAGTGTCCCCCAAGTGGCATCCCCAGACCTCTATGAGCTCAGTAACACAGTCATATCCTGTCGGCCAAGTGACTTGCTGTCCCAGCCCTTCCTGCACCTCCCTGGCTGCCTGTGACCATGGGAAGGGAAGCCTGTTGGACCCCCAGCCTCAGAACCCATGCGCCCTTCTCTGGTCACCTGGCAGATTGAGCCCCTGAGTGGCCCCCTGGATGGAGGGACTCTGCTGACCATCCGCGGCAGGAACCTGGGCCGGCGACTCAGTGACGTGGCCCATGGTGTGTGGATCGGCAGCGTGGCCTGTGAGCCGCTAGCTGACAGATACACGGTGTCGGAGGAGTGAGTAGCTGCAGTGCCCCACCCTCTCCCCACACCCTGCTCCTCTCCAGGAGCCTCTGTCACTGGGGCCTCTGGACTTTGCTCAGGCCTGCCCTGTTCTGCCTGGGACTGTCCTCTTTATCCTTCCTGATTGGGCTCCAGCGCCCACTCTTCTGGAAAGCTCCCACCCCCGTGCGCCCCTAGCGACCCTTCCTTCCACATAAGCCTTGCTCTGATGGAAGTGATTTGCAGCTAAAACTTGGGGGTGACCAGCCTTGTGTAAAGATCTGGGTCTGCAGCTGTTGCATCTGTCCCGGAGGGGCCCCAGGAAATGTTTGTGAGCAGGGAGGGAGTTAGGTGGCCCTAGCTCAGGCTTGTAGATGAGACCATCAGTCTGCCAGCCCAGTAATCAGCTCATAGTCAGAGGCCATCTCATCCCCCACCTCTTGGCTTACAACTGTAGAACTATGAGAAACACGTGGGGTAGGGGGTGAGCTTCTGAGCCTGGCACTAGGGTGGCCCTTGAGGGTCCCCAGGACCCACCGCCTGTTCCTGCTAACCACAGCTGCCTCCTCTCAGGATCGTGTGTGCCACGGGGCCAGCCCCAGGGCTGTTATCAGATGTGGTGACAGTGAACGCCTCCAAGGAGGGCAGGTCTCGGGAGCGCTTCTCCTACGTGGTAAGGGGGGCTACATCCTGCCATCTGGCTCAAACCCCACACATACCCCTGCAGCCTGGCCGAGGCCTAATTTCTGCCTTCCTCCCCACAGCTGCCCCTGATCCACTCCCTGGAGCCTGCCATGGGCCCCCAGGCAGGCGGCACCAGGATCACCATCCATGGGAGTGACCTCCATGTGGGCTCCGAGCTCCAGGTCCTGGTCAATGGTACAGACCCCTGCATAGAGCTCACGTAAGGCCCTGGGCCAGGCCCAGAGAATCCCACAGGGTGGGTGGGCTGGCAGGCCGGGGAACTTGTACCAAGTACCACCCAGGTCTTCACTGGCCATGTCCCCTTATGCAAGCCCCTCCCTTCTCTGAGTCTCAGTTTCCTCTGGTCAGAACAGTCCCAGTGAGCTGTGGACAGTGCTCTGTGCCCGGCGTGCCGCAGGTGCTGCATAGGTGACAGCTGCAGTGCAGTGATGACGCTGGACACTCTGGGATCCTCTGGCCCACGAGTGTGGTGAATGGCAGGATTGTTGTCTGGAGCCTCTTGACGAAATTCCTTTGTTTTTATTATGTACTTACTGTGTACCAGGCCCCATGGATAGGCATAGCTGGGGACACCAGGAGAAGCCCAGCATCGCCCTCAAGGGGAAGGTGGACACACCCATAGGAAAGGCAAACCTCCATGGGCCCAGGATTGGGAGAAAAGTGCTTCAGGGCTCTGTTAAAGGGAGCAGAGATGAAGTTGGGACCAGTCAAGGAGGCCTTGAACCTGGGCCAAGCACGTGGGCCTGTGCCCTGGGTTGTGGGGCATCGGCAGTGGGTGGCAGCAGGAGGTGGCCCCCGCTGACAATGCCTACTGTCCCCCACAGGCGCAGGGACAGCAGCATCACCTGCACCATGCCTGGGGGGGCCCTGCCAGCCGCCGTGCCCGTGTGCGTGCGCTTTGAGCACCGGGGCTGTGTGCACGGCAACCTCACCTTCTGGTACATGCAGAACCCGGTCATCACGGCCATCAGTCCCCGCCGCAGCCCTGTCAGGTGAGGCCCAGTCCCCGTCCATCCCCACTGGCCAGGCCTGGATCCCTGGAGCAGCAGGTGAGCTGATGGGTTTTGCTGCCCCCCACAGCGGTGGCAGGACCATCACGGTGGCTGGCGAGCGTTTCCACATGGTGCAGAACGTGTCCATGGCCGTACACCACATTGGCCGGGAGCCCACGGTGAGGGGGCCGGGCCCCGACAGGTGGGAGGTGGGCGGGGACCCTGACTGGCCAGGCCTCCTCGGCAATATCTGCGCACCCCTCTGTCCCTCTCTGCGTCTCCTGGTCTCTGTCGTTCTGTCATGGGTCTCTCCCTGCCCCCCTCTCTCTCTCTCTGTCTCCGGAAACCTCACTCTCTCATTTCTCTATCTTTCCATCTGTGTCCCGGCCTTGGCCCCGGCCCTCCTCCTACACCAGCTCTGCAAGGTTCTCAACTCCACCCTCATCACCTGCCCATCTCCCGGGGCCCTGAGCAATGCATCAGCACCCGTGGACTTCTTCATCAATGGCCGGGCCTATGCGGACGAGGTGGCTGTGGCCGAGGAGCTGCTGGAGCCTGAGGAGGCGCAGCGGGGCAGCAGGTTCCGCCTGGACTACCTCCCCAACCCGCAGTTCTCCACAGCCAAGAGGGAGAAGTGGATCAAGCACCACCCCGGGGAGCCTCTCACCCTGGTCATCCACGTGAGCGCGGCGGGTGCCAGGCAGGTGGGAGTAAGCCGTGGGTGCGGCTGGCTTGGTGAGCTTCTCCGAGTGCCTCCCTCTGCACCCACAGAAGGAGCAGGACAGCCTCGGGCTCCAGAGCCATGAGTACCGCGTCAAGATTGGCCAAGTGGCCTGTGACATCCAGATTGTCTCAGACAGAGTCATCCACTGCTCAGTCAACGAGTCCCTGGGAGCCACCGAGGGGCAGCTGCCCATCACAGTGAGTGCACAGGGCACTGGAGACAGAGGTGGACCTGGCCCCCAGACCAGAACTCACTGAGTATTTGCACACCAGTAGCTTAGGCAAGTGGAGCAAAGCAGAGATTTTCATCCCCACTTAACAGATGAGGAAACTGAGGCCCAAGAACTTAGTGACCTGCTAAAGTCCAATGATCTGCCCATGTGGGCCTGATGGGGCTAGACTTTCAAAAGCCATAAGAAGTTGCCCCTGTCCCATTTGGTATTCCACCTGCATCCTGAGCTGCTAGTCATCAGGCCTGGGAGGAGGGAAGCAGGAGGAGCAGAGTCGGTCCAGAAAATGGGATCTTTTCTGCGCTGTACCTACTTGCACACCTCCTATGATGAGGTGCTCACTCGCTCCCTGGCAACACACGCATGCCACTCCAGGACAGCTCCCTTCGACCGACAGCTCAGTCCCGTCCCTGCCCTCTGAGCCCTCACACCCACCTGCCCCCTGGTCCCAGGGAAGCCCTACAGATGCTTGGGAACCGCAGCCAGGCCCCATGAACTGCCCTTTTCTGGCTCCTCTGCTGCTGCTTCCAGCCTATAATAATCATCACAGCCCCCATATTGACTCTCGGTTCTGTGGCAGGCCAAGGGCCTGACAAGTATCACCTCATTTAGCCCTCACAGTGTCCCCAGGAGGTGGACATGGTTATCTCTATGTTATCGATGTGGCATCTGAGGCTCAGAGAGGTTAGATGACTTTCCCAAGGCCAGTGAGAGGGAAAAGCTTGCAGCAAGTGAGGGTAAGAGCTACGGTGTAAGTCCGTGAAAGCTTCAACTCCCTTCTCCCACCTCTGTGCAGATCCAGGTAGGAAACTTTAACCAGACCCTTGCCACACTGCAGCTGGGGGGCAGCGAGACGGCCATTATCGTGTCCATCGTCATCTGTAGCATCCTGCTGCTGCTCTCCGTGGTGGGTAAGGACCCCTACCCTTGGGACCCTCGGAGGGCAGACCTGCACACCTTTCCCCAGGCCCTCTGAAGAGTAGCAGATAAGAGGGGTCAAGGTGAACTGAAGGCACAGCTTAGACAAAGGCTTGGAAGTAGGAACAGGTTAGGAACCCAGAGGCGGGGTCAGGTGCACCGTGGCGACAGCACCAATGGCCAGCAGATGGTAGATGTCGGAAGAATGTGCTGGGCCCAGGCCATAGGCCCCGATTGCCAAGCAGAGGAATTTAGAACCGTGTTCTGCAGTCGGTAGGAAGCTACTGAAGGCACTTTAAGAGAGGGTTGTTCAGGGAAGCTTGACCTACACGTCTGGAGGGCAAAACCACTCTTAAAGTAATGGTTATACAGTAATACGCTCAATGTAGCAGAGAAGGTGCGACCCTCCTTCACTGCTGGAGAGACTGGAAAATGGCACAACAGCTTTGGAAAACAGTTCCTCAAAATGTTAAACACACAGTTATGCTATGACTCAGCATTTCACTTGGAGGGGGTCTGCTTGAGAGAAATTATAACATGTCCACACAAAAACTTGTTATTTATAACATTGTTATTTATAATAACCAAGAGGTCCAAACAACTACTAAATGGATAACTCCGATACATCCATACACGGAAACATTATCCAGCCGTAGAAAGGAAGGAGTGAAGTGCTAATACCTGTACAGCCTGAATGAACCTTGAAAATGGGATGCTAATGAAAGAAGCCACAACATGTTGTGAGATTCCATCTTCATGAAATGTCCATGGAGACAAATCCATGGAGACGGAAGCTGATTAGTGGTTGCAAGGGGCTGGGGCAGGGACTGCCTAATGGGTGCAGGTATTCTTGGGGGCAGTAAAACGCTCTAAAATTAGATAGCGGACATGGTTATCTCTGTGTTATTGATGTGGCATCTGTGTACAATTCTGTGAATCTACAGGGTGGCCATAAAGTTTTTGTGTCATTTAAAATAGTTTAAAATAGTTGTTTACTTTAAATGGCACAAGAACTTTACGGCCACCATTTGAGTTACGCACTTTAAATGGATGGATTATGCGATACGTGTGTTATATCTCATTAAAGCTATTTAAATAAAATGAATATATTCAAGGAAAATATTTTAGAGAATACTGGAAGATAAAAGGGGGGAAATACCATCATTAACACCCTGTATATTTTCATATATTTTTGGTCTCTTTTTCTAAAACTACTGTATATATAAAATATTTTTATACATTTTATATATATATATGCACCCTCCCCCTTGCCCCAGAAAAGGATTATAATGGAAAATTGCTTCATAATATGCTTTTTAAAGTTTCTTAATTCATAAGTAACACCTGGTCATTGAAGAAGGAACAGAAAATGCTAAAAAGCAGAAAGAACAATGAATCCCCAACAATAAAAAAAAAAAAAAAAGCAGAAAGAAAACAAATCACTAAGAATTCTCTCCCTCAGAAAAAGCCACTCTTCACAACTGTTTTATACACACGCACTTCTTTTTCTAAGAACTGGTCATCAAGGGGTGCTTTGCCGGCCATTTTTCTGTGCCCTCTGCCCTGGAGGGGCTTGGTACCCTGGGAGGAGGACTGGGGGGCCAAGGGTACCTGGTCCCCACCCCACACTGCCTGGAGGAGCTGGAGCCAAGGCAGTGAGCAGAGCTTCTTCCTCTAGGCTCCAGCCCTGCATACAGCAGGTGACAATAAAGGCTTTCCAAAGGGCTTTGGAGGCCTGACCCCCTCTCCATTGCCCGCAGCGCTGTTTGTCTTCTGCACCAAGAGCCGCCGGGCAGAGCGCTACTGGCAGAAGACCCTGCTGCAGATGGAAGAGATGGAATCTCAGATCCGGGAGGAAATCCGCAAAGGTAGTGGATGGGAACTGTGCAGGACCGGGCCTCAGCTTTCCCCTCTGAGGGGTGGGCTCTCATCTGCTCACACTGCCTGCATACCCACCAGGCTTTGCGGAGCTGCAGACGGATATGACAGACCTGACCAAGGAGCTGAACCGCAGCCAGGGCATTCCCTTCCTGGAGTATAAGCACTTTGTGACCCGAACCTTCTTCCCCAAGGTCAGCCTGGACCCTGCCAGCCTAGAGAGCCTGTTGAGCGGTGTAAAACCCGCACAGCCGTCCACAGCAGTCCTGGCCACCTGCCCTGGATGGCCAAGGGAAGGGTACCCCAATTTCTCCCCCATTTTCATTCTCTGCTAATTTGATGTTTAACTGTGAAGCCAGCAGCTGGCCCTACTCTCCTGGGGTGCTGGGCCTGCCTCTCCCTTGCTGAAAGGGGCACAGGGGTGGCCAAGGCTGCCTGGCCAGCCTTTCTCATCTCTGGGCCCTCCCCAGCCAGGCTTCTCTTGGTCCCTACACCCCTCCTCCTGTTCTCTAGATTTTACCCCATCCTTTCGATGCCCCCCACATCCCTTCTTGCCCTTCTGGGGCCACTGCCTGCATTCCCCCATCCCCTGGCCTATCTAGGCATTTGTGCCAGTGGCCAGCACCTCCCTTGTCCCAGCCACATCATTCCCCTATAGCAGCCAAAGTAAGCCCATGTCTGACTGTCACTTTTCATGAAAGCCCCTAGTGGCTCTTCCCAGCCTCAGGATGAAGCTCAGACTCCCATGGCAGCCCTTACCTGGTGTGTCTCTTACCAGCCTCTCTACTTCAGTTTCCCACATGGCACACCGAGCTGCTTTTGTATCCTGGCCCTCTACCTCTTATTCTTTACACGAGGTTATTTCTGTGTCAGTTTCCCCCAGCAGAATCCCACTGGGCCAGCCAAGGCTGGTGCCCTTTTGTTTGTGAGCAACCCTTGCATGCCAGGCAGGAGGGGCCTCCGCCCTGCTGAGACGCCAGGGGTCTGCCTCCACAGTGTTCTTCCCTCTATGAAGAGAGCTATGTACTGCCCTCTCAGACCCTCAACTCCCAGGGCAGCTCCCCGGTGCAGGAGACGCACCCACTGCTGGGAGAGTGGAAGGTGAGTACCCCCCTTAGACACAGGGTGTGGGCGGTTTCAGACAACCCTACCCCGCCCTGGGTCCCCCTTTCCAGATCATCTAATCCATTAATGCCAATCTTGGAGAGCTGGGAGTTATCTATAATTATAAGGTACTGAGCACTCCATCCCAGGGGGAGTTCAAGCAGCCATTCAGGCTGTTGTAAGTACTGACCTTCCCAGGCCAGGTCGAGAGGACAGTGGGTTGGGTCCGCCTACACACTCCATGCACCTGGTGCTTAGAGATTGGAAGGTGAGAGTCTCCCACCCTGGAATGCTGGGTTATCTCTCGAAACACTCATCTTCTGCTAGGCCCCGTTTTTCAACTCAACTCCCATTGTTCCCAGTCATAGGGAGTTAGGAGGCGTCCACTACTGGAAGGCAGGGAGTTCCCCATCCCATGAGGCATACAAGCAGCCTTTCATGGTACCATAACCGCTGGGTCCCAGGCCAGGCAGGGGCACTGGGTCCCTTTGGGCATCTCATCACCAATTACTTCCGCAGATTCCTGAGAGCTGCCGGCCCACCATGGAAGAGGGTATCAGCCTGTTCTCCTCACTGCTCAACAACAAGCACTTCCTCATCATCTTCGTCCACGCACTGGAGCAGCAGAAGGACTTCGCGGTACGCGACAGGTCAGGCTGCAAGGGACTTGGAGTGGGGTGGGGGAAGAGCAGCCTGTCCAAGGCTGCATAGCATCAGGCCCTGGGTCCTGGGGCTCTGGGGCTCCTGAGCTATCCCCTTATCTCTTTCCTTCCCTTCCTGGGCCTGGACACCCTAGATATGGGCTCATGCGGTACGGTGGTCACTGTGGATGCTAGCGACGGTGGTTCCTTCCCCAACCCCACTCACCGGGTCTGTAGGAGCCACCCATGCAGGCACACCTGGGGTCCCTGGGTCAAGGGACAAGGCAGCCCTGAGGCCCCGGGACCACAGGTGCCCATGCCCACCGTGCCACCTGCAGGTGCAGCCTGGCGTCCCTGCTGACAATCGCGCTCCACGGCAAGCTGGAGTACTACACCAGCATCATGAAGGAGCTGCTGGTGGACCTCATCGACGCCTCTGCTGCCAAGAACCCCAAGCTCATGCTGCGGCGCACAGAGTCCGTGGTGGAGAAGATGCTGACCAACTGGATGTCCATCTGCATGTACAGCTGTCTGCGGGTAAGGCGCCGGGCGGGAGATGGATCCTAGTAACAGCAGTGGCCACCACCTCCCCAGCTGTCCCCTGGTAGATCTGATGTCAGATCTTCAGGCCGACTGCCAGGAGGGCTTATCACATCTGCTGCAGATGTGGAAGGAGGGATCTGGGGCAGGGGCAGGGCCATAGGGCCCATTACACAGAAGGGGAAACTGAGGCCCAGAGGAGGCTGGGCCTGCTCGCTGTAAGGGCTCAGAGCATGCTTGGGGCACAATTGATGTTGTGTTGGGACGTTGTTTTCTCAGTCATTTAATCCTCCCTGGTGTCGCCTTGGGTCAGTGTTCTGGGTTCAGGGGATTAAATCAGACCCCAGCCTGGTCCTTGAGTTCTCCCAGGCATACGGGAAGGATGTAGAAACAAATTAAAACACAGAGTGATAAAGGCTACACAGCAAATCTCAACCCAGTGAGGCCTCCGACCTGGGTCAGGTGGCTCCACAGGGCTCAGGTAGCTTCCTGGAGCAGGTGACCTGAGGGCTTAGCGGGAATGAGGCAGGTACAGAGTTGAATGGGCAGGGTGCTCCAGGCCTCAGGCAAAGGCTGGGAAGAGGGGAGCTAATGAAAGGGACAAGGAAGTCCAGCAAACCTTTCTGATGAGAGAGAAGACTGGAAAGGGCAGTGGGGCCAGGTCGTCAGGACCTTCTGTTCTGCCAGAAGGACCCCTACAAGCCCTCTTCACACAATAGGAGTGCTTGGCCCTGGTCTTGTACCATTACCCAGCTGTCCTCTGGTGGCAGAGGCCGAAGGGTCATCTGGGAATTGCAGGAGAAAGGCAAAGGTCTGGATGGAGCCCAGAATCGGGGCCTCAGATATCCCGGGTTTGAGTCCAGTCTCTGGCACAACCCAGCTGTGTGATCTGGGCAAGTAGCTGTGTGATCTGGGCAAGTCATTTTCCTCTCTGGGCCTTGGTTTCCTTCTGTCGAATGGGGCCCTTGCCTCCTGGAGAAAGGGGGCAGAATAGAGGTTGGGCCTCAGGGGCACCGTAACCTCTCATGGGCTATGGACCTAGTTGCCCTGGCCTCAACCAGGCCTTCCCCCAAGGCTTGTTTCCTCTAGAAAATAGGGCATCAGTGGCTCCCACTCTCCCAGTGGCTCCCAGACCTGGAGAATTGGATCAGGAACAGGGCTGGCACTCCACTTTCATAACCTTTACCACATCTGCCTAATACTATTATGTACTCAATTTTTTTTTTAAATCAACTTGCCATTTTTACTTGGATACCCACCCCAGTGGGACACCTGGCTCATTAGCTAAACAGCAACCGTGAGAATCAGCTTGCATGTATGGGTGGTGGTTGAGCCCCTTTCTGGCGAGGTGCACTTTTGACATTGGGAGATGGGCATTAGCAGAATGTGGAGCCCTGAGTTGGCCTGAGACTCTCCCCAGTCATCGGACCATGATCTGGGTCAAGGCCACATCTGTGTTCTGGTTCAACCACTTAGTAGAAAGAGTCATGGGCTTGGCAGTCAGCTGGCCCAGAGTTCGAGTCCAGCTCTACCACTTCCCAGCTGAGTGACCCTGGGCAAATTGCTTGCCCTCTCTGAACCTTGGTATTGTCGGCTGAACAGTGAGGACAATACCTCTTTCCTGGAGGGGTTGCTGGGACCATAAAACGAATGGACTTGCCCATAGTGGTGATGTTTAATAAACACAAGCTTAGAGTCTGGGGAGACACCATCGGAGTGTGGTATGGGCACAGAATCCAACAGGTAAGCATGGATGATTAGGGAGGGGGTAGTGAAGGCATTTGCTGGGAGGCAGTGAGGGGCTGAGCCTTGGCCCCTGACAACCCCGTGCCCACCCAGGAGACAGTGGGGGAGCCGTTCTTCCTGCTCCTATGTGCCATCAAGCAGCAGATCAACAAGGGCTCCATCGACGCCATCACGGGCAAGGCCCGCTACACGCTCAACGAGGAGTGGCTGCTGCGGGAGAACATCGAGGCCAAGCCCCGGGTGAGGCAGGAGGGGCTGGGAGGGCCTGCAAACCTGGCTAGTCAGCCACCTCCTTGACTCAGCCCCCTGGGCTCCAGCTGAGCCACGGCAGCAGCTCACCGACTGTCCCACCCTCCCTCCTGCAGAACCTGAACGTGTCCTTCCAGGGCTGCGGCATGGACTCACTGAGCGTGCGGGCCATGGACACCGACACCCTGACGCAGGTGAAGGAGAAGATCCTGGAAGCCTTCTGCAAGAACGTGCCCTACTCCCAGTGGCCTCGTGCAGAGGATGTTGACCTCGGTGGGTGGGGGCGGCGGCGGCAGGCGTCTTGGTGTTGGGCCACTTCAGCCAAGGCTGGCCCCTGCCTTGTCCAAAACACTCCTTTCACTCAGCTTATGTGCATTCATTGGTGGCCCTGGTGACACAGATGATCAGATAGGTCTCCATCAGCAGGAAGCTTGTATTTTCCGGGAGGAAAGTCCTACAGTATGAGCAAGCTGCAGGCAACAGCAAAAAAGCATTCAGGAAAGGTTTCCCAAAGGAGGAGACATCAGAGTGGGTTTTGAAGGATGCATAGGAGTTTTGGTGAAGCCAAGAAGCTGAGACCATTTGCTCCTAAGCCCATAGGACTATTTTGCTGAGTAGTCGTTCTGTGCCCAGCCCTGTTCTAAGCATTGGCCTGTTATGGTGAACAGTCAGGCATGGCAATTATCCATACAGAGCTGGGAACTTGGGGTCCCCATTGGGACTGGCAGGCAGGGGAGCTACTCTACCCTCTGGAGCCTAGAAGGGAAGAGTCAGGCACTTGGGTTTTATCCTGAAGACGGTGGGTGCGTGGGAGGTGTGTGACCACCTTCATGGGTGGTGCTTTTTCTTGTTTCATCTGCGGTTGTGACATTAACAGCCCTGCGGATGAGGATTGTCCAGGGGGCCTGCTCAGTGCTCTCCCCGGGACTTCGCAGCTCCACACCTTCCCCCCAGCTTTCCCCCCATTCCCATCTCACACTTGGGGCAACAAGCCAGAGAGAGGCACAGCTTGCCTCAATCTCCCTGGAGCAAGCAAGCAGCCTCTCCCTGTGCGGCCAGGCCAGCGCAGGCCCCTCGCCTGACCTCCTGCTGTGGCCCTGCGGGCCGGCTCCTTGCCCTGCAGAGTGGTTCGCCTCAAGCACACAGAGCTACATCCTGCGGGACCTGGACGACACCTCGGTGGTGGAAGATGGCCGCAAGAAGCTTAACACTCTGGCCCACTACAAGGTGCGGCCCTGCCAAACCCAGCCCCACCACTCCCACCCATGCCGACCTCTGACCTCCGCCTCTCCCCTCCCGTCAGATCCCTGAAGGTGCCTCCTTGGCCATGAGCCTCATAGACAAGAAGGACAACACGCTGAGCAGAGGTAGCAGGCGCTGGTGGGGAGAGGGTCTAGACTGGGTGTGGAGGTGGGTGCTTTCATCCTATGCCTCAATGGGGAAACTGAGACTCTAAGAGGACAGGGCTGGGCTGGGCTATGTCCTCCTGGTGGGGTGTGGACACTGGGCCGGCCTCCTCTGACCCAGTACTGCTTGGGCAGGGCCTGTGGCCAGACCTCCTCAAACTGATTTCTTGCGGCAGCTGGAGAGGCCCCAGAGGGCGGGACACGGTTTCCAGAGGTCTGGGCAGCTGCCAGGCCAGAGGGGGAGGCTGGTGCGCCCTCTGGGCTTTGGGCCGCTTCCCTGACTCAAGTGCCCCAGCCACATATTCAGATGCCCCAGACCTAGCTGCCCGGTGCCAGTTCTTCTGGGTCTTGGGGTCCCCTCCCGAGGTTGAGGGCAGAGTCTTGAGTATCCCGCCGCAGTATGAAGGGCGCTGTGAGGCGGGGTGAAGGCAGCCAGCCCTGCCCACTTGGGGCCTCTCCCTCCTCCCTCTGTGACTGTTCCTCTGTCTCTCTCCCTGTCTCTCCCTCTCTCTGTGTCTGTCCGTCACTGTGCAAGTGTCCGTCTCTCTGTCTCTCCCTGACTCAGTTTCCCTGTATGTCTCTGCGTCTCTGTCTCATTCTCTCCACATATCTCTGGATCTTCCTTTCTTTCTGTCCCTTTCTCTCTCCCCTCTTCTCCCTTGTTTATTTATTATGTGTGTGTTTTCTCTTGCAGTGAAGGACTTGGACACAGAGAAGTATTTCCATTTGGTGAGTGCCTGGCCTCAGGCCCCTCACTGGGTGTGGCCTTGGCTTTCTGCCATACTGGGTCTCCGGGAAAAGTGCTCCCAGGCCCTGGGAAGGGCTGGGGGTGGGGGTGAGGGGATGAGTACTCATGGGTGCAGGACAACCTCCCCCAGACAGCCAAGAAGGGTTCCTGGTGCAGGCACTGACCACTGCCCGGCTTCCCAGGTGCTGCCCACGGATGAGCTGGCTGAGCCCAAGAAGTCCCACCGGCAAAGCCACCGCAAGAAGGTTCTCCCAGAAATCTACCTGACACGTCTGCTGTCCACCAAGGTGGGCCTAGCCTCAGTCTCTCTTCTGTACAGTAAGTACAGTGGGAGGCCAGTGGGTCAGCTGTTCACAGGCCTGGCAAAGAGATGGGGTGTGAGCTCTTTGTCTTCCCCCGATGGGGCTAGATGAGCTCTCGGGGCAAGAGGCGAAGGACTTAGGGCCAGGCATTGCTCACAGCCAGGACAAAAGTCTGTCGGCTTCTACATTAGCCATGTCAGGGGTTGAGAATGAGAGGATAGCAGAGGCCCAGAGGGGTCAGTGATGTTCCCAAGGTCACACAGCTCCGTGACAGAGTCACCCTATAGCTTACATTCTGCTTCCACCAATTCTCAGCTCTGTGAGGTGGGTTTCACGAACCCGTTTCACAGATACAAAAACAGGCCCAGAGAGGTTAGGTAACCAGCCTAGCGCATCATGTCTCCCCCATTCGCCAGCCTGAGCATGAAGGCCCCTCCGAGCCACCAGGAATACCCATTCACCCTCTGCACAAGGCTCTGGGCTGACGGTGGCCACCCCGCTCCCCCACAGGGCACGCTGCAGAAATTTCTGGATGACCTGTTCAAGGCCATTCTGAGCATCCGGGAAGACAAGCCCCCACTGGCTGTCAAGTACTTCTTCGACTTCCTGGAGGAACAGGCTGACAAGAGGGGAATCTCAGACCCCGACACCCTGCACATCTGGAAGACCAACAGGTGATGGGCAGGCAGCCAGGCGGGGAGGGCTTTGCAAGTTCACTGTATCACTGGACAGCTGTGGTGTGGCGATCTGGAGCCTAGCCTCCAGCTCACCCCACCTGCTGGGGTGGGTCTCTCCTCTGCCATTTCCCAGCTATGTGATCTTAGGCTAGTGATTTAACCTCTCTGTGCTTCAGTTTCCCCTAGCTATAAAACTAGAGCAATAAAGTAATCTCCTTTAATTATAAGAATTAACCAGAAGAGCACCCAGTGAGTGTTGCCTGGACTGTCACTCTCCCTCTTGGGTGGGCGCCATCAGCTCCATTGTACAGATGAGAACACAGAGGCTCACGGAGAAGCCCCACCTGCCCAAGCCTCCCAGCCCTGGAAGGGCAGAACCAGGCTCAACCCCACATAGTATGAATTCCATACCCAATTTTATAGCCCTCTTTTGAGGCACATCTTAGCTTTTTGTGGTCAGACTCTTGCACCAGAAAATTGTTGAAAACTCATTTTGACCCTCAGAAAAAATGCCACCAGTCCAGAAGTTGCTGTGCAGTTGCAGGAACTTTTCAAAGCTCTGGGGATCCATACACCCAGGCTGCCAAGTCACTGGGTGGCCCTGGGGCAGGGTGGGGGTGTTACCAACACTCTCTGGCCTCTCAAGGACAAGGACAAGGCTGCAGGCGCCATCCCCCCAGCTGCTCCTCGGGTGGCCCCAGCGCTAATGCTGGGCTGCCTCTGCCTGCCAGGGAGGAGGAGGGTCAGGGGAGCCATGGGCTGCTTAGCACAGCAGGGTGGACTTCTAATGAGAACCAGGACCTGGCTCCATGCTCCCTTGTGGGAGCTGAGGAGGCTCTGCAGGGGGCAGGGGTCACAGTGAGGGTGAGCCGTGGATGAGCACACTCAGGTTCCCAGAGGTCACGTGGTGTGCCCAGGCTCTGCCAGCCCTCAAGGGCGAGAGCCAGCTCCTCCTCTGGGGCCACCTGGCCTGCCTCCCTCGACCACTTCTTTGCCTGCCCTGGCTGGGGTGGGTGGGCTCAGACTACCTCCGCCACCCCCACCCACAGCCTTCCTCTCCGGTTCTGGGTAAACATCCTGAAGAACCCCCAGTTTGTCTTCGACATTGACAAGACAGACCACATCGACGCCTGCCTCTCGGTCATCGCACAGGCCTTCATTGACGCCTGCTCCATCTCTGACCTGCAGCTGGGCAAGGTTGGCCACCCTCGGAGGCCCTCAGAGAGGTCTTTCTGAGAGGAGAAGCGAAGGGGCTCAGGTCTGGGGGATGAATGGGTCAGACAGATCATTTAGACAGGGGAAGACAACCCAGAAAGTGGAAACTGCATCACTGTAGACTTGACTGCACTTGCCTCAGGTGTCCTAGTGCCAGCTCCAGCATCTGGTCCAGAGAGCCAGGTGTGGGGAAGCCCATGAGTGTGGACAGCCTGCTTGGTTGGCACTTCATTGAGCACCAGGCCGGGTTCCAGGTCAAAAGCCATTTGAACAGGGCATTCAGTAGAGGGGTAGGGGAAACAGGTGACCAGGACCTGTAAGGTCTGCACAGGAGGGAGACACACAAAGCATCTGAGGGCAGAAGGTCCAGCTGGCCTCAGAGGGTAGAGATGGGAGGGACAGCCTGTAGACAAAGGAGTGGCCTGCGCAGAGGCAGGGAGGAGAAGCGCCCTGGCTGCTATGGGCAGTGCAGGGAGTGCGTGGTCAGAGCTGGCACTACAGCACTGGGGGCAGCACTGTCCTTCACTTAGCCCCTGCATTTCAGAGACAGCACGAGAGGGAAGCAGCCATCATTTCTCACACTGTATCTCAGAAGGCAGACGCTCCTGACAAAGAGCCAGGAGTGTACTTGGCACTCCGCTTTCAGGCCTTAGAAGCCCGCAGAGGGAAATATTCCACTGAGCCACTGCTCAGGCATCCAGAGATCTTAGCCATGGAGTCCTATAACCCCAACAAGGACACATCTTTGTTATGCCCAATGGGCTGCGTGCAGCCGAGAGCTGGCACGGGGCCCACGCACTTTTCCCCCTAAAAGAGGAGGCCCCACTCCAGGTCATTGCCCTGACAGTCCCGGGGAATGTAGGGCAGGGGTTCCATGAAAAAGGGCGGCAGAGGGAGGGGACTGAGGCCAAGGCTGGCAGCGTGGGCGACGTTCAGTGACGCAGGGCACAATGAGGCCATTTATGTGGCAGGAGGGATGAGGACTTGTCCAGAAAAAGAGCAACTCTGCCCATCCTCCACCAGCCCTCTAACTCCCTCACTTTTCTCTGCCCAGGATTCCCCAACCAATAAGCTCCTGTATGCCAAGGAGATTCCCGAGTACCGGAAGATCGTGCAGCGCTACTACAAGCAGATCCAGGACATGGCCCCGCTCAGCGAGCAGGAGATGAACGCCCATCTGGCCGAGGAGTCACGGGTGTGCTGGTGTTGGTGCCCTGGGCCTCCCTGTCCCCACAGGGCAGACAGCCTTCTGGGGTGGCCACGGCTTCCTCTTGTGTACCTGCAACTCCCCTTGGCTTGTTTTTCCCAGAGCACAGGGCTATTTCCCAGGGGGAAGAGGAGCGAATTTAGGGTTCGGAAAGCCATCTTCTCCCCCAGGACTTGTGGGGCCTGTTTATTTAACTGGAAAATTGGTGGGGGTTGGGGGTTGGGTCCTGCTTTGACTGTTGGGTTAACCACCCCAACTTCCTGCCTTCTTGTTTCTCATAGAAATACCAGAATGAGTTCAACACCAACGTGGCCATGGCAGAGATTTATAAATACGCCAAGAGGTATCGCCCTCAGGTAATACCCCAGGGCAGGTGGGCTTTCTACTCAACTACATTCATCCTGGGACGTTTGAACTTCATTAGTGGTAGACATATGGGGATGTGTTCTCCCCCAAGGGCCAAAGAGGAACCCCCTTCCCCCCCAGCTGTGGCCCAGCTGACCCCGTGACTCCCCTCAGATCATGGCTGCCTTGGAGGCCAATCCCACGGCCCGGAGGACGCAGCTGCAGCACAAGTTTGAGCAGGTGGTGGCTCTGATGGAAGACAACATCTATGAGTGCTACAGCGAGGCCTGAGACGTACCGGGCAAGAGCCTGTCAGCACTGCTGCGGGGGAAACAGGGTGCCCACCAGGCCTGGGCCTCATCTTATGCCTGGCGTCCTTGCGTCTGGCTGGGAACTACCGAGCAGAAATGACTGGGGCAAGGGGATAAAGGAGGAGCCGCTCTGAGCCAAGCAGAGGAGCCCTGACCCTGGCCCCGTGGGCACCTCTGCCCGCTCCCACCTGCCCCCAGATCGCCTCTGGGATGGGGACCTTGAATGCCACAGCCAGTGCCTGGTAAAGCTCAGCCTGGACTGTGCCCACCACTCACTCTGCTGAGAAAGCCCTGCCCATGCGGGTGGCCCAGCACAAATCCGGGCAGAGGAGAGCACCTGGGGAGGCTGCAGCCCAGGAACACTACCTCATCCAAATTGGTGCAGGGTGCCTCCTTGAACCAGCCCTCGGTTAGTTTCTGCTTTAACCACCAAAGTTATCTGTTTCCCCTCACGGGGGAGGACCTTGACCACAGGCAGATTCAGTGTTCTGTTTTTGTTGAGGGAGCAGCTACTGGTAGAGTGGGCAGTGCCCACTGGCCACAGGTGGGCTCTGTGGGCTTCTCCCCAAGTGGGCAGGGGCTGAGAAGAGGGGACAGGTGCTGGGAGCTTCCAGCCCCCCTGTAAGGAGAGGGGCTTCCCGGGCACCGAGGCTGTAGCTGGGCTACTCAGTCTTGCTGGAGGTGTTTCTAAAGATAGCACCACTTTTTTGTTGTTTTTAAAAAAGCTTTTATATATTAAAAAAAACTTATGCGCCAACTGTGAATAGCTGCCGCTTGTGCAGAGGACCTGGGGAGGGATCCTGAGAGGCTCCCAATGCAACACTGGAAACGACTGTTCCAGAGACAGGCAGACCTGGCAGAGACCCCCCCTTAGCGCCCTGAGCCATCACCAGTTCTGTCAGAAGCAACAACCTTCTGTGGCTGCTCTAGCCGTTCAGTCCCTGCGCAGCAGAAACAGCCAGAGCTGGGACTGGCTAGAGGGGGGTGACCAGGATTCTCTGGAATCTTCTTTATAATAAAAGCCTGATGGGAAAACCTACTGTGGGCTCCAGCCTTTGTCCTGAGACCGCCAAGCAGAGAATGGAGCAGCTTCTTCACCCATTTGTAATAGAAAGTGTGTGTGTGTGGCTTCCAACCCTGCCTCAGCCGTTCTGAGGTTTGCGCCAACACCTGTCGCGGTGTTTGACAAGGCAGTCAGACCCAGCAAAGGCTGCATGTGCGCCACAGGCCAGGCCCAGAGCCGCCGTTCCTTGGACTCTGAGGACACCCATGGGACCCCTGGGAAAGTGGCACTGCTGCGGTGTGCTCCCTTGGGGACCAGGTTTATAACAAACCACCGAGGAATAGTTTGTATACCTGTATAATGGGACAATATTGCGTCTCAGCAAGGTCGAGGAATTTCCCAGGTCACGTGACCAGGAAGGGGCAAAGTGAGGACCAGGATGCAGGAGCCCCGGATTCTTCTGTCCCATCTTTACTCCAGGTCACAGGCCACGGTGGCCCCAAACTGTGTGGAGAGCTCAAAAGTGAACACTCTGGAAAGGGAGCTCAAAACACTTGCCCTGAGTTTCTCATTGAGTTTGGAAAATACATTAATCCCATCTTCTAGACAAGAGAACAGAGGTGGTTTCTCCCAACTTAGCTTAACCCTGGACTCCGTTCCCAAAAGGGCATGCTGTTCCTTGCCACAGCGTGCGAGTGTGATGGACTTGGGGTCAGCACACACACACCCGCTTCCAGGCCAGCTGCTGCCTCTGGCCCTCAGCTAGGGTGAAATTCATCCCCCACTCCCAGGAAAAGATCACGAGGGAACCCAGGCCCCAGATTAACAGCAATTCCACTTAATTTTTTCCCATTATGAAGGAAAAATAGGTAGATGTCTATCTGTTGAGAGCAAGAACTAGGACAAAAGACTGACAAAACTGAAACAAAATCCCACAAATGCCAGTTCTAGAATTAATGAGAAGAGAAAAGTAAACAACCTTTTGCTTTAAAAATAGCTTTTTCCTGTAGTGGCTTCTGGGTGGAGAGATTTCTTTATATCTTTCAAATTTTCTATTCTGAGCATTTGACTTCTTTTTATTAAGCAGCAGATTCTCTAATTTAAGTTATGGGCACATTTGATAGTGTTGGGGTGGGGGAAGGGAGAGGGTGTGATTCTAGAATGAATACACTTAGGAAGCACAAAAGCATGAAAAAAACATAAGCTGCCCTAACCCCCACGGTCAGTATTCTCCAGAGCACCAGCCTACGCTGAGTGTGTGTGGGGGGGTGAGGGGGGGTGAGGAGTAAACTCAGGATCAGGGTGTACACACCATTTTGCAACCTGAATTTTCTTCCCAACAATATGTCAGTAACATCTTTCTATGTCATTAAATATTCCGCAGCCTGTCTTACTTAATGTCTGATTAACATGCAATTCCTTCTTGAAATTTAGAAATAACAAGTGGAGGAAATCTCTGGTTTCCGAGGTCATTTCTCAGCACAGAAAGTGGCCAACTCCATGAGCCATCTGCTATCTTGTCTGGGGCCCTGAAGCTCACAGGCAGGGGGAGAGGGTCCCTGACCTCTGAGGGTCCCAGGAGAGTGGGGAACCCGGTAGAGCATCCTCAAACTAAACTCCTTGCAAAAGGAAAGAAACAATTGCAAATAAGGGAGGTGACTTGCCCACAGTCTCATGGATGCCAGACACGGCTCCACTCCCACGTCCCCAGAGGTGACCCCCGCAGCCCCGTCCAAGCCATGTAGGAGCAGACCCTCCATGGGAAGTGCCAGCTCAGCCCCCACCTGCCGTCTGCTCCTAGTGCCCCTTGGGGCCCTGCTGGCAGCCACATTACAGATACCCCAGGGAAACCGCCAGTACAGCTAGACAAAGTCTCCTGTGGGCCTTCGGGGCACAAAGGGAGCAGACTGATGCCCCATGCTGGCAGCCTCAGTTTCCCTTCCTGCCCATCCGTCCCCTTCTCAAGTCCCATCCAACTTTGCTCTATTCTCTGTTTAAATCATCCACCCTGCCTAGCTCAGCTGTCACCTCCCTCCATCCCAGGGTAAGTCTTCATTTCAGGAATAGTAATGTCTAGACCCAAGCTGCACTCAGCTTTGATCCTTCTGTATCCAACCCATCCGCTAATCCCACCCAGACAACCTTCAACTTCTACCCAGGACCCACTAGCCAGCCCCTCTCTCCGTGAGCAGCATCCAGGCTGGCCATCCCTCTCCCTCCTTCCCCAGACTGCAGCAGGAGCCTCCTCACTGACCTTGCCCACATCCCCCTGCCTCTGCAACAATCTGGATAAAACCCAACATGCTTCCTACTGGCTGACAAGGCCCTTCACAATCTAGCCCTTGTCTACCCTGCAGCCCTGTTCTGCAGGACAAACCACCCTGATACCCCCTGGCTTAAAACAACAGAACCATTTATTTTGCTCATGAATCTGCAATTTGGGTGGGACTTGGCAGGGAAGGATCCTCGCACGGTGGCACATTGGTGCTGGCTGGTCAGAGAGCTCAATCAGGGCTGAAATTGGGTGCCTTGGTGCCACTCCACGAGCTGCTGGGGCTTCCCACAGAGTGGTGGCTGAGTTTGAGGAGTACCAAAAAACTGAAGCCAAAACACAAGTAGAAGCTGCCAGTCTCTTAAGGTAGGGGTGCGGAATCTGTCAGAGTGTCATTGCCACTGTATTCTTTTGGTCAAGTAGTCACACGACCCATATTCAAGTATCAGGGACACAGACTCCAGCTCTCCCTGGGAGGGGTGTCAGGGATGTGTGTAGAACACAGCAGACCTCATCTCCCATGACTGTTCTCAGTGGGGTCTGGTCACCTGGGCCTTCTTGCAGCTCCTTGAGCCTGCCAACATGCTCCTGTCTTGGGGCCTCTGTGCCTTTTTTCCCTGTGGGCTTAAACGGCTGTCCCCTTCAGACACAGGCCCCTGGTCAGATGCCCCCTCCTCAGAGAGGCCTTCCCACCCTGCCTAAAACAGCAGCCAGCCCCACTTTTCCCTCGGGCTTTTCTCAGGGCACAGGCACCAGCTTCCATGAAGGTTGGTCTAGCGCTGGCTGAAGGCTTTGCCACCTAGAGCGGTGCCTGGCCCACAGTGCACTCCAGTTCCTCTCTAACCTCTCCCTTCCAAAGCTGGAAGGCGGTTTCTAAACACATACATCAGTCACCCACTGCCTACCACTCTCCCTAGCTCTCTTCTAGCCCCAAGAGAAAGTTGCTTCTGCCTGCCAGGTCTTCCCAAACCCCAGCCCAGCCCAGAGGCTCAGGCCCACCCCCACCCTATGCACCTCTCCAACCCACACATGCCCATCCTTCAGCCCCACCCCTCACTCACTGCTTTCCGCCTGCAATGCTCTTTCCTCTCCTCTCTGGCAACCACTGTACATCCTAGAAGACCAAAATCTACCTCCTCATGGAAGCAGTCCCAGATCTCGGGGCTGGGTTAAACACCCTTCTGTGCCCCTGAGTCCTGACATCAGTGTCCCAGACCCTCACATCACAGTCCATTCTCCCCCAGGCAGGAGCTCCTATCTGGGCCTCTGCATTGGCCAAGTAAACAGTAAGTGCTCAGTGGATGTTTATGAGAGACTAATTGGCCAAATCTTTGGACCTCAGGCTCCAGCCATACCAATTTGTGAAGAAAAAAAAGTCTTTATTTTTATTGATAAATAGGTTACATAAAAATTGTACCCTCATTAATTTGAAAAAAAAATACTCAAAAAAAAGATAAATAGGTTACAATTAAATAAACAGCAATGGTTTGCTGGGGGATAAAAACTGTCTCTCTTCACCCCACCCCCGGCTTTATGCTTCAGCCCTCTTGCTGGACACCTTGGATGCCGAGGCCTTAATGGACAGCCTAGGCCTTCTTGAGCCCACTGGGACCTCTGTCTTCCTGGCCAGGTATGCAGGTGCCGTCTTGGACCCACTGCCCTTAGCAGGGGAAGCTGCTCTGGCGTTTGGTCTCTCCCTAGACCTCTGGGCAGCTGTTCCTTGAGGGGCCTTGGCTGTCACCTTCTTTTTGGTTGGGGAAGCAGCTTCATTCTTCATCTATAAGAGAGTAAACCCAGAGCAAAGTGACAGAGCTGGGCAGGGCTGGGCACACAGCTCAGAGCTCACATGGGTAGCACTGACATCTTTGGACACCTAAGCTTCAGTCCCTTGACTGTGAAATGGGGATGGCAACCACCAGAGAGTAGAGGGCCAGAGAGAAGAACCTCCCACCCCAACCCCGGGCTGACCTCTATAGTGGCTGGATGTAGGCTGCTCAAGCTTTGGCCTGTTCAAGGTGGGCAGTCAGACCAGGAAAGTCACAGGGGCACCTACCTTGCTGGCTGTGGGTTTGGAACTTACTTTGGTTTTCCTGTGGGCCTCAGCATCTCCTGGAAATTAGAGGGAGGTGTCATGTGGGCAGGAAGGTTCAGGGACTCCAGAGCCCCCTTCCTACCTGGGTCCCAGATCCTCACTTGGCTATGTGACATGGGACAAGTTTTTTGGCCACTCTGAGCCCTTAGTGCCCTAGTCTGCAAGCTGGTTATCACAGCATCTCTCTCTATGATGGTTGGGGCCTTAATCGGACTACTTGCTCCCTGCAAAGCACTAGGAAAGATCCCTGTTCCACACCCACCCACACTATAGGCTCCTGACAGGTTTATCAGCCTCTATCTAGTCCAGTGTTTTTCAACCTTTTTTACCTCATGGCACACTTGAACCTATAGTTAAACTTCTGCGATACACTTAAATCGTATTGATAAAAAAAAAAAAAAAAAAAAGAAAAGAAAAATGTAGCTCAAAGGAGTAGGGCACTTGTCCCATATGCTGGAGGTAACAGGTTCAAATCCAGCCCCAGCCAAAAACTGCAAAAGAAAAAGAAAAGAAAGAAAGAAAAAAAAGAAAAATAATATACTTATATACTTACTGTTCTTTGAACTTCTTTAAAAAAATTTTTTTTAGACAGTCTCACTTTGTTGCCCTCTGTAGAGTGCTATGGCCTCATAGCTCACAGCAACCTCAAATTCCTGGGCTGAAGTGATCCTTTTGCCTCAGCTTCCCAGGTAGCTGGGACTACAAGTGCCTGCTACAGTGCCCAGCTATTTTTAGAGATGGTATCTTGCTCTTGCTCAGGCTGGTCTTGAACTCCTGAGCTCAAGGAGCTCCACACACCTTGGCCTCCCAGAGTGCTGGGAATACAGGCATGAGCCACTGTGCCCGGCCCTTTAAAAATTTAATTAATGATCTTTAAAAATGTTCATGGTACACCTAAGATCCTCTCAGGGCACACCAGTATGCCACGGCATATGGTTGAGAATCACTGCCCTAGTGTGTCTTCCATAATGGCAGCTAGGATACATTTTAAAAAATAATTCTACCCAAGCTTCTCTCTGGCAGAATCCTTTTGTGGCCCCTCATTGCCCTCCAGGCTCCAGCTGCCCTTCACAGCTTCTCCCTCCCTACACTGCAAACAGAACTATTTGCAGTTTTTATGCCTCCAGGCCTTTGCAGGATTCTTATCCTGCTTGGGACACCTCCTCCAGGAAGGCTTCCCAGATCCCTGCCTCAGGAATGAGCCAGGCTCCTAGTCTGTTTCCCCCTGTATGACCCTTGAAATGTTTTCCCCACTTTCTGTACCATGTCCCATGAGTCCTCTATAGGCAGCCCCTGGATTATGAATGAGATAGTTTCTGTAGGTTTATTCTTGAATTGAATTTATGTATAAATTGGAACAGGTGCATTTACCCATTACCTGTATTAGCCTCCATTCATGAGTCATATGTCAAATGTTTATAACCTGGGGACTACCTACATGCCTCCAAGTCAAGCCAAGCGCTCCGGGCACATGTGCTAGATAAGCACACCCCCTTCCCCAGAGCTGGAGGTTCCGTCCTGCCTCAGCCGCTGCTGCAAACCACCAGCCCCACGTGCCCCACCCCCACTCACACACCCACCTTGGTTGCTCCTGCTGCTGACCTTTGACTTCCCGCTGAGCCTGCTGGCTTTAGAAGGGGCCTGTGTGGCCTTCTCTGGCTTTAGCGGGGCCTTCCTAGCCTCACCCAGTTTTGCCTTTACGTCCGTGGCCTTGCTGCCATTCCTGAGGGCCTTCTCCTTGGCTGTGTGTGGTTTGGGAGGCGCTTTCCTCACCTCTCCAGGCTTCCTGGCTGCCTTTTCCACCTCGCCCAAGCTGGGAGGGTCCTTCTTTGCCTCATTTGGTTTCTTGGGGCCCTTCTCCTTGGTCTCCCCAGCTCTCCTGGGGGCTCTTGAGGCAGCTGTCCTCCTGGACTGGACTTTCTTCTTGCGCTTGGGTACTAACTGGAGGAGGAGAGTGTGGGGGATGGGATTGAGAGCAGAAATTCTGGGGGTCTCCCATCCCTACACCCTCAGCAAGACTCTAAGAAAGAGGCCCCATTCCAAACAAGGGGCTAAAAAAGTGGTCAGGGGCATGGGAACAAGATACACAGCCACCTCCTGCCTGACCGTCCTTCTACCCTGTCCCCAGAGACATAGCCTGTGGATCTCTCAACCACCACCTACCCTGCCTTTCCCATAGATCATGGCTCTAGACACTTCCCCCGCCCCATGGCCAGCAGAACACGGGTTTTAAGGGAGCTCTGAACTCACAACTTTCTCCAGCTGCCTCGTCTCATCTTTAAAATGGGGGCTGTCACAGAGGGTATGAGGGTTAGGGACATGTGAGGGCTTCTGGCAGAGAGGTGGTCCTGCCTGTTGAGTCCAGCTCTGATGCCACTACACTTATATCCCCAAATTCTCATGGCTCCATCTATTACCCACCAAGACCAGAAACAACCCTCAGCCCTATCCACTAGCACAACTCCCACCTCCAACCAGGACCCCAGAGGCCCCTTGCTGCCTTCCCCTCCCCTCAGCCCATAGAACCCTTCTTGAACTCTTTTCACCCCACCTGGCCTTGCCCCGAGTCAAGGCTCTAACCCACACCCAGGAGTTCCACCAGGTAGGACATCCCATGATCTGTCACCCAGTAACCTCAGAGACCAGCACACGGTAAGTTGAGAATATTCCACAATGTTCCACAGCAACTATCAGAGAAGCTACATGCCAGAAGGTGGGCAAGAAGCCGTGGCACAGCACAGACAGACCAGCCCTAAGTCTAGGGCCCTGAAGCTTTCCTGGTGGCTAACGGTAGTCATGATGCTAGGGTTCAAGTTTGTCCCATCTGGCTGACCCTTCCAGAGCCTCTTTACCAGGATGGGACTCTCTTCTTTTAAACGGAGGAATGTGGGTTTGGAGCCAGAGAGAGCCGGGAGCAAACCCCACTGTGGTAGAGTTCCAGGGAGGGGCTGAACACGAAGAAGTGATGCCACAGTCCCCTGTATCTGCCAACACCCTGCGAGGCGTGAAGAGGGTCACTAAGGGGACCCAGGCAGGTGGGAACTCTGAGGAGCAGCCTTCCCCGGGGGGGGGGGGGTGGTGGTGGTGTTCTTCCTGCTGAGATGTGCAGGAAGAACAAGAGAGGACAAAGGGAGAAAGGCAGCCCAGGAGGAGGCAGCAACCATGCAGAGGCGGGAGAATGTGAGGGGCAAACGTTCAACCCACGTGCTCACTTTGAAGCTGCCGGTGGCCCCCTTGGCCTTGGAGTTGAGGGGCCTGGTGAGGAGGCCGCGGCGCAGGCCGGTGGCGAGGGCCTGCTTCAGCAGGTACTTGAAGCGGGTGACATCCACCGTTGGGTACTTGTTCAGGATGTAGAGCTTGATTGCCACCACTGACGTGCCCCGGCGCTGCTCCCCTGCCTGCAGCGCCTCCAGCACCATGCGCAGAACCGGGGGATTACGGCGCCCCACCAGGAAGGTGCTATGGCCTGTGGACAGACAGCAGGACGTCACCAGAGGCCAGATGACCCTCAGGCCCAATCAGAGTCAGAGCAGGATTTGAACAATCCGTGTGTGGGGCGGGGGGGGCAACCAGATAAATGTGAACACTAGAAGGAAATACCGGATGATCTTAATAAGGATAATACTATTGTTTCAGGTGTGCAAATGGTATCGCAACTACTTTTTACAAGATTCTTATCTGTTAAAGATAAATACTGGGCTATTTACAAATGACAAGTGCAGTCCAAGATTTGCTTTGAAAATAACCCAGTTGATGAAACAAGAATAGCCTCAAACTGGTGACAGTTGTTGGAGTTGGGTGATGGGGGCAGGGAGTGGGAGTCATGTCACATTTTTTTGTATCTGAAAGTTTTCATGATAAAACATTATGAAAGATTTTCATTCCTAGGTATATATCCAAGAGAAATGGAAACATGTTCACAAATTTGTACGTGAATGTTCATAGCAGCACTATCCGTAATAGCCAAAAGGTGGACAACTGAACTGTCCACAGTGAAGATAAATGGGCCACAGACAATGGGTCCGACAGAGAGGAAGGAAGCCCTGACACCTGCTATCAGAGGGGTGAACCCTCAAAACAGGCTAAGTGGGAAAAGCTGGCACATAAGAAGTGATCAGACTGAGCAAATCCACAGAGGCAGAAAACAGACCAGTGGTGTCTGGGGGAGTGGGGTGGGGATGTGGAGTGACGGCTAATGCACAAAGGTGTTTCTTTTTAAGGCAATGAAAAATATATAAACTGGCTCAGCGCCTGTAGCTCAGTGGCTAGAGCACCAGCCACATACCCTGGAGCGGGTGGATTTGAATCCAACACAGGCCTGCCAAACAACAAGGACAACTACATCCAAAAAATAGCCTGGCATTGTGCTGGGCGCCTGTACAGTCCCAGCAAGAGAATTGCTTAAGCCCAAGAGTTGGAGGTGGCTATGAGCTGTGACGCCATGGCACTCTACCCAGGGTGAAAGCTTGAGACTCTGTCTCAAAAAATATATATGTATATATATACACGTATATATTTGAGACAGAGTCTCACACTGCCACCCTGGGTAGAGTGTCATGGCGTCATAGCTCACAGCAATCTCAAACTCTTGAGCTCAAGCAATCCTCCTGCCTCAGCCTCCCGAGTAGCTGGGACTACAGGCACCTGCCACAACACCCATCTAGTATTTTCAGTAGAGACAAGGCTGGTCTTGTGAACTTAAGCAATCTGCCTGCCTCAGCCTCCCAGAATGCTAGGATTATAGGCATGAGCCACTGCACCAGGGTATGAAAATATTTGAAAATTGATTGTGAAGATGGCTATACAACTCTGAATACACTCAAAGTCATTGCATACTTTAAACAGGTGAATTGTGTGGTATGTGAGTTATTTCTCAACTAGCTGTTATTTTTTAAAAGTTTCAAGTAAGAAGGATCAACAGGTTGGGGGCAGAAGCATTAGAAGGTGTCAGTCACCACTCAGTACATAAAAAATTTAAATATGATCAGTGTAACCTGGCTTATTGTACCCTCAATGAATCCCCCCCCAAAAAATTTAAATATGAAATAGGGTTTAAATATGGTAAATAGTGGTTTCTAATCAATCTGTAGAATATAAAGGCTAAAAAAAAAAAAAAAAAAAAAGGAAAACTGCTTACAATATGTCATAACCAATTAAAAACTTTTTTTTTAATAGAAAAATGAAAATGACCCACCTGAGGCTCGGTGCCTGTGGCTCAGCAGTTAGGGCGCTGGCCACATACACTGAAGCTAGAGGGTTCGAACCCAGCCCGTGCTTGCTAAACAACAATGACAACTGCAACAACAATAACAAAATAGCCGGGCATTGTGGTGGGCGCCTATAGTCTCAGCTACCTGGGAGGCTGAGGCAAGAGAATCACTTAAGCCCAAGAATTTGAGGTTGCTGTGAACTGTGACGCCACAGCACTCTACAAGGGTCACATAGTGAGACTCTTGTCTCAAAAAAAAGAAAGAAAAGAAAATGACCTGCGACACTAGATATAATTCAATTCCACTCCTGCCACTTACTGTGTCTAAAACATTCATTTTCCCAGGAGTCAAAGCCTGTGCATTGGTGGAGGCCTGGGTCACCCCTAGAATCTCAGAAGCTTCACCCTCCCCTTTGGGCCTCAGTTTTGCCATCTGTACAGTGGGGATGGCGCCTCTAAGGAGGGTGAGCCCTCCCATCTGCAGTGTTACAGGGTTTCCTAAGGGGTCCTTGGCCTGACCTCAGGTAGCCACTTCAACCCTCCCACAAACCATGCCCATCCCACAGAGCCACTTCCAAGGATCTTCTCCCAGGCCTGTCCCCTCCCTCCTCCCTCATTCAGCACTTACTAAAGGCCTGCTGTATACTAGGATGTATACATCCTCCCTTTCCTCCCCTAAACCTGCCCTCCATCTCCTCTCTCCTAGGAATACCCTCTGCTACTGCCCCACACCTGCCCAGACATCCAAGCAAGAACCCAGAGGCCATCCTGGGCCCCCTCTCCACGGCCTCCACTTCACACCTGTCCATGGGCTGCTCTCTCTACAGTCTGGCCTCTCCTCTCCCAACCCTTAGCCCCAGCCTCCTCCGACTCTTTCCCCTTCCAATGCATTCTCCTCACTGCATCTCACATAGGTCACCTCTCTGCTTGAGAAACACCCCCCCACAAAGCTCCCCATTGCCTTCAGTTAAGAGTGGGCCCACCTAAAGACACCATGGAGACCCTAACTACCCTGCTCCCTTCTCACTGTCCCTCCCCCGCAGCACAGAAGGTCTCGGCCCCTGCTGTGCTTCCTGCCCCAGGTGCTCCTCTCCCACTGGGTCATCCAGCAGTTTTCATCCATCCTTCAAGGCTCAAAAAGCACCTTGATTTGCACACCTTTCCTGACTTCCCAGCCAAGAGTGAAAAATTTCATCATTGTACTCCCTGGCACCTGGACCCCTTCCTCCCCTCCAACTCTGGAGCCTTTGCAAATATTCAGAACACTTCCCCTGGGTGAGAATTATCTACCCTTCAGGCCTTACCTCTTCCGGGAAGCCTTCCCTGACCTCCCAGAGTGAGCCAGGGCCCCCTCACTTGGCTGTCCAGGTTACTGCCATTAAAATCCCGGCCATGTTACCAAATGGCATCTATTAATGAGGTAGCCTTCCCTGTGAGACTGGGAGCTCTTCAAGGGAATGAGCAGGGTCTCTTGTCTCGGGGGACATGCATATCCAGAGAAACCCTGAGTCGTTTGTTGATTAAAAACAGGGATGCCCAACCCTGGCCCCAGTCCCTCTAATTAGACGCCCTGCAGCTGCAGCCCTGCCCCGGAGGAAACAGGCTCCAGCTGGGCCGGCCTGCTCCGTTCACCCTCTTTCCCTGGGTGGAACAGGTCTCTGCCCCCAGGCCCTCCCTGGACCCTGCTACCTGTGGCATCAGCTCTTCTGCCAATGGGCTGGGCCGGTTGAACTCAAAAGCTTCCAGGGTGGATGTCGGAGCCTGGCTGGGAAAGGACAAGGAGGGGTGGGGGAAATAGGCTTGCAGGGATGAGGAAAGGCTGCATCCTCTTGCTCACCTGGCTTTTCAGACTCAGGAGACCTGGATAATCCTGCCGTGGAAGTTGAGGTGGTGGAGGTTTCGCTGGTGACGCTCCCAGGAGCCATCAGATAGGCAGTTGCAGCTGACTGACCCCCTGCTCCAGGCCTGATGCTGCTGTGCCCACCCGCTCACTATATACCAGCAGCCTCCCACTCTCCAATTAGCTCTGATTGGGCTGGGGCCCTCAGAGCTGCTGATTGGGGCCAGAGGGGTGGGATGGGTCATACCAGCCCTGCCTTCTACACAAGAGCCCCAGCTTTCCACTCACTCGCATGTGATTTTGGGTGGGTCACTTGACTTCTCTGAGTTTCAGCCCCCACAGCAAAGTGATAGGGGCTGAGATGCTCTATCCCTCCCACGCCCTCTGCCCACCAAGGGCTGGGGAATTGGGGGCACCTGTGTAGTCAGGGTGGCTGCCAAGGCCTTCTAATGCCACTGGGCAGGCAATGGCGTACCCCAGCATCTGCTCCAGTTTGCAGGCCACTGCTGGCCTCAGTTCCTCAAAAAGTAACAGTTGGAGGCCGCCCAGTGTGGTCGGCCCAGAGCAGACCTCTCCCCAGGGCAGGCAGCAGCTTCCCCTGAGGTCAGCCAGGCTCTCTGGGCCTGTGCCCTCCTTTTTATTTTGTTTTTTTAAGAAATAAATTATTAAGGGATGAAAGAACAATTTTTAAATAAAATTGCTTAGCAAAAGTCTTCATAAATAAGGACCATGTCCATTGGGAAAATAAACAAAGAATATAAATAAGCAATTCACCAGCCTAAAGGCTGATAAACACAGGAAAAAATATGCTTAACTTCCTTGGCATCAGGAATATACACATGAAAATGATGATGAAATACTATTTTCCCCATCAAATTGATAAAAATTGAAGTGTTGGCAAGGATACAGAGAGCCAGGCCCTCGCTGCCCCTGCCAGGGTAGAAATTGGGGCAAAGCCCACTTAGGATGGTATTCCCTTGAGCCCCCAAACTCCACCTCTCTTACGTTATTTGGAAAAGAAAAAAAAGCAAAGTTAGCACTAACTTCCAAGTGAACTCCCTAGGGCCCGACTAAATTACTCTCTTGCTGTAGAATACTCTCCAGCCATCTAAAATGACAAAGTCGATTAAAGCACAGATGAGGTTGTATTTCACACCCAGCAGAAGGACAAAGATTTCAGAGTCTATTAATGCTGAGTGCCTTGGATGTGATGAAACGGGAAGCCATTGGGGGTGAGTGGGTGGCCACCTTAGCAATTCGGCAGCATCTCATACAACTAAGGATGGACTCACTCCACAAACCACCCATTTTGTATAAATCAAGAGAAACTTTTACACCCACATACAAGGATGTTTACAGTAATCTCAGCAAAAATTCCAAACGATCTAGATGCATCAAGTGGAAAGCAGACAGGGACGCTGTCGTCTGTTTGCACAGGGGGATAGTATACAGGGGTGAAAATGAATCGTGCAGAATGTGTCTGTAGAATATGCCCCCACTTCTGAGTGTGTGTGTTGTGGGCATGAAGGCACAGGGGGTGAGAGGATTCATACCAAGGTAATATCAGGGATTACCTCTGAGGAAGGCAGAGGATTAAGGGGGGCGTGTTTTAAACAGACTTGTGTTTTTTCACTAGGTAGTCTCCTCACTGTTTTTTTCACTAGTCTCCTCATTGTTAGAATTTTCCCATCACCACAGGTCTGGATTGAGGGAGGCTGTGGCTTTCAAAGTGTTCTAAAGTGAAATTGGACCTCACTCTGCCTAGCACCCTTTGTGGCTCCCCTCTGCCCTTGGGTGAAAGTTTCAGGTCTTCCGTCTGACTTACAGATCTTCTTTCCCTCTTGAATCCTGCAATTCAACCACACAGCGGCTCTTGGAAGGGGCTATATGCTGGTATCTGGGCATTTCACTTTGGGTTTCTTCTGTGTGTGTTAAATTGATGCCAAACTGGCTCCAGTTTTCACTTCGGCCCACATCCATGCCCACTTGCAATGCAATTTTGCGATTGCTCCCACATCCCTTAAATTTGAGCTGGCCTTGTGACTTGCTTTGACCAATGGAATATGGTAGAAGTAATGTTCTGCCATGATGTTTGCATTGCCATGTGACTGCTACCCCTGCTGGACATTGAGAGGCCCATGACTCAGTCACCCCTCAGTTGTCCAGCCAACAGAGTGTCAACCAGCCAATCCACAGCCAGCCCTCTAGCTGACCACAGGTTCTTGAATGAGCCACGCCAAGATCAACCAAGCTTGGTCCAGAACAGCAGAACTGCATATCTGATCTGCAGAGTCATGAACAACAATAGGAGGTTTGTTTTAAGCCATGATGTTTTGGGGTTGTCACATGGTGCAAACTAATTGATGCATTTGGCCTGGAAGGCCCCTCAGCCTTTCCTGTCTCTAGCCTTTGTGTCAAGTGGGGAGAGGGGAGGGCTGTGTCTGTCTCATTTCTGGAGTATCCTGGGTGCCCCACACAGCACTGCACACACAGTAGACATTCAATACCCGTTGCTGTGGCGCTGTGGAAGTCCCAGTGCCAGAGCCCCCTTTGGCCAGGTGAAGGGATGACCATCTCCAGAGCCAGGCCAGAGCAGGAGATGAGAGGAGGCAAAGAGGCAAACGGGAGTTGGCATAAACGAGGGCACAATTTTGATCACATTTGTGGGGCATTTCCAGGAATTGAGAAATACAGAAACACTCAGAGATATAAACAGTCTCATGAGCTTCAGCTGAAGCCCTGCTCTCAGGCTGTGCCAGGATGGAATTTTGCATCCAGAGGGAAGAAGTTCTAAAATGTGCTGCGTGATCTAAAAATTCCTCTAGAGGATTGCCTTTTTACAGGGAAATGATTAATTCTGAGCGTCAGACTGCCGGAGAGAGGACAGGCTGCTTGATGTGCTTCTGCAACTTTCTCACTGAGGCCTGTGTAAACTTTAACTGCTACCGAAAACTTTTTTATCGTCATAGAACAGTGAAGAGGGTCCTTCTATGCATAAACTTTCTGACAGTCTGAAGATTGTAGTTCTGAAGCTTTTGAGGCTGTTATAGGGTGTCTGTCTACTTTGTGTAACTCTAGCCCCTATAACATCAGGACATTTGTGACTTTTCTGTGCTAACGTTAGGTCAATAAATGTATAAAGGGGCAGGGTAGAAATAGTAACAAGCTGCTACATTTGATGTCCATGTAAATATTTTATGTTCACTATTTTATTTATACATGAAAAAGCTGAAGTTCAGAGAGGACCAGCCCTATGATCTTTCTGAGTTCAGACCCTGGGCTACAATCCAGAAACCCTGTGTAAGTAAAAAAATCAGCTGTAACTCCAAAATAACAAGTAGCTCAAATTAGAAACCATTTCCTCCTGAAATTCTCCAGGTATAAGTTGTTCAAGGCTGACAAGGCAGCATGGGAGAACTGGGCTCCTTCTCTCTTAATGCTTTGCCATTCTCTGGCCTCAGAGTCTCTACCTCATGATCCAATATGGCTGCTGAAGCTCCAGTCACCATGACTACATTCCAGCTGGCAGGAAGGAAAAAAGAGAGGAAGTGGAGGACACTTCCCTACTCCGAAACACACAACCCAGTGACTGCACAAATCACTTCTGAGTACCATCCAATACCACTATAGGTGTAAAGGAAGCTGAGAGATACTGTCTTGTGCTAAGTAGCTAGGTGCCAACTAGAACTTACGGTGATAGTAGTAATAGAATGAAAGGGAATAAATATTGGGAGCATTAACATTTACTTCCCCCCTCTCCTGAGGCCCCTGTCATTATATTAACCTCCTTACATGTCCATCTCCCATCACACCAAAGGCTGCCTCCTTTGAACTTGGTCCACACCACTGGGAAGAGAACTCACATTTATTGATTGTGCATAGCATTCTTCACACCAATAATCTCATTTTGAACTCACATTTATTGAGTGTGCATAGCATTCTTCACACCAATAATCTCATTAGTCCCTTTAGACAAGCCCACCTTTACGGCTGAGGGGTCCAAGGCATGGAGCCATTCAAGGACTTGCCCTGAGACCGCACGGGTGGGGCAGCACCTTGGCTGTCAGGGGTGCAGTCTCTCTACTTGTATGAGAGAGATCTGTGCCCCCGAGGCAGGCTAGGTCACAGCCAGAGTCCCAGCGCGTTGGCCTGGGGTTGGCTTCCTTAGATTTTATTGAATGGAGCTACAATTTGTATACAAAGAGAGCTCCATAAATCTGTTAGCTGCCTGGAGATGAGGTGGGGACACCCTTTCTGCAGCTGCAGTCAACATCACTTCCCCTTTATATATGCCAAGTGCCCTATAAGTGGCTGTCAAACCAATTGTAAACGAAGGAGGTAAGGGTTTCCTCTCCGCCAGGAAAACCAGAGAATGTTCCAGTTTTAGAGTTAAATTTCCCCCTGGATATGTGGCTGGCACAAACATACCACCCTCATAACACCATCTCTTAGCCTGGGGTCTAGGAGAAGCAGGACAAGCTGCTTATAAGAAAGGACCCCTGAGAGGCCACTGTCCTGCCCACTGCTCCTCTGGACCAACACAATATCTGAAATAGAGATGAGACCTTTGGGACAATCCTGGAAACCCTCTTGCCCTCCTCCTTCTGGTAAGAGCACAGCACCAGGGATTCCTCTGGGAAACCTACCTCTCCCCACCCACAGCTGCTTGGTTTACGTGAGGTTGACTTGGGATGCAGAGCTGAGTTTGTGACCTAGGTCCAGCCAATCAGAGGATGAATCCCCATCTCAGACATGGTGATGGGCTTAAGGGTGATCAGGTAACCCACACCTGGCCAACCAGAGCCCTACCTAGGACCTCTGTTGGAACTAACAAGAAGGGGAAGCCTGCTTTTCACAGGGTTTGCTGAATCTGGGACTGCTGGGGGCCACTTCTGCCACCTCTTGGGAACAGTCCTGTGAATGAAGTGAACACAGAGGGAAGTGTGGCCAGAAGGGGAGAAACAGAGCTCATCACATCACTTGAACACCTGCATCCTGAAGTCCCCGATTTGTGTTTACATGAGCCAGTGAGGTCTCCATTTTGCTTCAGCCCATTTGAGCTGAATTTCCTATCATTTGCAACCAAAGGTATCTTTACTGACATCACCCAGGGAGACAGGGCACAGAGGGGCAACGGCAGGGCTTCCAGCTATTACCTGCCCCAGCCCCACCATGGCACCAAGGACTTCCATCTCAGGCTGCTGCCCCCCTTTCCCACTTCAGAGGATGGGGGTAACTCTTGGGACCTATGTCTCCATTCTGTTCTCCTTGGGGATGGGGCCCCTGGCTGGGCCAGCTGTGAGCTGAGGCCCAGTGGTGTCTCGTCACCTGCTTTATGCCAGGAAGGAGGCTGCCACTTCAAGTCCACAATCTCATTAATCCCCTTAAGGTCAGTTTAAGATTCCCTTTAGCAGATAAGGAACTTCAGGGTGATGACAAAACTTGCTTGCTGTTTCACAGGTCCCCCGTGTCTTTATGACTCTAAAATTGGGGCTTTTCCCACTCCCTCCATCTCCCCATCCCCAGGGGGACGTGGGCTGCTTGACTCTGCCCATTGTCCAGTCCAGCCATCCCAGGGTCATGTGGAAGCTGCCCAGTTTCAATCCATCCTGTGGATAAAAAGCTTGAGAGTGACAAAAACCACCACCATGAATGCCAATATAGGAGCTGAGCTTTTAATGCCCCGATGTGCCTTAGTCTCCAGGTAGAGCTAGGGAAAGCTAGAGCTTCCAGCTTTGCTTCTGTTGAGAAGGAGGGGAAGTTACTGAGGTGGCTCAATTCTGATGCCCCAGAATTTCAGGCTTTTCCGAGCAGACTCTCCAGAATGGAGAAGGGACTAACACCTGCTGAAGATGAGCTTATCTGGCAAGGGCTCTGGAAACCAGGACCTATGAATATCCCCAGGGAAAGTGGGCCCAGCTGAATTTCCCACATCTTTGTTTCTAAGCTCTTTGAGACAAGGATGATATTAGGGACTCAGCTCTTCATGAAATGTGGGCAGGTAAGCAAAGCTTCTAGAAGCTCCGTGTGGGCCCAAAGATGCTGGGGCCTGGGTGCTTGGGCAAAAGAACGGGTGGCTTCTAGAAGCTGAGAAAAAGGCCTGTCTCTTGATAGGCCACATTGGGAAGGGGAGGCACTGGGTCTCGGGCTCCACACTGGAGGTGACACCCCAGGGCTCGTCCCCAGCCCCCAGCTCCCAAGTTTGTGTTTGCAGATCTGATGACTGCATTCTGCATTCCTGTGACTGTCCCTCCCTGCAGCCCAATCCCCAGCCCTGGTCTGGCCTTGATACCTGGATAATTTTTAAAAACCTGCTGAGGCTGGGTGAAGCCCCATTTGCTGAATGTATGGGGTCTTGCCCAATCTCAAAATGGTCACTATCAAGAGGTGATGATCACAATAATTATTATATCAGTTGATATTATTCATGACATCAACTACAAAATGTACAGCTCCTTACTATGTACAAAATGCTTAAACACACACGCACACGTGCACACACAATCCCATTTGGTCTTTGCAGCAGCTGTGTGTCGGCAGGGCCGGGTATTTGGGATTTCCATTTTATGGGGGAAGAAAGCGAAGCCCAAGATGGGAAAGCAACTGCTCCAGGTTGTCAGCCAAGTGTGAGTGCTGCTGCTAAGGGGGGTCTGAAGGGGCAGATATGTTCTCCCTGTCCAGTCATTCCTTCATTCATTCCTCCATTCCTTCCTTCATCCATCTAGCATTTATTAAGCACCTACTGTGTGCCCCATTCTGTGCTAGACACTTATCCCTAAGCTGGGACACTTTTCCAGAGAGCAAGTGTTCTCATGTTCTTGAAAGATGAGTTGGGGGGAAGAGGGGTACAGATCCCGCCGGCCCCTGGGAACTTGGGGCTCCAGTTTGGGGGGTCTTTGTGGATGTCCCTTCTCAGGCCATCCCTGCAGAGTCGGGGAGCCTCATTTTCTCTCATTAATCTTTAAAAAAAAAAAAAAAAAACCTCAGGGAGCCCGTGTGACCTGGTTCCCTCCAGGTGCCGCTCCTGCTGGGGTGGCAGTGGCTGGGGGTGGGAGACGGGGAAGGGAGACTCCTATAGCCGGCCATAGAGTCCTTGGCAGGGCTTAGGCCGGGGCCACCTGGCTGGTCTCCGTCTTGGAAGCTGTGGTGGAGGCCTCATCGTCACCCAGTGGGTTCTTGCCACAGCAGATGGTGGTGACCATGCAGTTCCGGAACTGGAAAGCAAGGGGCATGAGGCGTCAGGCTCAGGCTCTAGTCCAGGGTACAGCAAACTGGTGTGGTTGGCAAGATTCACCTCCTACTTTTCCCCTGCTCTGCCCCTCACAGCCTCCACCCCAGCCCTGAGTCTGTCTCTCTGGAGGGCACTTGCTAGGCATACATTCCCCTAACACCTGCCCCCCCACTAGATGCCAGGACTAAGCATATGGGGCTTGGTCACCAACGACATTTCATGGTGCCCTCTGAGCACCAAGGGCAGCTGTAAATGGTCTCATTTAATCTGAGAGTGTGGGTTTTTTTCCCCTTTTTATGAATGAGGAAGCTGAAGCCCAGAGAGGAGAATTGACTTGCCCAAGGTCACACAACTAGACAATGGCAGAGCTCACTCCAGGAACCAGGCCTCCCCCCACCTCATGGAGTCCAAAGCGAAACCACTGTCTCTGTTCGTGGACTGCTTTATACCTTTATTCCCCGGATAAGACTTTATAGCACCTTGTTCAGCTTTGCAGAGACAGGCATCATCCCATTCCCAGGCTCAGGATGATCTGACTTTTACAATGGGCTTCCAGAACCATCTGGATCAGTGCTTCTCACACTTGAGCGAGCATCTGAGCCATTTGGACAACTTGTTAGAAATGTAGTTTCCGGGGCCACCCTGGTATTTTGATTCAACAGGTCTAGGCAAGGCCCAGAAGTCTGCATTTCTCAACAAGCTCCCTGGTAAGGCTGCTGGCCTATAAGCCCCACTGCCCCACTGCCCTGCCCCAGGATTAGCCATATCGTTGGTGACCAGCCTGGGGAACCCGTGCCCTCCCAGCCCTGGCAGGCACCTGCTTATTCATCACGATATAGATGACAGGGTTGTAGATGGAGGACGTCTTGGCAAAGAATGCCGGGAGGGTCATGAAAATGGGACCGAAGTTGGAGCCCTGGTGGGTGAAGATGTAGAATGCCACCCCTGCGTAGGGCAGCCAGCAGATCAGGAAGGCGATGACCATGATGATGACCATACGAGTGACTTCTTTCTCGGCCTTCTGTGTGGTGGCCGACTCCTGTTGCTGGGCGGCTGCCTGCAGAGACACAGGACCAGTGTCCAGACTGCAGTTTTGTAGGAACAGGGGCTGGGGCTCGGCCCAGAACAGGAGCCGTGGGTGTGCGTAGGGGCTGGACCCACAGAGCCGCGTGGCCACCCTCCATCCATACCTCTTTGACAGTGAAGACAAGCTGCCCATAGCAAAAAAAGATGACAGTCAAGGGGATGAAGAAGTGGACCGCGAACATGTAGATGACGAAGGACTCGTTGTTGACCTCTGGCTTGAGCGTGTAGTAGTCGATCCCACACGAGCACTGCATGCCCTCGGGGATGTACCTAGGGGTGGGGTGGGGGGCAGGGTGAGAAGCCCACCTCCACAGACACCCATGCCATGTGGCTGGCCCCTCTCTGGGCCTCACGTTTCCCCCTCTATTCTCAAGTGAGAATAAAATATCCACTGGGCTGGGTGTCCGAGGGGAGAATCGATGGAGATGGGGACTCAGAGGCACCTTGCAGAAGCTGTGCTGTTTTGTGCTTGTTTGGTGGCTGGGTCACCAGGTGAGAGTACCCAGTCTCTCCCGCACCAGCATTTCTTCTTTCTTCTGCTATTGCTGGCCTGTTCAGCATTTTTCCTTCCTTCTTTTTTTTTTCAGGTAGGATCTCACTATGTTGCCCAGGCTGGTCTTGAACTGCTGGCCTCAAGTGACCCTCCCACCTCAGCCTCCCAAGTAGCTGGGATTACAGGCCCATGATACTGCACCAGCTACTGCTCAGCATTTCTTCACCAGATCAGCTGCCCTGTGGCTCCCCAGGTGGCCTTGGGCCAGGCAGGGCAGAAGTTGGTGGGAGGAGGGAAAAGCACCCCCGCTGTTTGTAGCAGTTTGTGCACCTATAATCCTAGGTCTTTCTTAGTGATGGGGTAAGAAAATTGTCTAGGCCAAAGATAGACATGGGATCTTTGTGCGACTCTGGAAATAAAGGGCCCCCAGGCCATGCAGTTAGATGGTGACATGCGACCAACCTCAGAAAACCTAGAGTGTCCATTGGCTGGGAGGATGTAACCACCCAGGCTGGAGAATACAAGGGACAGAGTTCAGAGGGGGTGGGTTTAGACTCAGCAGAAAGTGAGAAATGGACCCCAGGAAGATGGGGAGAGGAAGAAAGGGAGGAGCAAATGGGAATTTTGTGCAAGCAGAGAAATATGAGGCCTCAGGAAATAGAGTCATCGGTCTGGTTGTCCAAACCACTGTCCCCATCTTATCTCAACCCCACTGGGAGACAATGGTGTGGTGAGCCCTGTGGGGAGTTTCTGCAGACAATGGTGACAATGGCTAGATGGGACCCAGTCCCCAGGGGCCGCATTAGCACCACCTGTACTAGGAAGGCTTGGCCTCTCCAGGTGCAAAGGCCCAAGGTCACAGGAAGCCACCATGGGGCACTACACCAAAGAGGATTGGAATTTGGCCCTGGCTTAATTGAGGATTAGGGGCACAGCCAAGGGGAAAAGGGTTGGGGCATCTTGAATTCTCCTTGACATGGGGGACCAGGAGGACCAGCCCCCATAGCAACATGAGGATCTGTTTCTCTCTCTTTTTGCCCTAAATGCCTATCCTGGAGATGTTGCCTGGGTGGGCATTTGGGGTGGGGGACGTTTGAGGTCAGTGCCTGGAACTAGACGGCCCTGGATTTGAGTTCTGACTGGGGACCCTGCAAACAGCCCCTGGAGACCCTCCCCTTCTGCTCGATGGCATTACCTGGACCAGCCGACCAGGGGAGGTGCGGCGCAGGCCAGTGCCATGATCCAGGTGAAGATGAGGCCCATGATGGCATGGTTCTCCCCGAAGCGGAAGTTGCTCATGGGCTTACACACCACCACGTACCGCTCGATGGCCAGGACCACCAGGGACCACAGGGCAATTTCACCTGCAAAGCAGTCAGCAGTCAGTTAACACACCACCTGCCTGGACCCCACCCCTGGCCTGTCTGAGGAGAGCGTATTCCTCCTGTGTGGGGAGAGGGTGGTCAAGAGGGCAAACAGGGGGTGAGATTTGAGGAGGACTTGAGGGTGGACAGAGCTTGGACCTTAGAGGAGGAGGGAAAGGGCAGAGCACTGGCTGTGAGGAGAACTCCAGGGAATCGGGGAAGCTATTTTGCTTAGAGCTCTGGGTTTGGGAGGGACACTGGAATCACATTGGGGGTGAGGCCTGGGAGCCCTGTGGGGAGTTTCTGCAGATGAACATGTCCGCACAGGGCAACAGGCAGAGTTGCTGTTGGAAGGCAATTCAGAGCAGGCAGAAACTCCAGTGGGACGTCCTTCCCTCCCTCTCCCCGCCAGGGAAGTGAAATACCCTTGGTGTGTGGGCCCCTCTCCTGGGGGTGTGAAGCTCAGGGTAATTGCATTGCCCAGAGGAAGAAGGCAATACTGGAATTCAGACATCTGCCCTTCCACACCTGTGGAAGTTCAATAGCGAGGGTGGGCCAGGCACGGTGGCTCATGCCTGGAATCCTACCACTCTAGGAGGCCAAGGAGGGAAGATTGCTGGAGCTCAAGAGTTCAAGATCAGCCTGAGTAAGAGTGAGACCCTATCTCTACTAAAAATAGAAAAACTAGCCAGACGTGGTGACCAGCGCCAGTAATCCCAGCTACTCAAGAGGGTGAGGCAGGAGGATTACTTGAGCGCAGGAGTTTGAGGTTGCTGTGTGCTACGATGCCATAACACTCAAAACAAAAAACAGGGCGGTGCCTGTGACTCAGTGGGTAGGGTGCCAGCCCCATATACCGAGGGTGGCAGGTTAAACGCGGACCCTGCCAAACTGCAACAAAAAAAATAGCTGGGCGTTGTGGCGGGCGCCCGTAGTCCCAGCTACTCAGGAGGCTGAGACAAGAGAATCACCTAAGCCCAGGAGTTGGAGGTTGCCGTGAGCTATGATGCCACAGCACTCTACTGAGATGACAAAGTGAGACTCTGTCTCCAAAAAAAAAAAAAAAAAAAGAAAAAGAAAAAAAATAGTGAGGGTAGCCATCAACCAAATTAGGACATTTCTGAGAGTGAAAGGGAACACTAATAATTATTCCTGGACAATAGTTGTAGACTAAGGCAGACCCTGCAGAGAAATGATGACCTGTATGTGGTACTCCCACCTTCTGGCCAGAGCCTGGGTGATCTGTGATAATTGTAGGTAACAAACACGCAGTGACAGCAAGAGAGTCCCTGAGAATGGCACCAAGGCAGCGTCCTGGACACATGAAGGAGAGAGACCAGGCCGGCAGAGCAGCTCCTGTGGCTGGCGCTAAGCTCTCCCCAGGTCCCTGGCTGTGTAGTAACTACCTCCTGAGTATCCTGTATCCCAGGAGAGACACCCCTGGGTCCGAGGCAGGAGACCTCAGTGCTCACCGGTGCCCTGCCACATCTCTCTAAATGAGTCTCTTCCCCTCTCCCTGCCTCTGTTTTCTCATCTGCTAAATGGGATCTGTTATTCCTGCAGCTGCCCCCAGTCTCCATCAGTTTTCTAGTCAAATGAAAGGGAATATTTGAAAGCATTTTCAAAGCTGCAGGTCACCACACAGGTCTAATGGCTCCTGACAAAACAGGTTGGTCCACAAAGGGATGCTGAGGTTCCCTAGCACAAAAAGCATTTGATCACAGCAGAGAGGCTGGAGGGGCACTCATGGTCAGGTGGTCCAGGACAGAGTCAAATAGTTGCTGAGATGACTGAGCTCATGGCCCAGCATAGGGAAATCCAGTGATGGGGGGACTGACAATCTGCCTCCTGCCCCACGTGGCCAGCATGGGTCTGTCCCAGCCCAGCTGCTCCAAGGGAAACAGAGGCTTGGGAGGGCTCCAAACCCAGCTGCCCCCAGCCCCATGTCACTCCCAGCAGGGCCCTTGACTTCTATGAGCCTCAGTTTCCCTGTCATGAAATGAGACAAGAGCACCACTCCAAATGAGATTAGTGCAGTGTTCAGTGCCTGTCTCCTACAGACAGCAACCCGGCCTGTCCCCTGCGCAGTGATTGCTGATCGAATATATGAAGGCTTTGGATGATGCCGATGGGAGAGAAGGGGAGGAGAGAAGTCCTCTCAGCTCCTTCCCCTGCGCCACCCTATCCCCAGACCCCTCCAGGCTGGCCTGCTCCTGCACCCCCCAGCCTGTACCCCCGGCTCATACCGCCCAGGGTGGCGAAGAAGCCCTCCAGATTGCATCCTGTGGGCCCGAAGACGAAGTATCCATGCAGAGAGGTGTACAGGGTGGTGGTGAAGCCACCGAAGACCATGAAGAGGTCGGCCACGGCCAGGTTGAGCAGGATGTAGTTGAGGGGCGTGCGCAGCTTCTTGTGCTGGATGGTCACGTAGAGTGTGAGGAAGTTGATGGGAAAGCCAAGCACGATGAGCATGAACATGTAGGCGGCCAGCATGGAGAACTGCCACGGCTCGGCCAGGTAGTATTGCGGGTACTCAAAGGGACTGCGCACCACGCCCGTGGCGTTGGAGTAGGGCACGTAGAAGTTGGGGCCCTCTGTTCCGTTCATGGCTGCGGCCCTTGTGGCTGCCCCGAGGGCTGCTCCGACCCAAGAATGCTGCTGAGGCCCAAGCTCAGCCTCCCAGGGCTCCTGCTGGACAACTCTGGGCTCTGACCCCCCCCAAAGCCTTATAAAGTGACCTCCCCTCCCTAAGCTCCTGGCTGAATCAGCATCTGGGAGATTGGGTGTCATAATCATACTAATCCCCACCGCAGCTACTGGGGGCCTAATTGGCTTCTAAGAGGGGCCAAGGTGACACAAGTGGGAGCCTGGGGTCAGGACGGAGAGGTGTTAGGACCCTGGGAAAGGGAAGCAGGGTGGCCTAGGCTGTCTATCCCAGGGTCCCCCCCAGGAGTTTGCCCAGTTCAGTCTGGTGCATTTGGCCTGGGGTAGGGACCTGAGGACTCCATGCCATTTCCTTTGCCCTGGGTTACTCTGAGCTGAGGTTGAGTCTTTCTCTGCACTGGACCATGAGTGCCCAAGCAGTGAGAGGCTCTCTGGCCATTTTTCCAGTCTCTCACCCCCTCACACAGTCCCTTTCCTATTCCCTCCCGCAACCCAATGACCCCAATTCATACTGCCGATCAGGAGCTCCATGAGGGCGGGGCTGCACCTGCCAGCTTTGGTTCTCCCACTGCTAGACTCACGGCCTAGCGCAGCCCAGGAGCTCAGTAACTATTTGTTGCATTGAATTGGGGAATTTGCTCACTCACTTGTTCATTAGACATTCATGTGCAGGTCCCTGGGGACACAAAGATGGGCAAAGAAATGGCTCCCTGAGCTCAGGTTTCACTCAGGGAGGATGCTTGGGAGGCCATGGAGACTGCCAGCCTGGGGGGGGATTCAGTCCAGCGATGTGATGTTTAGGCCTGTGAGGGAGGGGAGTGCTTTGCCAGGTTTCTGGGTGGGGAGGACATCCCTCCTGTGGGGCAGCGTTGATGAATCTTTAATGCCAACCCCAGGAAGCTGGTTTCACCCAGAAGGCAGTGAGCAGTGGCTCTGGCAGATCTCAGGGGGCAGAGGGTGACTTAAAGGCCAACAGAGAAGGAGGGAGGGAGGATAGAGGGGGTGTCTGCAGCAGGAAAGTGACAGAGCCCCTGAAGGCCTGGAGCGAGGCCTTGTAGCCAAGACCACATGCTGGGTCTGTATGGGGTAGGGGGGCGACCCTGGGCCATAACCACACAGACGGGCCTGTTGGGTGGTACAGCAGGCAAAGCGCTGTCTGGGGACGTGTGGTCAGCCACGTGGGCTCAGACGCCATGTGGCAGGTGGCCCGTGAGGACCAGACACAGGACAGCAGGAGGAAAAAGATGACCTAGGGCAAATGGAGGCTGGACACTGGAAGGTCCCCCTGCCCTCGGCGTCATGACGACACCCTCTAGGAATGAAGTACTGGGCTGGCCTGGGGTTGGGGCTGCCCCCACCATCCCCTTCCCACAAGTGTGTTGAGCATTTGTTGGGTCCCAGGCCAGGTGTTCAGTTCTGGGGGACACATGGGGGCCAAGAAAGACCAAGCCCCTACCTGCAGGAAGCCAGCATATCTAGGAGTGCAGTGGGGGCCAGAGACAAGAAACAAGACACGTAACAGGAGGGACGTCCAGGGTGACCCTTCCCCACATGCTGACTGTGTTCAGGGCAGCCCGGGAAGCCTCTCCCAGGAGGTGAAGCTTGAGATGAAAACAGAACGATGGCAGGAGCTGTGGGGGAAAGGTGCCCAGACGGAGGGAACTGCAAACACAGAGGCCCTGAGCCAGCAACCATCCCTGTCCCCAGGACGTGGGTCCCTAAGCTCTTTCTCACCCAGGGTCTCTTCTCAACTGGGATTCCCAGATCTGTCTGCTCAGAAAACTGCCCCCTTCCGTCTAGCCCAGCTGTGCTCCAGGCCCTGCCCGATGTGGGAGTTGTCAGGGTCTAACAGGGCTTGGTACATGGAGGGCATGGCTGGGCTTGCGGTGTGCAGCCTGTCACAGTTTAAGGTGCTTGGTAGTAATTAGGCCCAATGCTAATGAGGTCAAGGTGGAAGGTTTGATTCTGATGTGGCCCCTGGTGGCCAGACGGAGGGGTGCACTAGCTGCTCTGCGTCAGTGCGGGCCCTGCACAGCTCAGCAGTTCCTCAGCACCCTGCCTGTCACTTTACTGCCATCACTATTTTGTGCTCATCTCCCAGGTGAGCCCCCAAGGGGTCCTGGGTCTGGCTGGAGCCCAGCATGGTGCCTGGCGTGTAGTAAGAGCGTCATGAACAGTTTTCCCCGCACTAGAAAGTATCTGGTTTTGTTTCCTGATGTATCCCCAGGGCCTGGCACATGAAGGTGCTCAATGAGTATTTGTTGAATAAACCAATGAGTCAGTGGAAGGATCTAGATTATCTCAGCAAGTACTTCTCTCTGTCTCAGGTTCCTCTTCTGCGACAGAGTTTCACAATCCCAGCCTCTGGAAGAATTAAAATCACCAAGGCGCTAAATATTCTGTAAAGCTTGACAAAGGATTTTTTTTTTTTTACATATACAAAAATTGCTCTTTGTTCAGAGCAACAGACGTAAAATGATCCAGAAGGGTCGTTAGAAGTCACCTACTCTGACACTTCCTCCTACATCCATTTTGCAGATGGAAAAACTGAGGCCTGGAGTCTGCAGTGAGTTGCCCAGGACATGTGACAGATGAGTGACAGCCTGGGCCAAAACCATGCAGTCAGCTGGGCTTTGGTGTATTATCTCCATGTGGCCATGCCTCCAAGGACAACCCCCTCTCAGAACAGTCACATCATGGTGACAGTGGGTAAAGGAGGATATGGTGGGGAGGTGGGAAGGCCAGAGACTGAGTCACAGGCTGGGGCGGAGCAGGGAAGCCCCAAGGAGAGAATGTGGATTCTGGTGGGTCAGTCAGTCACCCCAAGACCCTGGGGGGGGTCGTCCCACTTCCCTCTCTGGCTTCACTGTGCTGGGACCTGAAATCTGGGGAGACCCACACACATTTGCTGGGTAACCTGACCGGACAGCTTAGCTTTCACTGTCCTCCTCAGGGGCAAGCCTCTTTCACACCCACTTCCATCTGGCTCCCCTTCCTGCTTCAGTACCCTACTCTGTACAATGGGAAGAACAGCAGTGCTGGCCTCATCGGGCTGGCAGCAGTGTTTATTAAGAGAGGTGTGTGTGTGTTGCTGACTGTATTAATCTCTTCTTGAGTCTCCTTCAGGTCTCTGCTCTCACTCACGTCCTGGGAGAGACCTTCCACCAGTCCACTACGCACCAAGCCACCCACTATTCGGTTGCTACAGGCTACTGGTACTGACCGACTGTCTCTCTTTCTAGAACACAGTGATGGCCTTTCATGGCCCACCCAAGCTTGCTGCCCACGGTAGTGCTCAGTAAATGCTTGTTGGCTGAATGAACCACTCCTCCCCAGCCCTGTGAGGAAGGGCCCACTCCCTCTGATACTTGGAAATCTGGGTGTGAGTGTTGAGTTTCCTCAGCAGAGATGGGATTTGAACCTGCCTGACTAGCATCCCCTTGTGTGGAGGGCAGAGAGGGACCACCATATGGTTGCTGGTTCCCAAGTCAGAGTTTAGGGAGACTTTCTGGGCCATGGGCTTCTCAGGCTCCCCCTTGGTTGAGCTGGGGAGGAGCCATGAGGCCAGAGCTCTGGGGTCAGCTGTCTCTGAAGACAGGCGCAGCCATCTTGAGGTGCCCGATCCCCAGGCCACTGGGAGAACAGATACAGGGCTCTGATTGCCGAGAAGATTAGGGGCTTAGCTGGCAGCGCACAAATAGCTCTTAAGCCTCCACAGGAGAGGAGCTGCTGGGTCAGCAGCCTCCTCCTCCCTTCCCCCAAACCCCTACTGCCACCAGCTTAGCCCCACCTGGCTGCGTCACCAAATGTGTGGCCTTAGACTGAGCTATGAATGTCAAGAGAGAGTAAGGGAAGGAGACAGACCAACCCTCTTTCCCTCCTCCTCTTTTCCTCCTCCTCTTTTCCTTCTACCCTATCATTTCCCAAACTCCTTCTATGTGCCCAGACCCTGGGCTGGCCACCCCTCCAGCAGCGCCCAGTCTCAGGGGCAGCAGACAGGGAAAAACTAAGAGCTGTGGGAAGCAGGAGTTTGCTTCCTGCCCCAGTGCCATGGGGGCCCAGAGGAGTGGGGGTACAGGGGACCAGGAGGAACTTGGGAGGCTCCCCGGAGCGGCCAGCCTTACAAGAGTGCCCCAGGCAGGGCAGCGGGGAAGGGCCAGAGGGGTGTGGAGGCATTAGGACCCTGGGATAGCCCGGCAGGGATGGGGCTAGGTCCAAGAGCTGGCTGGCAGTGTGGAGCCCCTACAGTGACAAGCAGGGAGGGGAGTGACCAATTTTCCATTCTGGAGTCTGGGTGAAAGAGTGCCAGGGCCTTTGGGGCTAAGTGCCCCACCTGGGGGCCTCTGCTAAGGCTCCTCTCTGCCCAGCTCACCTCTGCCATGGGTGTACAGAGCCTGCACCAGGGAAGAGACACAGCAGGAACCTCAGGGAAGGGGCACCTGCCCACCTGTGAGAGCCATGAGGAGCTCCCAGCTTCACAGCCTTGCTGGAGAGAGATTGGAGGTTCAAAGGCTGGCTGAGGGAGGGCTAGAGTTAGGTCCTCATCCTCACATCCTCCTTCCAAGAATGTGGCCACCACATCGCACACTCGGAGACAGGCTCAGCATCATGTCCCAGCCCAAACCACTTCCACGCTGTGCAGCTTCCAGCAGTCACTCATCTCCCTGCGCCTCATTAAATGGGCGTCTCCAGATCCCTGTGGTGCCTTCCTCATCACGTGAAGGCTCGATGGGGTCAGCGCTGAGACCATTCAGACTGATGCCAGAACCTGGGCCAGAGCCAGACAGACCCTTTTGTACGGTGGGGAAGGTGAACCTCAGAGAGTGCCCTAGGCCTTGGCAAGACCCAGACCTGGCATGGACAGGAGAGCCGCAGAACATAGCACTTATGTGCTTTTGGGTTTGTGTCCTGTCTTGGCTCAGTGAGTATTTGTTGAATGAAAGAAAGGAGAATGTTGCTGAGCCTCAGTGCCATCTCTGCATGAGGGGCAGCCTTGGAGGCTCCTGAGGATGAGATGTGGTGAAGCATGGAGGGTGCCCGGAACTCAGTGGCTGCTCAGCTGAATGAGAACTGTGGCCAGACTCAGGCCCCCTGAGCTTGGCTTGCCCTGGGTCACCGAGGATGCTGCAGTCTCTGGCAGGGTACCCTCCCCCTGCCTCTAGCCAGGGACCGTCTGATCTGTCACTGTGATTGACTGTTGGGGAGCTGGAGCTGTTTTCTTCTTCCGTTCCCTTCTTTTTCCCAGCCATATGCAAATGATTTCAGTTCAAGTAACGCGCTAATGGAAATCCTAACACATTAATAAATGTTTAGCGAGTGAGAGAGCATGCATGATCCTAAGTAATTAGACACTCAATGGAGGAGTTCTGTTGGCACAACTGTCTGGCTCCCTTTCTTTAATTTCCTCTGTCTCCAAAGAGAGAAGCCAAGGGAGGAAGGGCTGGGCTGGGCTGGGGCAGGGTCCTGGGCTCTGCAGCCACTTCTCTCTAGGCCTCAAGTCTCTCCAGTGGCACATTTGTCCTGCCCTTCTCTCCTCACAGATGAGCTGCAATGTGTCTATATTGCATCACAAGAGGTGGCTTTCACTGATAGCCCAGGCCTCTTTCTCCTGCTGGCACCCAGCTGCTCTCAGGCTTTGCAGAACCCCTCCAAAGGAGAGGGCATGGGTGAGAGGAGCAGGGCCCCGGCTCCACTGGAAGTCACAGCTCCTCTTTCATAGGGATGTGAGGAGTGAGACATGGGAAAGGTGGCAGGAGCAGAAAAGGTCCCAATAAAATGTGCAAGCCCCTTCCCCTTGGTTGGGTTGGGGACCCTCTCTGAGGCTGGGAGGACACAGGAGAGGAGCCCTTGACCAGGTTACCACACAGGAGCCTTTATTTCGACCTCTTTGCCATCTTCTTTGATGCCATCTTCTTTGGCAGGTATCTTATTTCCTTATCAAGATGGATGCCCATTAAACCAATATAAATAAACAAAAGAATACCCGCCTGTCTACCCCTTCCCATATTGCCATTCGATTAGATTACATTTTAAGAGCACACAAATGTAATGTTCCTTTCGGATCAAATTAGAAACAGGTGCACTTTTGCATAAGGCAATTAAGTTGCAGACAATATGAAGATTTGCTAAAATGCAGACACTGATGAAAATAAGTAGCCTTTTTATTTGTCATTATTGAGGCAATCTGTTGGCAAAGTGTACGTGTTAACGGTCTGACAGATCTGTGGACTCCAGCAGGCTGCTGTGAACAACTCGGAGCCGTTACGAAAGTAACAGATTTTTTTCCTTAGAAAAGATATGTACATTCTCTTCCCCATCTCCTGGTGCTATTTACAAGGCATGAGATGCCATAAATAGGAATTCCGTGGTTACATAAGGCCCCTCCCTAAAATACAAACTTCATCCAGGCAGAAGACGCATGCTGACAGTTTAACTCTTTCTTCCCTTCTGTAACCCCGTGGACAACAAGATGACCAAAGGAAGCAAGCAGGGCACTGGTCACGGGCCGGGGTCATCGATGGGCCTGCGGCAGTAGGGGCAGCAGGTGTGCTGAAGCACCAGCAGCTCATAGTCCTCCGAGTGGAACATCTGAGGAGAGACAGCCAACAGCCCTGCGCCTGGGGCCTGACAAGCTGCCCCAAAGGGAGGGAGGCTTGCCAGAGAGGCAGAGCTAGAAACAAAGGACCTGGCAGCACCTTTGAGGGACCGAAGAGGGAGAGGGGAGGGGGTGCTGAGACCCACTTTTCTGAATGAAGGCCAAAGGCACACCACTCTTGCCCTGTCCTCCTGGATTTGGGGCAGCTGCGGACAGCACAGGTCAGGCGAAGTCCACAATGGGGACAACCCAACCTTTCCCCCTAACTTGGAGCCATGGCTATGGCCCTGCAGAACTCACTTGTGCTACTCCCCCCAGAGGCTCGGCCTCCCTAGAGGGACACATGGGAAATGCAAAGCGGCAGAGGGAAGCACAGGTGGGCTGCTGGCAGTGGGCATGGTACCTGGAAGCAGGAGGGGCACATGGTGATGGAGGCATCAGGCAGCAGCGAGCGGAAGTACTGCCACTTCAGGGGCGGGGGCCAGCGCTTGATGAGGACGTCCCGTCGGCTCAGGGAGCGCAGCACTGACCGGCTCACCACCACGGGCACCAACTCCAAGCCACCCTGCTGTGGGGTGGGCGGGAGGGACACAGGGTACCGGTGCCCTCACTCAGCCATGGTAACAAGTTTATGTGGACCATGATCCAGGGGTCTTTGGGGGTCACCTGGGAGGACCTCATCACAGTGACAAGCTCCTCCTCATGCCAGCTGCCTTCTCATTGGCACCCGTGGCCTCAGGGTAGCCCTGGCTCCCAACCCCTGGGTCTTGCCCCTCCCTCAGGCAGCCACATCTGGAAGTTCTGGCCAATCCTCCTTGGTCGCAACCGCTAGTTGAAGGACCTGGGACTGCCCTCCCACAGAACACCTCAGCAGCCGACACTCAGAGGGGCACCCTCACCTCAAAGCTCAGCTTTGCCGTGAAGGGGTCATCTCCCATGGAGTCCATGGTCTCATCCAGTCGCAGAGTCTGGGAATCTGGAAGGGTCTGGTCAAGGATGGAACTTGAGGCCAAGCAGGGAACAGGCCCCATCCTCCACTTGATGTGTTAAGACTCACAAGAGCTCAGCCTATGGGTTTCCAGGTAGAGGAACAGAGGGGACACGGGCCAGGAAAGAGCTGACAACAGTGCACAGGCTGGGGAGTGGGGAAAGGAGTTCTGCTGGGCCTCTGCTGCCTTCAACCACCACCCCACACAGGCCATGGCTTCTGTGGGTCGGCAAGCAGAGGCCTGTGAGCCACTGCAAGTGGGAGAGAAATGATGGTCCCCACTGGAAAGCGTGGCCAGCAGACCCAGCATTCCTGGAGAAACACTCAGTAGTCCCCATGGAGTCTGCAGTAGTCAAGACAGCCTGAGGTCACACTTCACAGAACAGAAGGGGTAAGAGCTCCAGTAGACCCTGAGGCCAAATCAGGCCAGCTTGGAGGCCCCCAGAAGGTACCCCCTCTGTGGAGGAACTGATGTGACAGAGACAGGCCCAGGGCGAATAGACACACCAGTCGCTACCTGGCCTGAACATCTGACGGTGCCTGTAGTCAGCCCATGGGGTAGACCTGAGTTTCGTCTCCCTTCCCTTCATCAGCAAATGGCTCCCTGCATTCCCCTCTAACCCCTGCTCCTCACAGTGTGGACAGCGGCATCGCAGCCCCTGGTGCTACGGAGGTCCCAGGTGATAGCGCGCACATGCACGTGAGACGGCCCCTCCCTGTTCAGCCGCAGGCTTTAGTCTAAGGGTAGAATCTGGCCTGGACAATTACCACTGTCCCTGCTGGCCAGAGGGATAAGCTGAGGTGTGCCTGATGGTTTTGCTGAGAAGAGTGAATTGCTTTGGGGAGCTGCGAGACGGATGGGATGTGAGGTGTGTTTAGGGGGTGGGCGTGGCAGTGCTGCCCAAGAATGGAGCCACCCCACGGATAGCAGAGCCCAGAAAACTGGAGACTGCCCAGACGCATACAGCGAGCCCCGGATCCATGGGCTTCCGCCACGAGGCTTTACACGCTTTTGCTTGTCTAGCCTCTCTGAGTCATGGTTTCTGTCACTTACAAATAAAAGTGACCTGACCAGGAGAGAGGACCACCAATATGGACATCACACACTGTGTCGGCCACTTAGAAGCTATGTATGGCCAGCGCTTTTTAGGAGGCGGGGCAGGTAGCAAGACCCTCACAGGATAAGGCACGGGGCAGACCAACAAACCACTTGCCTTTTCTGAGTCTGCAGACCCTGGCCAGCTCTCTGCCCATCCCTGGCCCCCACCCTGCCACCACGTGGGCCTCTGTAATCTCTCTGGGGCCACAGGACAAGGCTCAGCAGTGGCTGTCATCCCCCCAGGCCTGGCCCTTCTGCCTGTCACCTTCGCCCCAGGCCCAGGGCACAGGATACCACTGCTCCTGATTTCTTGCCATTTGTTCTCCCGCTTGGGCCTTGGTGCCTCCAGGTCAATGAGGGAGACGGCCTCCTCGTCAGTGATGCCCTCCTCCAGGTAGAACTCCACCAGGTGCAGCACCTCTGGAGGGCAAGGGCACAGAAAGAGGGCTGAGGAGGCTGGTGGCAGGCTGGGGTGGGGGAGAAGGTGGAGTTCTTTCGCCACTGGCAGGCTTCTGCCCTCTGCCTATGCAACCTGTGCTCAGCTACCAGCAAGGGGCTGGGCCCTGAATGCCCACCCCAGCCTCCCAGTCTAAGTGCACGGCGACAGCCTCTACTCCTGGGGCACTTCATTACACAAAGCCCTGCACCAGGTTCCTAGAAATCGGTGCCAAAAGTGACTCGGTGTCATGCAGGGTGAGTGCCACATTGTCCCCAATAAACAAACAAGGCCACTCAGAGGCCTTTGGGCTTGTCTAACATCTTGTGGCCAGTAAGCAGTGCAGTAAGCCAGTCGTCCCCAGCCGCCTGGTCCCTGTGCATGGCCACAAGAACTCACCGTAAGAAGAGGCAGAGAAGACAAAGGGCTGGCGGCAGTTCACGCACACATTGCCCAGATTGTTGAGCAGCGGGTTGTTGGTGGAGCAGCGGTAGCACAAGGGCACCAGCTCCTACAAAACACACGCACCACAGCCTGCCCAAGGGCCACACCAGGAGCAGACACATGTCCTCTTCTCCCTCCTCCCCCTGGGAAGAGGAAAAGCCACCTGGGAGGGCCTGGGCCCAGCCCGGAAAACCGCATTGTCCCTGCTGGCCAAAAGGACAAGCTGAGGTGTGCCCTGGGATTATGCTGTGGTGAAGTCAGACAAAAGCCTATAGAAATATCCGAAGCCCTGTCACCTGGGCCCACTGCCTGAGATGCTGCCTTCACAGGCAGGGCTCTGTTGTCCTGGCAGCAACAATAACCACTGCCACCAATTACCAGCCACTTACCATGCTGCAGCCACTGTGCTGGCTCATTTATCCTCACTACTATTTGTATGAAAGGTATTACACGGATCCCCATTTGTTAAGAGAGAGAAATTGAGGCTCAGAAAGATTGAGACATAGCTAGGAAATGGAGCTAGGATTCGAATGCAGGTCTGTTGACTGATGCCAACTCCCTGCTCTGAGCTTAGAAGAGGGGCTGTAAAAAAGAGCGGCTGGCGAGGCTGAGGGAAAGCAGGCTGGGGCACAGAAGCCGGCTGCAGATACTGCAGGGAGGATTTACTGGAGAGCCAATACCTGCTTCCAGAAAGCGGGGAGGGCAGGGGCTCCTAGATGAGGGCCAGCCCCACAACCAGGCCCAAGGTGCAGGGGGAGTTGCCTGGGCACAGAGGTGCCTGGCCATGGAGGTGTGGCTAGGACACAGGGGCAGCCAGATTCCGGGCTGGGGACTAGGGCGGTATGAGAACAGAGAGGAGAGGGAGAGGGAGAGCAAGAGGAGTTGGCAAGCCAAGGATTGGGCAGGGGTGGAGGGCGTGGAGCCTTGAAGAGTGGCATCCATCTTTCAAACAGAACCCATGCCAGGCAAGAAATCTTCAGATGTCCCAAGAAGAAAGAAGGAGGAGCTCCCCTTTCGAGGGGCCACATCCTCACCTCACTGTCGTGGAAGGGCTTGGAGCGGATGGTCAGGCTGCCCAGCTCAATGGACTTCTGGAACCTGGCAGGGATCTGCAGGCCCTGCAGCTTGTCGTAGGCGTGCCGGGCCAGCTTGTAGGCACCCAGGGCCCTGCTCTGCTTGGCCAGAGTGAAAAGCGTATTCCTGCCATCAACAGAGTTAAGGACAGCAGAGGCCACCCCAGGCCCAAGAGCTGACACTGCCTGCCCCTGGAGTGAGCCTCATACTGGAATGCAGCTTGTGCTCGTGCTAGGAGGGCACAGGAAGGAGCCTGAAGAATTGTTTGCGCGTTTGTGAGATGGAAATGTATTTCTCAGCTAGCAAGGCCTAGGGATTTTTCCAGAGACAAAGACAGTGCAGTTTCCATTAATATTTTAACTTTGTTTAGGTTCTCTGGGCCAGCTGATGGTTCATTTTGGACCAGGCCAGAATGGCTCTTCTTGCTTTACTGAGCCTACCAGCCAGGCCCTAAAATACCTGGCACACGTGCCCTCTGCTCTAGCCTTGCCAGGTGGGGCCTGGTCCCAGACTGGGGAGCCACCCTCAGGTCCAGCTCACAGAGGCCACTGGGTGTGCAGCGCTCTGCCTGCCTGCACTTCAAGGGCCTTCTGGGTGATTTCTGGGCAGTAGCCTCACCTGTTCTCTGGGGCCCCCTCTGAGGTCCTTGGCCTGAGGTTCTGATGTCAGGTCACATCAGCTTCTGCCCTGCCCTGCTTGGCTGACCCTGCACTGTGGCCCCTCCACCTGCAGCAGCTCTGTGGAGGTGAGTTTTCTTTTCTGTCTCTACTGTGACTCCCAAGAGTCAGGGACTGTGTCGTGTCCCGTTTCCAGGTCTTCACTGGAAGACACAGGGTGAGGCTTGGGGAAGGGGTTCAATCAAATTCTGCTAACTTGAATAGAACTTGCTGGAAAGGTTGGGTGTAGGTACTGAGGCCCTGCAGGTATGGCCGGGATCTCTTGTTTGGGGTCATATGGAGTGGGCTGTCAGCAGGGGTCTGAGTCACTGAAGATGCCTCCTGCCTTGGGGGATGTTTTCCCTGAAATGTAAATGATGGGCCTGGAATCCTTTAGGGAGGCCAATTCAAACCACCAGCAGGTCAGGGCTCTCTCCTGGGAGGGGGTTTTCCTTATAGAAAAAAGGTAGGGGCTCGGTGCCTGCAGCTCAGAAGCTAGGGCGCCAGCCACATACACTGAGGGTGGCAGGTTCAAACCTGGCCCAGGCCAGCTAAACAACAATGACAACTACAACAAAAAATACTTGGGTGTTGTGGCAGCTGCCTGTAGTCCCAGCTACTTGGGAGGCTGAGGCAAGAGAATCGCTTAAGCCGAGGAGTTTGAGGTTACTGTGAGTTATGATGCCACCGCACTCTACTGAGGGAGACATAGTGAGACTCTGTCTCCAATAAAAAAAAGAAGGCAGGGCTAGGGCTGGAAAGAGGCTGAGAGGATAGTGAGATTTAGATGACAGGGATAATTATATCTTTTATGACTTTCAAAAGATCTCCAAGACTGTGGTCATTTCTCTTCAGCCCCTTCTCTGCTTTCTGCCCCTCAGTGGACCTCAATCGGGCTGCGCCCAGCCCTTCCCACACCCCACGCTCACTTTGCTTCCACCTCTGTGCCTTTCCGCATGCTGATCCTCCCCAGGAACAACCCCTTCTACCACCTTCCCTGGCTACCTCAGCCTGCAAGATGGACATTACCTTCTCCAGGCAGTCTTCCCTGCCCAGGGCCCTACCTTATTCCACCGTCGGACACAGCACACATCCACTGAACCAGGCCCTGACTTGTCACCTCCCTCATGAGATGGCAGCTTTGTTACCTGGTGGAGCAAGGCAGGTGGAGTGTATACCTTCCCACTCCCCAACCTGTGGAAGTGCCCCAGATTCCAAGCCTGAAGGCTGGGTACTTCCTCCATTTTGATTAAAGCTTCAACTGTGGATTCTGGAAGGGCTTGGGACAGTGTTGGCCAGAGACCCATTGCTGGGCTCAGCCCAGAGAGCCCTGAAAACTAATCTTCTCTTGGCACCGGCCCCTTGGCCCCCTGGCTGAGCTTCTTCTACAGTAGAACAGCAGTGGGGGGCAAGCTTGCTCTCTTCCCTGAGGGCTACTGGAGAAAGGGAAGTTCTGCCAGGAAAGTGCTCTGGAAAGATCTTCTAGGGGCCATTAGACAAGAGGGGTAGGACAGAGGGTGGGGGTGAGAGAAAGGATACACTTTAGAGATGCCCAAGGGGGTATCCTTGGTCAGGCTGTGCAGCAGGAACCTGGAGATGTTGAAAAGGGTTTCAGGAAGATGGAAACTGAACGGCTCCTCCTGCAGTGAGAGAACAGCACACAGGGACTGAATTCAACCAGCCGCTGCTGGGCCAGGCCAGCATTATTACCACCAATAGTTCTGAGTTACTCCAACAAAAGGGTGGCTTTGTTTATTGAGCACCTACTGTGTGGCACTATCTTGTGTGGTTTTGTGGCATGCATTTTTTGTTGTTAGAGACAGGGTATCACTCTGTCACTCAGGCTGGAGTACAGTGTTGTCATCATATTTCATTGTAACTGCAAACTTCTGGGCTCAAGTGATCTTCCTGCCTTAGCTTCCCGAGTACCTGAGTCTACACACATGTGCTGTCACACCCAGCCACCCAGCTTGTGACAGCATTTTTATCCTCACTGTACTGATAAGGAAATTGATACCCAGAGATGATTTGTCCACATCATTGGCTAAAATACAGCAGAGCTAGGATTCAAACCCATATTTGATTCCAAAGCCCAAGAATGCCTTTCTCCCAAGCATCTGGGGTAGGTAATTATTCCATTTTCCTGAGCCTCCAATTAGATCTAAAAGAGAAGACCTATTATGCAATTTAGGACATGGCCACTGACATAAACTGATACAAACCTGTCTTTAAAAGGAGCCATTTGACCCTTCCAGCATAAAATTACATGCCTGATCTTTGCTATGCAACACAGCCTGACCGATGTACCACCATAAACACACACACACACACACACATACGTGGGGTCCCTGAAATGGTGATCCCTGTTTCCCTGACACCTGGCACAGGCCCTGACAGGAGGCACTCAGCACACATCAGTGAAATTAATTGGTCTTCTGTACCTAGAGGCTGCCAGAAAAGCTCAGCCCAGCAGACTAAAGGGAATTTCCTATTAGGAGGAAATTGTTTTGTTTTTCTGTTTTTTTTTTTTTTTATGAGACAGAGTCTCACTATGTTGCCCTTGGTAGAGTGCTGTGACATCATAGCTCATAGCAACCTCAAACTCTTGGGCTTAAGTGATTTTCTTGCCTCAGCCTTCCAAGTAGTTGGGACTACAGGTGCCTGCCACAATACCCGGCTATTTTTTTTGGTTGCTGTTGTCATTGTTGTTTAGCAGGCCCCGGCTGGGTTTGAATCCGCCAGCCACGGTGCATGTGGCCGGAGCCTTACCCACTGTGCTGTGGGCACCGAACCTGTTTTTTTTTTGAGACAGAATCACCCTTTGTCACTCCTGGTAGAATGCCGTCATAGCTCACAGCAACCTCAAACTCTTGGGCTCAAGCGATTCTCTTGCCTCAGCCTCCCAAGTAGCTGGGACTACAGATGCCTGCCACAACACTCAGCTACTTTTAGAGACGAGGTCTCCCTCTAGCTCAGGCTCAGCTCGAACTCATGAGCTTAGGTGATCCGCCTGCCTCGGCCTCCCAGAGTGCTAAGTTTACAGGCGTGAGCTCAGCCTAGAATACCCTGTTTTCAAGGAGTCTGGCATACTGTAGGCAAACTGAGACAGTAGATTTTCTAATAAAGCTTTAGATGATGAGGATTAAAGCAGGCCAGCCACCCCTTGTGAGCACTTCCATGGTACTAAATGGACATTTCCTGAAGGATCTTTCTTCAAGGCCCTGTCATCACTGAGCCTCCAGGCCTTAGTCCCTAATGGTCTAATTCCTTTGCTCTATACTACTTTGGCTCAGAGCTCGGCACTTTCTCTTTAGTCCCCATATTTCTATAGCCTCTGTTATCTCCAAGCACTCAAGAAAACATGAAACTGGATCCCCTTCAGTGTACGAACTGGGATGAAGCCTGCCTCTGGTCCTATTGCACTAGGTGTGGAAGCTGGGAAATATTCAGAGAGAATAGGAGTGTGTGTGTGTTAGGGTGGGGGGCGTTCTTAGGATCAGCACCTCCCCTCTGGGAAAAATGCCACTGTGCATCCCAGGCAGGAGTCAGTACTTTCCTCTCCAGTCTTCCGTGCTGCTCTGCCAGGCCTTGAGGCTGAACCCAGCTACACTCATGTCCAGGCCTTGCATAGCCTGTGACCTCTGCTGGGAATGCCCTTCCTCCTCCTCTTCCCTTGTACCATCCTTCCGGTCTCCCTCCTCTCGGCTTAGAGGCCACCTCCTCACACACCTCTGAGCTTTCTCCCTGACGGACTGTCCTGTTTGCTAGACTGTGAGTTCCTCTGGGTGGGGACAATGTCAACTTCACCATTGTCCCCAGGCCTCATCACAGGGACTGTCAGTGTCACAGCAGGCATTTGCTGAATGAAGGAATGGGCCAACAAAGAAGACCTCAGCTGCCAGAGAGAGGAGCCCAGCCTTGTGCCCCAGGTGTGGGGAGGACGAGGAGCAGGCAGAGAGCTCAGGGGATGGTGTTGAGAGTAGGACTCCATGGGGACTCAGGCAAATAGACCGAGCTGGACGCTGACTTCCAAGCGGAAGTTGAGTCTGCACTCCATTTGAGGTGGAGTCTCCCCAGGTGAAAACCTTATTAGACATGAGGAGCTTTTAGGGAAAGCAAACACTAAAAAGGCAGATGAGGTCCTCTGTGACCAAGGACACTGCTGTGGGAACAGAAGCAGCACAGGGCTGACGGCAGGCCTAGCAGAGCCTATCAAAGCAGCATTTTTTTCCAGACTTTCCCAGGAGGTAAAAAATGTGCCAGAGGTCAACATAGATTAGGAGGAAAGTGCCCAGAGAGGAAGGCAGAGAGGAAGGCAGGGTCTTTGAGAGGTCAAAGAACTGTGAGACGCTCAGCCTTTGGGAGCAGGCCATGGAAAGCTGGTGTGAAGCCTCTACCTGGGATACTTACCCGGGGTTGTACTGTGCTGGGCACTCTTCCAAACACTTTTCCAATATTAATTTATTAATTATTAATTCTCACCACAATTCCATCAAGTGGGTACTGTTATTATTATTATTTGCATTTCATACAGAAGGAAACAGAGTCACAGAGAAGATAAATGACTTGTCCAAGGTCACACGATGCAGCTGAGATGTGAGGTCTCAAGAGTTCACCTTTTAAACCATATCCCAGCTCACTTTCTCTAAGATGGGACAGGCAGGGAACAGCTAAGAGCACAGGTTCTGGAGCCAGCCTGTTGGGATTCAGGCACTGCTCTGCTACCTATGAGCTGTGAGCCCTCTGTCTAGTACCTCAGTCTCTTTATCTGTCAGATGGGGATGATCACACTCATGGTGTGGTGGAAAGGATGAAATGAGTAGATACAAAAAAACCTGCAGTACATTGCGCGGTCTGTGGTCAGTGATCAATATAGCATATGACTATTGATATCTTCCCAGCTTATCAGCACAGGATAAGCTCACACCATAGGTGCTTAATCAACATTTGCTGAGTGATTGAGGAGACAAACAGGATGAAGAGGCTATTGACAACCTGTCACCTGTTCCCCACTGCCACCAGAAAGATTTAAAAAGGCTTCCTCAAAGGAATCAGGGAGTGATTAAAAAGGAGAATTATTTGGGTCTCTGGAGACAAACAAACCCTTTTGTTTTATAAAGAAGGAAACTAAAGGCCAGAAAGAGAACAAAAATTGCCCAGGAGCATACAGAATAACCTTGGCTTTCACCCTTCTAGAGGAGAGGGCCCCCTGGAAGTCCCATCCCTCTTGTCTAGAGTTTACTCAAGTCATCAAAGCATGAATCAAGCAACTAGAAAGACCTACCCCACTCTGGATTGTAATTCAGAAGCCCACAGCTTGCTGCATGTCAGAAAAGTAACTGGTCAAGGAAAAGGCAACTTGTTCTCCCCAAAGGAGACTAGGATTGCTCAGCACTAGTCATGCCCAGTGAGTCACCCAGGCACCTTACCGTGTACCGCTGAATGGCGTGGTAGCCATGGTACAGTTCAGCCAAGTGCTGGAAGTGGTGGAACTTGCCAAGCATTACATCCTTCTGGCCAGGATCTGGTGTGCAGGGGATGTGGGGCAAGAGAGGTGGAGACATGTCAAACAGTATCTGCGGCTGCCACCGGCCACAGGAGGAAGGGCCAGCTGGCAGCACTGTTGCCAGTGCCAGTTCTCCTGCAACGCAGGGGCTACGCCAAGAGAAGGGCAAAAGGCACAGCAGTGGTAAAGTCTCAACCGGGCAGAGCACGTGGCCAGGAAGGGTCTGAGAACATTTTTTTCAGGCTCTTCCTGATCTTACACTAGACCTTCCCAGGTCACTGCACTGGGGAAGCATCAGCTGTGAGGAGACACCCAGACATGCCAGAAGATCCTAGCAGGGCAAGGGTAAGCAGATACCCATTTTATTCACACTCACCTTGTGCCTTTTCCCTCTGTCACTCCTTTGTTTTTTTGGCCAGGGTCAGGTTGGAACCTGCCATCTGCGGTATATGGGGCCAGCACCCTACTCCTTGAGCCACAGGCACCTCCCCTCTGTCCCTATCAGAAGCACAAACCTCTGGCCACAACAGAAAAATGCCACCTTACACCTGGGCTTTACAGTTTTCAAACCAGAAGCCTGGCTCCATAAGGCTGCCAGTACCATTATGAAGGAAGCAGGACAGGGGTACCCCCATGGAGCCCAAGAAGGACTGCGACTTGCTGCAAGTCACCTTGTGGTCTCCATCCCAGTGTTCCCCCCACTCCTACACGGGCCTTGTCCAGTGAAGAACATCTCCCTGTCCCTTCTGCCTCTAGAACTCCCTCAATGCATCATGGGAAGTCTTGTGAAAGAAAGCAACATTCAAACTGTTTTTTTGTCCAAGCTGAGTGAGAATCTGGAGTGTTATTGTAAAGACATCTCTTGCTCATCTTTTCATTTAATTAAATTTTTTTAAACCAAGGCTCATCCAGGTCCAGCTATGGGGTCCCCATAGCAGGAGAGAGATACATTCTGAATTAGCGACACAGGGCTGGACCTCCCAACCATAACCCCAGGACAGCCTTCATACCATTCTTATGCTTATGGGCAAACTGGAAAAAGATGACACAACAGATTATGCCACTGCAAGACAGGCTTATGGACAATACATCCAATAAACAAGCCGAGGGCTTTAATTAAAACGTCCCAGCTCTTTTGATGTTTATCTTGGTGCCAGAGCGGGGTTGGGGAAAACAGCGGCCTGGCTGATGTCTACTTACCTTGAGCTATATCAAGGCACTGCATGGACAGCATCCAGTAATAATAGGCAGCGTCATTGAACCTGCTCTCCACCACAGCGTTGTGTGTGAGCTGCTCCAACACCCTGACTGCTTCTCCCTGCCGCCCGGCCTTGTGGAATGCTGGGTAGGGGGCACAAAAGTACATGCAATTTAGGGAGGGAGACAGGAAACAGGATAGAATTCCGTGGGGCTTGTAAGAGGCTGCTTTGGAAGTAGGACACTTCTCAGAGCATCTGCAGCACTTCGTTGCTGGGATGCCGCCTCTCAGGCCGAAGGCTATAAATAATGGAGGCTATGTCCTGAAAAAGTACCATGAGATATACTTCTTTTTGGCTAGGAAAAGCAACCAACTTTGGGAAGGCATGGCAGGGGCTAAATTCCATAATGAAGTCTACAGATGAAACCCCTTCATCTCCATTGAGTTTTGTTGCCCCCTCCTCCATTCTAGGGCAAAGTGCTATGTATGACTCCTGAGGTGACGCTAACAGGATTTGACACTTTATCAGGCTTGGAGATTTACAAAGCACTTTTGTTACTAATTACCTCTTTGGATCCTCACAATAGACTTATGAAGAAGAAAATATTATCCCTTTTTAAAACAAGCGATGAAATGGGCTTTGCAAGAAAGGTAAAGCATCATACCCACGGTGACAGAAGTGATCCCAGCTCAACTGGGTGAGTGCTTTTTGATGACAACCTTGAAAGATCTGGCTTGATTCTCAAAACCAAATATTTGTGAAAGCAAGTAAAAAAATTTCTCAATTGTCTCTTCATCTATTTAACAGAAATCTCCTGAGTACTCACTACATGGCCAGCCCCTTCAGGTGTTGGGGCTGCTAGTGAAGCACTTGTGGCTGTGACATTTGTTCATATGTGGGCACTCAGATAATCCAAATCCTCTGCTTTCAGCAAAGGAAAAGGTCTGGCCTTTGTTTGATTCTCATCTCCAATCTCTTGTCTGAGTACCAAGTTACTATGGCAATGTATTCTTGGAAGGGCAGACACAGACAGATGGATAGGTTGATGTGTTTTGCCCAAACATGCAGATACTTCAGCAACTGGGTGCTCTGGAAATGTTGAAGCAGTAGAGAACACACTGTCCTTCAATGGGGGATTTTAGCTGAGGAGCTCCAACAGGGAGACATTTGTTCTGCAATGTGTCCTGTGGTGGCAACTGTTACCATATAGAAGTGTAAATGAGATGCTATGGAATATGACACACCCAACTTCAATTAGAAGACTCCCTAAACAGGCAGTAAAAACAGAAGAATTAGGTTCCCCAGTTGGACAGATCCTGACCAGTTCTGGCTCTGCTGCCTGCTAGATCTGTGACTTTACACAGCACATTTGGCCTCTTTGTCTCTGCAGGGCTGTTGGCAAGATTTAAGGTTATGTAGGTTAAGTGCCCAGCCAGTGCCTGACACAGACAGAGCAATTTTTGAAATTATGATTAACATTATCTGTTAAAGCTCCTACCTGGGCTCAGCGCCCATAGCTCAGTGGTTAGGGTGCCGGCCACATACACCAAGGATGGCAGGTTTGAACCTGGCCCAGCCTGCTAAACAACAATGACAACTATAACAAAAAACAGCCAGGCGTTGTGGCAGGCGCCTGTAGTCCCAGCTACTTGGGAGGCTGAGGCAAAAGAATCACATTTGAAGTTGCCCAGGAGTTTGAAGTTGCTGTGAGCTGTGAGGCCACGGCACTCTATGGAGAGTGACATAGTGAAACTCTGTCTCAAAAAGAAAAGCTCCTACCTGCTTTGGCTCCTACTTCAGGTGCTGACAGACCTCAAGTGCAGCCCATTTTACCCATGGAAATGCTGAGGAGTGGTGGTCACCTCATTTATTAGAGCCAGAACAGAAGCTGAGTTTCTATTCTCACTTCACTCTGTGGCAGTCTTTGCTTTTTTCCTCTCTGTACCCCTTGCTCCAATTACCTCTCTCCCACTTCTTAGCTATGGGACTTCAGGCAAACAACCCTCAGTTCTCTCATCTGAGAAATGGGAATAATAATAATGGTACCTCTACCATAGGACTGATGTGAGGATTAAACTGGAAGATTCACCCGAGTACATATCATTTGGCCCAGTCACCACAGAGGCTCCAAGAGCAGACAGCACCTCCTAAGGTCCTGGCTTTTCACTAGTCCAAAGTCTTTTACCACCAAATACATCACATTCCCAAGATGAAGTCACCTATCTTGGGACCTACAGATGGGAGGGGCGTGGCAGCCTTCCTGAAGTGTGTGTCTTGGCAGTGTCTCCCTCCCCCTTCTGCAAGGTGGCAGTTTGCGCAGCCTACCTTTCTGGGCTTCCTCAAAGCGATCATTCTCTGCTAGCCACTGAGCATAGGGCACGTAGATATCAACCTTAAACTCAGGATGCTTCTCACCCAAAGCAAAGGCCTAGAGGAGCAAACACAGTCTTAATAAAGCAGCCCCTGAAGCCCCCATAAAAACATGGCACTTGGCTGAATCCATTAGGGATGTCATATTTTGCCAACCTGACAACTCAGAGGGGGAGAGCGCCTCCCCCCTCACTACCCCCAGAAATGCAAAAACAAATCAGCTCTTTGAAAACAAAAGGCAATTAACAGCAATATGCAAGTGACTGGATTCAATAACAACACAGTCTGTTTCTGGACCACAGAAGAGGCACAGAATCGGAAACATTTTATTTTGAGGGTTTGCGTGGGCTCCTGTAGCGCTGCAAACAGATTTCTTTTAATTGCAGGCGACACCTAAGGAAACAAAATTGACATTATCGTCATCACTGCTTATTAGCTGTCAAAGATGACTGCCGGCTTGGTGTTCTACGGGACCCAGTGCTGCTTCACCAAAGTCCTAGAACCACCTGTCAAGGACAGGGGAACCAGAAACAAGCCATGGAAGAAAGTTTGCCTGGTGCACAGCTAGGACTCAGTGCTTCTAAAATGCTCTAATTTATGCTGCTTGAGAAATTTACCTTGAGAAGCCATTTTTGATTCTGTCCCTGGCCCCACCTTTTCTCATCAGTGACCTTGTCACCATACCAAATGGAGCCCCTCAGAGGGCAACAAGAGGCAGACAACTGTTACCCAGAAAAGGTCCTGCTATCACTCTGCAAAATAGACCACAATGGGTGGGTGGGGCATGGTGAGGATCATGGGTGTGGTCCCTAATTCTCAGAGAATGGATGTCTCCCTGGGAGCCAGGGAGCTGGAAGGTGGGCGCTTAGCCATGGAGGGGCCGCATCAGCGCTTCTATAGGCGGCAGGCTGGCCATCTTTCCCACTGGCCTGGCTGACTTTTTTCCCTGCCCACCACACTAGAGAAGCCCAGGTTGGGGTAGGGGCCCAAAATGGAGGGGAAAAGCTGGCCCCCAGCTGGCTCTCACAGTCTGTATCTGGGAAGCAGAGATGGCATTTTCTGCTAGAATGCTACCCAGCAGGTTTTATATGTCACACAGGTGCACCTTCACATAGAGATGGATCTGAGCCTGTGGTGCTGGACAGAGGCAGCTCAGGCCAACAGCAGGTGCTAGAGCTGTCACTTCGACATTCACATCCCTGATGACTATTACAGGGCTGGCAAAGAGCAGGCAGTCAATAAAGATTTTCTGACTGACTGAATGAATGAATGAACAAATGGAAAGCTAGTACGGAAAGGCCCTCCTAGATACCCTGTCTCACAGATTTGAAGTTAAGTCTCCTGACTTCCAAAGTTCATCCTATCATCAGGGCAGCTTCTCTCCATTCAAACCCTAAACGTCCTCTCTACTTACCTACCTGTTTCTCAGGGCTCAGGTGGGACCCCCCCGCCAGCCCACAAGGCACCTTCTCCTCACCTCATCCCAGCGCTGAGTCTCCACGTGCAGCTGCACCAAGGACTTCAGGTCTCCCATCTTTAGGTAGGTCTCGGCAGCATAGCCAGGGTTATCCAGCTTCTTGAAGTAGCTAGCACACAACAGCAGAGGCTCCCGCTCAGCCTTGTCCAGCCTGCGGGCAATGTCGATCAACCTGGAGAGGGAGGAGCGGCGGGAGGAGAGGGACCACTGTGAAGTGCCTGATGAAAGGAAGTAGTGGTGGGGATTCAGGGCTTCTCAAGGACAGGCTCTATGTCCATTTATTTTGCTGTCCCCCCCCCACACCCAGTGCTAATACAGAGCCATGGCCCCTGGAAGATGCTGGATGGGTGGTTATTAAATGAGTGAGTACATATTCCAGGAACACTGCCAGGGACAAGGAGAGGTCGGCTCCAAAGGATATTGCTGGCCACCTCATATATCTTTCACAGGTATATGAAAGGTATTTACTTATCTATTTACAGCAGGGTCTGGGGATAGAAATAAATGTTTACTTATCTCCTACCAGGTACCAAGACGGTGCCATGAGTTTTCCCATGTGTGATCTCACTGAATCTTCACCACCCTAAAGGTGGGTACAATTATTCCCATTTTATAGGTGAGAAGACCGAAGTCTAGGGGAAAGGTGAAGCAAGCAGCCCAACGCCACAGCCAGGAAGTTGCAGAGTACTCTTTCTAACACCATTTCAGTAATTCTCACAGAAAGTGTGAGAATTCTTCAATGACTGGCCCTCTATAGGAAGAGGCATGTGTGGGGCCTGCGCTGAGCTCTAGAAAAAAGGCCTGCAGGAAGTCTTGATTATGTCCTCTTTCTGGCCAAGGTGGTAACCACAGCGAGGAGCCACAGGGACCAGCTGGCTCACCACTTCTTGTCCCTGGTGACCAGCCTCCCACTGCTCATGGGGACAAGCGGGCTAGATGGAACGTGCTTGTTCTGTCTGGTCAGGCTGGAGTCTAGAGCGACACCAGCTCTCCCAGGAGAAGGGATTCTGGGCAGCCTGCTCTTTGTGAGAAAGGAAGGGGAAGCAGCTGTAGCAGATCCCTGCCTCGGAGTCAGAGAAGCACAGGGAGGCCTGTCAGTCTACATGGGGAATAATAATGTCAACTAAAAATAAGACTGCTCAGCAGAGAAGGATGCATTTTTAGGGAAAGGTGGCACAGGCAGCCCCTTGGAGCCTTAGGAACATCTCACCCATCATACCAAATGTTTCTGGAGGAGAGGCACCTTTAACAGCTAGACCTGGAAAAGGGATGGATCATGCTAATGTCTCTTTCTTGAACTAGTTAAGTCTCCCCAGGGTAACCTGATACATTGCACTTACAGATGAAAGTGACACTTGAAAAACCAGAGGAATGAACAAGAACATATCTTGGGGGAAAGACTCTCTATTCAATAAATGGTGTTGGGAGAACTGGATGTCTACATGTAAAAGACTGAAACTGGACCCACACCTTTCCCCACTCACAAAAATTGATTCAAGATGGATAAAGGACTTAAATTTAAGGCATGAAACAATAAAAATCCTCAAGGAAAGCATAGGAAAAACCCTGGAAGATATTGGCCTGGGGAAAGACTTCATGAAGAAGACTGCCATGGCAATTGCAACAACAACAAAAATAAACAAATGGGACTTCATTAAACTGAAAAGCTTCTGTACAGCTAAGGAGACAATAACCAAAGCAAAGAGACAACCTACACAATGGGAAAGGATATTTGCATATTTTCAATCAGACAAAAGCTTGATAACTAGGATCTATAGAGAACTCAAATTAATCCACAGGAAAAAAGCCAACAATCCCATATATCAATGGGCAAGAGACATGAATAGAACCTTCTCTAAAGATGACAGACGAATGCCTAACAAACACATGAAAAAATGTTCATCATCTCTATATATTAGAGAAATGCAAATCAAAACAACCCTGAGATATCATCTAACCCCAGTGAGAATGGCCCACATCACAAAATCTCAAAACTGAAGCTGCTGGCGTGGATGTGGAGAGAAGGGAACACTTTTACACTGCTGGTGGGACTGCAAGTATGGAGAAACCTCAAAGCACTCAAGCTAGACCTCCCATTTGATCCTGCAATCCCATTACTGGCCATCTACCCAGAAGGAAAAAAATCCTTTTATCATAAGGACACTTGTACTAGACTGTTTATTGCAGCTCAATTTACAATCGCCAAAATGTGGAAACAGCCTAAATGCCCACCAACCCAGGAATGGATTAACAAACTGTGGTATATGTATACCATGGAATACTATTCAGCCATTAAAAAGAATGGAGACTTTACATCCTTCATATTAACCTGGATGGAAGTGGAAGACATTATTCTTAGTAAAGCATCACAAGAATGGAGAAGCATGAATCCTACGTACTCAATTTTGATATGAGGACAATTAATGACAATTAAGGTTATGGGGGGGGAGGAAAAGCAGAAAGAGGGACAGAGGGAGGGGGGTGGGGCCTTGGTGTGTGTCACACTTTATGGGGGCAAGACATGATTGCAAGAGGGACTTTACCTAACAATTGCAATCAATGTAACCTGGCTTATTGTACCCTCAATGAATCCCCAACAATAAAAAAAAAAAAAGAAAGAAAAACCAGAGGAATGAATGAAGAGACCCTAAATCACATCCTTTGTGAAAAGAGTAATTTGGGGGACAAAAATCTATGCCTCTATTTTTAACAAACTTTATTCTTGGGCAAGAGAAAGATGGAGTGATAGGTCACCCAGCAATGTCCCTTTATGAGGAGTCCACACACAAACCACATGGTGGGGCTCAAGGGGCTACCTGATCATTAACCAGCCACCTCCCCAGGTCCTGGGTGGGACACTGCTACCTGTGGACCACAGTTTTGTTTCCAGAACAACCAACCGTCTTTAGGCACAGACTGAGCCAACCTCAGGAACCCCCTCCCTTCTTGTCTTCACACTCGTATGTGCACGTGTGTGCACGACACGCACGGTCTCTGACTGCGGGAGGGCAAAGCCATCATGGCTCTGTGCAGCCCCACACCTTGCCCATTCCTCTCCTTCCGCTCTGCACCTTGGTGAAAGGCACCACGGCCAGCGAGTGCAGAGCTCGTAATCAGCATTCCGTGCCCTGGCCTGGCCCGATGCCAGGGGGCACCCTCAGTCCTTAGCTCCTCTATCTGTCTCTTGCTCCCTCCTGGTCTACTGCACTGGCCAGTTACCTGTCTCCCTTCCTCTAGTTTTCCTCCATTGTAACCCTACAGCCTGAGGCAGGTCTGACTGCACAGCCCTAGCTATAGGTCCCTTCTCTCGGCTGACAAATCTGAACCCCTCAGTCTGGCCCCTGAAGCCCTCAATGCAGCTGTCCCCTCACTTCCCACACACCTTTTATTCCAACCAGAGCCGATGTGCTCTCTTTGTGCTATTCCTCCTGCCTGCATGTCCTTTCCTTTCCTATCATCTCTACCTCTTAAAGTTCTTCAAGGCCCCTTCATGCAAAGACTACTTCCTAAGAGAAGACATCCATGGCTCCCTCCATGGGAATTCTCATTCCCTGATGTACTTACAATTTTCTTGTTCTTCTTTGGTTCCTACACTGTTAGGGACATTGAAATCACCCAGATCAGAGCCTGAAGCTTAGCTCCAAGACTTCCTGGCTGTTTGAACTTCTGTGATCACTTGTCCTTTGACCCTGGGTTTCCTCGTTAGCAAGAAGGGCCTGGAAACACCAACCTTGAGGGTATGGGGAATGAATCAAATGCCTGCAAGGTCATGGCAGCACCTGGGTTGTAGTGAGCACTCGGCAAATGCAGTCCCCTTCAGTCCCCACCACCCCTTCTCCCAGGGACTTGATAGGCGCCACAAAGGCAGCAACTGCCTTCTACCATCTCATCTCCGAAAGAACCTAGTGGCTTTCACATTTGATTAGATATTTAGAGAAACACTATTTTTTCCCTTGTCAGTCAAAACCAAGAGCTGACATGTTATGACATGCTGCCAAATGCTCCTCGGGACAGAGACTGAAACCTACATGTCAACCCAGCCATGGTTGCCACTGATCTCGATGGCCTTGACGTGCTCTCCTGCTGAGATGTACATTTCCACAGCAGCTTTGGGCTCGTTGATATTTCTGGCCCAGTCAGCCTGTTTGGTGATTAGCATCTTTGTTTCTTTGGGGTCTCCAGATCCAAGGAAATCCTGAGGAAGCATAACAAACAAAAACACTCCGGATTAGAACTTCCTGTGCCAGCATTACGTCAGGCTGCTGAAAGCTGGAGCAAGGAAGGGCTCCCTTTGGCTGAAGCAGGCAATCAGGATGCAGGCAGAGCCCATCCCTGTGTGCCTGGGTGGGGGACAGTCCCAGGTGTTTAGGAGGAGTGATGACAGGCTGCTCCACAGGTGTTCCTCGGGGATACTGGGACAGTCTCAAGGACTATGGCTCTCAATGTTTCCTTCCCTTCTCACTGATGGACATTCACGCTTCAGCTAAATGCTTTTTGGACACTTTGGAACTCTGCACTGTAGAGGGTTTATGACCAAGTTACTTTGTGTATGTGTCTCTCATATAGCTCAAGATACATGTAACTGTTTCTATAGTGATTAGACAGCATGGTTGCCTAATTTCAAGTATTCATACCCACAATCTTCATTCAGATGATACGAAGGATACCTCAGACCTCAGAGGGGGCTGAGCATGTGGCCCCCCTAAACGCACACAAACAAAATGATTTAAAGAGTTCTCGGTTAGGCCCTCTCTGCCCTTCCTCAACTATCACCACACGAGAAGATTTGCATCCGTTTGTTGCTTGAATTTAAGGACTTTGCCTGGGACAGATAACAAGCAAAACTCTTTGGTTAATTATTTCTCAACTGAATGATATGGGGTCCTGTTCTGAAGTCAGGTCTGCAGGGATGGTGGCACAGCAGGAGGCCACGAGGGCATCTGAGGTGGGGGAAGGGGCCTAGTGAGAACCCCTGAAGGAAGAGAGGCCTGTGATCCCCAAGGTTGGGGACTCAGGCCACAGAGCTTGTGCTCCTTCCACCACCACGGGGGCCTCTGAAGGGCCACGTCCAGCTTCCCTGGGTTGGGTTGGTCCTAGAATGTGTGGGAAACAATTTCAGAAAATCAGCTCTTTTCAGGATATGGTTATCCGAAATACATATGAGAGAGTTTGCCACAGTAGATAGCACCAGTGCTGGTATTTTTAAAGGTGGGGAGTTCAAAAAGTGAAATTGAGAGTGGTTCTAGCCCACATCTTCTGTATTACTAGTAAGAAGCAGTTTGTCTTAGGAATAATGTACCCTGCAGAGAGTGCTCTGTGTCAGCATCACAAAGTATAAAAAAGCACTCCTTTCCCCGTGATTAATACTCATTTGTCAGGAAAGTACAGTCAATGTATGCTAAAAACCCACTTGAACAATTAGCTCACTTTTTCTTTTCCATTTGCTTTCAGGGTAATTGTGCAGCTCCTAAAATCATGTATTAGGTCGGCCTAAGACAACCAAAAGTTTTAAGAAGGGGAGGAAGGGGCCAGGTGCAGTGGCCTATAATCCCAGCACTTGGGAGGCCAAGGTAGGTGGATTGCCTGAGTTCACAGGTTTGAGACCAGCCTGAGCTAGAGTGAGACTTCATCTCTAAAAATAGCTGGTGGCTTGGCGCCCGTAGCACAGTGGTTATAGCACCAGCCACATACACCGAGAGTGGCAGGTTCAAACCCAGCCTGGGCCAACTAATCAATAATGACAACTGTAACCAAAACTAGCCAGGTATTGTGGTGGGCACCTGTAGTCCCAGCTACATGAAAGGCTGAGGCAAAAGAATTGCTTACACCCAAGAGTTGGAGGTTGCTGTGATCTGTGACGCCACAGCACTCTACTGAGGGTGACATAATGAGACTCTGTCTCTAAATAAATAAATAAATAAATAGCCGGGCATTGTGGCAGGTGCCTATAGTCCTAGCTACTTAGGAGGCTAAGGCAAGAGAATCACTTGAGCCCAGGTGTTTGAGGTGGCTGTGAACTGTGACACCATGACACTCCACCAAGGCTGACAAAAGTAAGACTCTGTCTCAAAAAAACAGGGGGGCGGGGAGGTAGGGACATTGTTTACCCTGATGTTGAGGACCCTCTGGAGTTCACAGAGGGGAAGGGGCTGAGAATGCAGCCACTGACTATACCTAGTTTGGGCCCTTACAGACACACCTTCTACTTGTGGCAGCTACTACATGCATTTTTTATGTCAACAAAGCTGGAAACTGCCTACCTGGTTGGTGAAATGAGGTTAGCAGTTGGGGAAACAAGAATAAAAATAGCCTTCAAAAGTACCTGAGTGAGTGCTCAGTGGACCTGGGGCGACCACAGTAAGGTCAGAGGCTGGGAGAGAGCCACGAGTTTGGGTCCTTGCCCTAGTGAGACCATCCGGGCATATGGGTCCCAGGCTTGAAGGAGTCTCCAGCCCAGGAGTCCAGCTCAGGGAGCTGTGACTTAATTGTAGCTGAGTCTAAATGGTTCCTTCAAGGCTCAACAAACGGGGTTTTCAAAGGCTTTCTGGTTCCATGAAGCTAATTTACACGTTATCTAGGGGCCATGTCAAAGACTTTGTCCTGAAGTAGACAGAAAGAGGCTGTGCTGAGTGACGAATGAGACTAAACAGTGTTCTCATGCTTGGTGATTTTGATAAGGACATACTATATAAGAGTTAAGAGCATTATAATTCCCTTTATCACCATATAAACATGTCACTTATCCGGAAAGCATACAATTTATTTGTACGTGGGAATGTAATTTAAAAATTTTCTGAAAACCAGATTGAATCTTGGGAAGCAATTTTCAAGTAAACAAAAACATGCCATGTTAATAAGCACTGGGTCTCCCCCACCCCCAACATAATGTGTATGTACACACTTTGTTAATTCAGACTACTGGGCGGGGGATGGGAGGAGGGATTGAAACAGAACCAACCTACTTGGAACTGTGATCAAAAACTAAAACCAAAAACAAGTCCCAGAGTATTTACCTTCATAGAGAGACAGACCAGATGGAGTGTGTAAATGGGCTGCATTTCTGGGTGGTAGACTGTGGGCATGTGAAGCCCACCCGAAGTGTTCTGAGGGCCTCAGAGGAGAGGCAGCAATGGGGCAGCCAGAGAGAGGGATAAAGAACATGGACTCCATGGTCATGCTTGGCCCCTCTCATTTTCCTAATCTTTCTACAGCTTGGCATTTAAGGCTTTTCCCACAAATTATTCTGTACAATTCTCAGAACTAAACTAAAATGTAGCTGTGTTACCCCCTGAGGAGGAAATAGAGACTTAATGAAGAAGAGACTTTCCCCAGGTCACCTACTACACAGGAGGGACCCAGACTCATACCAGCTATCTGGGTGCCAAGGCAAGTTATTTTCTACTGCACTGCAGTGCCTGCTTGGAGAGGAGTCAAGGGCTCTACAAAGTACCATTGGTCCCAAAGAACAACCAAATCCAGCTGTTCCTGATGCCCAAATTTTACCTATGAATTTTACCTTTACCAGTTTCCAGCTTTGTTGACATAAAAAATGCATGTAGTAGCTGCATTTTAATTTGCAGTTAGAAATTTTGTCCCCATTTAAAATTCTGTTATTGCCCAAAGGAGACAAACTGACATAGGTGTTCTCACTCCAAATCTATCATGAAATCCTGCATGTGTGTGCGGCGGGAGTACGGTGGAAGATAAGAAAGGTGAACCCGAGGCACCCCAGGTCTGCCGTATGGAGTGAAGGAGTCACCATGGTGGAAGGACAGGCTGGGCTCGGGGGCTTGTCCAGGTACTGATGAACAGTAACTCCTGGGCCCCATCACAGGGAGCCATACAACCTGCAGCCCTGGGATATAATAGATGGTAGAAGATCACAGCCATCTTTGAGAACAGAAGAGCAGAAAAAAATGGGGAAGATTTTCCATCTTGAACTTGAGAGCTAGATAATTACCATTAATAGCCACTAATTGGTTGTGGCTGATGACTCACTTACTAATATGCTCACAGCCTCTTCTGACACTACTGGGAGAGGCAGATTAACAAAGGCACCTCTGCGGAAGGTAGAACCTCCTTGCTCGATGCACCCAAGGTCTTCTAACCTTGCATTAAGCTGAATTGCCAATGTCTGGGCTACTTAGCGCAACTCATTCTCACACGAGCCATCAGGAACCTGGTCCAGGAAGCTCCTCTGCCACATGTACCTTTACAGAGCTAGATATGTTGGAGACTAATTCTAACAGGCACCCTCCAAATGCCAAAGGAAATCTCTACGATCACCCACCGAGACCTGCTGGGGTGGTGTGAGGCACACTGCCCCAACACTTAGCTGGAATGAACCCATCACATGGTTGGTAGGACAAGCTTAGGCCTGAGGACATTGATTTTTTGTAGCTCCTGACAAGGTTTGAGACAATGTGTGGGAGACAGCCCCAAAGCCCTAAGCCCTCAACCTTCATTTTTTTTGGAGACAGAGTCTCACTCAGTCACCCTGGGTCTGAGCACTGTGGTATCATTATAGTTCATAGCAACCTCAAACTCTTGGACTCAAGCAATCCTCATATCTCAGCTTCCGAGTAGCTGGGGCTTCTAGCACTTGCCACCCCTAGCTAAATTTTCTATTAAAAAAAGTAAAGACAGGGTCTTGCTCTTGCTCAGGCTGGTCTCGAAACTCCTGAGCTTAAGCAATTACCTGTCTCAGCCTTCCAGAGTGCTAGGATTACAGGTGTGAGCCACTGTGTCTGGCCAGTCTTCAACCCATAATGAAGGGATACACTGGTACAGACTCACACAGCCCATGTAGCTCTGATGCTAACAAAGGTATGAATTGTCATACTCTGTCTCTTTGGTATCACCTGGAAAGGTCAGTTTTGGGTCAGATTCAACCAGCGGCAGTAGATGGTTTCTTTATCAATTTACTCATACCCTTTCCAAAGCCATTTTTCATCTGCAGCACTCTTCGGGCAAACAAGTTGGACATTGCAGGTCAGTGGGCTCCAAACGGCAGCTTGGGCCTAAGATGTGGGTAGTTTACCTTGGCATACTCAAACATGCAGAGGTCAGTGTACATGTCGAGCGCAAGGTTCTCGTGACCACTCCTCTTGTACAGTTTGGCGGCCTCATGGAACTTCCCCTGGTAGGAAAACACATCTGCCAGAAACAGGTCATTGTTGGTTTCTCCCCGCTTCTTCCTCTCCTGGAAAAATTAGAAGCACAGGAAATGGCCTCTGCAGCCATGGCAGGAAGCAGCCTTTACAAAGGTTACATGTTGCTATTTCAAGTTAAGCCCATGGGCCTTCCTATTGGAAGCTACGTTTGGCTCCTAGGCTGTTGTGTCTCTCACCTAGGTTCTGGTGGGAATGCCTGACAACAAAAGCAGATATTTTTTCCAGACAAGTGAAGATCAAAAAAAGATGCAAACCTTTGTTTGTTCAATGGAAATTCCTCAGGGTTGCTTTCCTGTATAGTCTTCCAACTGGATGGTTTGGATTGTGTGTGCTACCAACTCACCGGTGACCTCTACGGTCCCAAGCGCTCCCAAATCTGCAGGCTTGGTAGGCCAGAGTTGTGACCATGAGGACGACAGATAAGGAGAAAGCTTAGGGTTTCTGCCCAAGATGGAGACCAATAGGATAATAAATCTTTCTATGTTCCTACTTCTTTCTTCCTTTTTAAGATGGGGTTTGCTATGTTGCATCAGCTGGCATTAAACTTCTAGGCTCAAGCAATTATCCTGCTTCAGCCTCCTCGGTAGCTGGAACTGCAGGCTTGTACCAGTGGCTGGGTTTTTCCTATTTCTAAAGAGCAGGTAAGAAATACCAGCTACCGAACATCTACTGGGTGCCAGGTGCATACTTTATACACACATGGACTCTTTATTCCTTTCAGTGACCTCAGTGTAGGTATTACCACCCAAGTGTTATAGTGAAGGAAGCTGAGACAGAGGAAGGGGAGGTTAAGGTCGGATGGAGCCAGCATTTCGACTCTGACTCCACACGCTCTTTGTATCATGTAATACACCTCCTGAAGGTGTGCATATACACACACATACACACAGATGCTTAATGATACTGAGGATAAAGAGAAGTACTCTGCTCCTTCCTTCTGTGTTAAGGAACATTCATTAGTCTGCAGCTCAAGTATTTGTAAACACTCAATAGCACCAATCCCTCATCCCCAGCAGTTTCCTTTTGCTTGTTTTCAAGCAAGTGTATCACAGTGGAGGAAGATGAGACATTGAATCAAACTCTAGACAAGCTGGTGAAAGTTTTAACAGCTGGAGGCATCATGCTTCCCCACTGACAGAAATAATTTTTTAAAAAATCTATACATAGTTGAGGCTAATCAGACAAATGAACTATAGCTCCTAATAGTTGGAATGAATTAAAATCTTTCAGAGAGACCAAAAAAATAGGTTTTACTAGGTGCAGAATTTAGGCCATATCCATTCTCGGCCATATAGTAACACCATGATCAATAAAAATGGCCTGTGTACATCCAGCAGGTCCGTAGCAATCTTTTCCTCATTACCAATATAGAAACATTTCACCAACTAGAAAGAAAGAAACCTCTTGAGGAACCTGAATTCTCTAGAATAATGCTGACAACTTAAAAGCATGTGACTAAGGCCTAAGAGTGGTCAAAAAGGATCCTACTTGAAGGCACCTTCCTTTTTTTCAAGAGAGACTCTCGTAAGTTTACTTTAAATGACTTTCCAGCTCATATAGAAGCAGTAGACATTGTAAACTCAGTAGGACATAACATATAGAGTTGGTCCCCACAGACACCAGTCACTTTTGTATACAGTAAAATTTTGTTCCATGGCTTCAGATTAAGACTCCCTAGATCCAGAATAGTTGATTTAAAAATGCCGATGCTGATTAGTAAGCACAACTGGACATTACAGTTAGGTGGCTCCAAACAAGCCCTTTACCATGCAGCTAAATAACAAGATAGAGATGCTCCTTATGACGTGCTGGGGAATGTAGTAGGGAGGGAGGTGGCCTAGGGAGCATCAGCTCAGGAACAGACAGAGGGGGTTTGAACTCCAATTGAGCTTTTGGCTGTGGCCCCTTGAGCATCACACAGCCTCTCTGAGCCTTAGTTTCCTTCTGCATCAAAAAGGGATAATAGCATTAACTGACTTGTTAAGTTCTTGTAAGGATTTGGAACAGAGTGCAAATGGGTCATGCTTGGGGCACAGAGCAGACTCAACACATGGCAGCTATTGTTAGGTTTAGCAGGCTATGAGCTCCTGCAGGCCTCTCTTAGCTCTCTGCCCACTAGGCTTGGCACACAGGTTGGCCAAACACCAAACACAAAAGGTGTTTATTATGCTGAACTGAATTAGAGGGACAAGACATTTGCTGACTTCCTCACTGCTCTCATCTGGGAATTCAAGTGTATCTCACATTCCCTTAGCCTCACGATAAATCTGTTCAGGAGAAAAAATATGTGTGCCTTTTTACAGACGAGTCAGACAGCGCTGAGATACAAAGAAATTAAGAATAGTGTCTACCGCACCCAGCAAATGTTGTACCTAGAACCAGCTCCTTTAGTATGCCGCAGGCCTATCTAGATTCCATTGGCCAGGCCAGTGTTCTCAGCCAGGAATAGCAGGACTAGGGGTGCTCAGTTCAGTCTGCAGGCCTTTCTCCCCAGGCCCATTTCTAGAAGTGGCACATAGGTCATGTGCACTTGGGAAACACCTCCTATACTGGCAGACTCCCAGAGTCCGAGAGAATAGTAAGCAGCTAACCACCACCACAAGGACACACCAGTGACTGAGAACCTATTTACCTTCATAGCAATCCTACGAGGTAGGTCTGATCCCATTTCACACAGGAGAAACCAAAGCTCAGAGAGATTAGGAACCCATCTGCTTCACCCAGCTACCAAGCCAGATTGCACCCCTTCTCTAGAGCCCTGTCTCCCCCTACACGGCCACTCTGCCCCTCAGAGCAAAGCTGTGGTCCAGATGCCCAGACACCTCATGCTCCTAGGGCTCTTGCCTTCTAGAAGGGCTCCCTGAAAATGACTGATACCCAGTCAGTGATTTCTTGAGAAGGAAGAATACTCCATCTTTTACCTCAATGCTGTTGATGAGCTCTAAATATCGAAGGTCTTGTACTCTTGTGAAGGCCTACAAGGGAAGAAATAAAAAATAAAATCAGCTTTCTTCTCGGCTTCAAAAATGGGTGATTGGCTGGGGGTGGGAAGTCAAGCTTTTGAAAGTGAGCTGGTTAAGAAGAGAAAAAAAAGCATGAATTATCTTGTGTTCAGGAGGGTTATACCACCCAGCGAGGCATGGCTTTATCTATAGGATTAGACCATACAAAGAACAGCAAAGAAGTCCTGGTTGCATCAATCATCTTGGGATTAGGTAAAACAAAAGTATAATACTGCAATGTGTGATGGTGCCTCCTTGGGGACTATGCAAAGAGGAGCAAGCTGCTCTGGCACTCTGAGGCAGTGACATCGAGCAGGAGTGGGTAAGATGTACTGACTCACAGGAGACTGTGTGCACATCTTGGTGACTTAGACGGGAAGCAGGAGGCAGCTATGCTTACCCAAAGGTGCTGTAAACACAGGGCACCCAGAACCCATGAAACCAGCACAGAGGGAGGGAGGAGGGGAAAGCTGAGAAGGAATAAAAATGGTTTCTGGAGAGAGAGAGAGGGGAGGTAGGTGATGAATCACTCCAGTCCCTGGAAGGCAAACTCTTGAACTCACAGTAAAGCCAGAGACTTTAATTCATGAGCTGCTAGAAGTTTCTGAGGAACATGCAAATTGACATTAGCTCAGCTTCTGCTGCTGCTTTCAGATTCTGTAGGGGGTTTAGAGCAACATAACTTACCACATCAGACTGATTTCATGTGGCTTTGCTGTCAATATTTCTACCCAGTCAGTGATTCTTTATTATTATTATTATTATTTTTTTTTTTTGAGACAGAGTCTCAGTTTGTCATCCTGGGTAGAATGCTGTGGCATCATAGATCACAGCAACCTCAAACTCCTGGACTCAAGTGATCCTCTTGCCTCAGCCTCCTGATTAGTTGAGACTACAGGCACTCACCACAATGCCCAGCTATTTTGAGAGACGGGGGTCTCACTCTGGCTCAGGCTGGTTACGAACTCCTGAGTTCAAGCAATCCACCTGCCTTGGCCTCCCAAAGTGCTAGGATTACAGGCGTGAGCCACAACACCCGACCCACCAGTGTTTCTTTAAATTGTTCCATTGGAAATAGGCTGACACATGCCTAGAGGAGGCAGCAACTCCAAGAGCCCTTAGAATTGAAAACACAGAGAAACTTTGGCCACTAGCAGCCTCTACTTAGCTGCATGACATCCTCTCTCCAAAAGAGACTTGGGGAAATGAGAAAGTCATCCGGCCTCTGGCTGCCTCACAGATGACCACAATGTGACTTCATCTTTTCATCCCTCAAGGCCACACATCCTGTCAAAGACTGGAGACCCAGAGATGAATAAGACTTGGCCCCTGCCCCCTCCCCAATTCAGAGGCCCACATTCTAAAAGGGGAAGCAGGCAGATTAAACATATTAAATCTCCCTGAGCTAAGAGCTATACAAGTATGAAGCAGATACCCTTGAGAATATAGGTTAGCCATTGGAGCATAGGCAGTGACAGAAAGCAGGGTTAAATAAGGTATCACATGGTAGGAACCTGGCAAATGGGTTTTCTTAAAGGGAATTTATATAAGGGTAAGGCAGGGATCACAAGAACAAAGGGACAAAAGGTTAAGAGGACCTGCGTTCCATACTGAAGGTCTTATACACTACCTTCTAGTGCTGGGCTTCCTTAAAGTGCTATGAGAGGGGAAATCTGGAATGCCCAGAAAAGTGGCAGTGAGGGAAAGAAGCAGCATTCTAGTCTCAGGCCTAGCTCTGAGGTTTTCCAGCTCGGGACCTCTGAACCTATTTCTTTCCTGCTTCCAGGATTCAGCCATCTTTGTAGAAAGGGGCCAGCGTTCTGCCTGTGCTAGATTCTAGGATTTGCCCAGTGAAAAATATTTCCAAGTTCTATCAGCCTGACACATTCTGCAGAGTCAGGGTGCCTGGTCAGAGTGGTCAGAGTCACAGGGCTGGTGAATAACCTCAGCAGAGGCAGAGGGAAGTATGGGAACGGAGAAGCAACTGAACTGCAGCTCCCCTCAGGGCTGTGGTCTAGGTGCTAAGCGGCTCTCCTCTGCCATCTAGCGGGGACATCCATCTACCGCTGGGAACCACTCTCCACAAGCACGTGCCCCGGAGCAACTGGCACAGTGGAAAAAGAAAGGGATTTGGGATTTGCAAAAAATAGTAAGTTCTAGTCTATGGTCAGAATCCTGTGGCTTTTTCAAAATATCCTGTTTTACATAATAAATATATACAATATACAATTATTTTTCAATTAAAATAAAGACATAAAAAATCTTGTGGCTTTAATACAATCATTTCTATTCTTAGGGAGTGTTCTGGGGATACAGGACAGGGTGTTACATAAATAAGTCATTTCAGTTTAGGTTTTACCCATTCAAACATGTGCTGAGCACTGAGCCTGTCCAAGGCACTGTGCTAGGCAATGTGGGGTGATACCAAGATGAGGTAGTATTTAGTTACTGGGTGTAAGGAGGTGACAATCTACACTAGAGAGACTTTTAATTTCATTTCACACTAAAAACAGACCCTACGTCGTCTAAGAGTGTGTGGTATTCATCGCCCCTGCTGGCATTCCCGGGTGGGGCAGGAGAGAGAAGCTCCCTCCAGGGAGCTGCTTCTTCTCTCCTGAATTCTGAAAGCCTTCCTCTATTACCACTTTGCTATACTTAGTAGAACTAAAAATATAATACAGATACTTATCATATAATGAGAATTCTCCTTGTTTTAATGATGGCTACCCATGGCATAACCATTCCAGGTTTTAAATTCCCCTTTGTGATGTCTCTCTCAGGTAAGCCTAATGACCCTGTAGAGGTGTTTTCACCATCCCCATTTCAGAAATGGCAGGAGGGGGCGCTCTGAGAGAAGTGGCTTGCCTGAGGTCATAGAGCCCGTCATATGGCACAGCTGGTTCTCAGCCAGGCTTCTGAGTCCTAGACTGGTCGAGTCTACTTTCTTTTCATACTTATAAGTCTTGACTTACAAAAAGGTGGGCACCACACACTTCTTTGCAATTCCTTCAATTCAGGCCAGTAATATGGGCAAAATGAGAATCTCTAATTGCCTGTGGAAAGGTAGAGAGGCAAGGGAGCAGTAGGGGAAAGGGGGCTAGAAGCCATTCCTTCCTCAGGTTCTAGATGGAAGCCCAATTCACAAGTATACCTGCCCGATGCTTTACATAAATAACAGCTAGTAAGACTGATGGTCAGAATCTATCAGACATGGTTCCTATATAGTCTTACAGTCATTTTCGCATTAGATCTTCACAACTTCCCAAGGATGGGACCTATTGTCAACACAATGCTATAGAGAAGCAACCTTAGAAGGTTCTCACCTGCCCAGCTCACAGTGAAGACATGGCTGAGCTGAGCTCTACTCCCAGGTCAGCGTAACTCCAGAGCCCACTACAGTCTGCTTCTGCCTCTCCATGTCACTTGGATCCTCTTCTACCTCCTCAAGGAACCCTCCAAGGACCAAATTCCAACTCACACTGACTAGAGGCTTACCTTCTTTGCTGTTTCAAACTCTAATCCTTCTAGAGCTTCCATGGCCAGCTCACGCCAGTCAGTGTCTGTCACACCCAGGCAAGCAATTTGGTAGGCTTCTTTGAACATTTTCCTATCCAGGTACTGGTACATCGGAGCAGACTGTAGGATTTCATCAAAACAAAAACAGAAGACTGTTTTCAGAGCAATGGAAAGACGCAGTCATACAGAGCATGCCTCCAGACGTGCTCAACAACTTAATTAAAAAATGTCCGTAGAATAGTACTACAATAATCCATCGTACCCTCACAGCCTCACCCAGCACACCTTCCATTTTGCTGCCCTCCTCACAGCTGAGTCACAGTGCTCTCTAGAACAGACTTCCTGCCCATCTTCCCGTCTTTCCCACCTCTAGAGCTGTGCTGCCACCTCAGGATGTCACCCTCTCCTGAAATGTCTTTGCCCCTCCCTACCCTCTGAAAGATACCTATTTGGCTTTCAAGGCCCTGGTAAAATGTCATCTCTGCCGGAAGGCCTTCCCTGACCTCTCAAGCCACCACTCCAAAGGTAGGAATCTGAACTTCCTCTGCCCTTTGCCCAGATCTTGGATTGTACTGTAATTGCATGCTGCCTCCCTGATAAGGCAATGTTCAACTTGTGGGCCACAGTGGGGTTATACTTACCTCCTTTAGCAGGCCTTCAGTCTATGTTAGATGAAAGAATGATTGGGTTATTGAGACAAAGGGGTTTGGGATGGTCTCTTCTTAGAGGGACTGAGTCCAGAAAGGTAATAGATTTACTCCATGTTACCCAGGAAGGCTCTACAGACAAGCCTTCTAGCTCCCTGGTGGTAGGGACCAACTCCCTCCTACAAGATGGGGTTGCCTTGCTGTGAAGACCTGTGAATGGTTCCTAATAACTTCGCTTGTGTGTGTCCCAACAGGCTTGTGCAGTAGGTAATACTACTGTCTGACTATAGCGTAGGAGACAGAGAGTCAGAGAGGAAACTGACAAGAACATACACCTGGCAGACAGACAACCTGAAGCTGGAGCCAGAGGCAACTTGATTCCAGGTCCTGTGCTCTTTCCTGACTCATGTGCACTCGTGTGTGTGTGTATGTGCAAATGTGTATGTGAGAACAAGTCTGAGGTAAGCCAGGACATCTTTAATCACGAAAGCCCTTGCCCTGACTTTAGGCTAGTCATTCAGGGACCTGCTGCTATCAGCCATTTCTCTGTGCTAACAGTTCCCAAATGGGAGCTGGAAGTGCTGTTTTCTCCATTTGGGGCCTTTATCTTTGAAATTTCGGGCCCCATTTTTTAGCTTTGGAGTTGAAGGGGAAAAAATGCATTTAAAAGCTGATCTCCCCTCTGACAGGAAGAGACAGCTGCTCTGGGGTGCTTTTCTTTCCTCCATGACATCTTTCTCTCCTTTCTCCCTTTAGGGGGGCAGCAGGAGAATGGGGAGGGAATTTCAGCATGGAATGGGCTGGGAAGCAGTTGAGCTAGAACTATGCCTGGCTCAGGCTCAGCTACATCCTAGCTGGATGACTTTGAGGTAACTACATTAACTTCTCTTTAGATGCCCTGCCCAACTCAGGCTACCAGCAGCAAATGAGAGGAACTCTGAAGATGATAACGCAAGGGGCAAAAAGCAGATATGATCATTACCTCCACTGTGTTTTCTCAGCACCAGCTCCTCACCATCTCCCAGGTTCTCCAGACTTGTTCCAACCCATCTTCCCCTCTATTTGAAACATCTTCCCTGCCTCTCTGCCTTTCCAGACCTCTCAGGCCCCAGATCAAGTTTCACCGCCTACTGGAAGCTTTCTCAAACTCCCTGCACACAATAAGCTTTCCTTTTCTAAGTTCCTACAGTAAGCACACCCTGTTCCAACTTTGCTCTGTTTTGTGGTATTTGCCTGTCAGTAATAATAAGAAACAGGAACTGGGCCAGACAAAACCTGAAAGATGGATATAATTAACCCTGTTTCACAGAAAAGAAAATGAGGCCCTCAATAGTGAAAGGAGTTATTCAAGTTAACAGCTGGTTTAGGTGGCAGAATCAAGACATGAAGCTGGTGCTCCTTCCCCTAAACTGCACAACTTCTCTCTGCAGAATGCCCCATGAGAGTGGGACAGGCGCTCAGACAGCTACATCCAAATTGAGCATATGACAGAGGGTTAACATTTGGACTTGCTTGGGAGGCAAAACTGAGTGGGAGTTTTAAAAATATACTAACCGAATAAATACCCTTTGAGCTATACTTTATCTTGCTGGCACATTCCAAACATGAAGTAACCACCACCCTGAGAAGCCCTACGAGGGCTTGCTGCCCTACTTGGCAGCCCTGACAAATCAGTTCTTGCACAAGATGATGTAAATTTTGAAAGGAAACCAAAAATCCCAAGAGTGGATCTGATGCTTTCTCCCTCCTCTCTGGGCCAAAACCACAGGATGGCTGGAGGCAAGGCGACAGATAAACAGCCTTTGTCTTGAGACTGCCTTTCCTAGCCCTTGGCACTTCTGACCTGCTGCATCAGCAGGATACCCTTGGTGCAGCCAAGGGAGAACTTGGCTACTGAATCTTAAGGTCCTGGCAGAGGAAGCCCCGGGCCGTCCCTTTGGCTCCTCTTGGCCGGCCAAAGTTAGGAAGCAGCAAACTACATTTATTTTTGAGGTCAGGATGGCAATGTTGGGAGAAAATCTTTCAATAAGCAGAGCCTGTTTGGCGCAACTGAGGAAAAGTGGGTTTCTGGTGGATGCGGTGCGTGGGTTTGGGACCGGGGCAGACAAGGACAACAGGGACACAGTCCAGCAGGGGCTGTGTCGGCTTCTCCTGCTACCACTTCTCCCCACCTCACTCCCCTCTTTCTCTTGCTTTCTTACTTTTTCTTTTTCCTCAGATTTAAATTCCACTAACATTTCTGAATTCCGCTAACTGCTATGTCAGCACTACTGGTGGGCACTGCCCCAGTAACTTCTGCAGTAATGAGTAACAAGGGTATCACTGGCTTACGAGTGGACTCTAGTCTGAAGGCAAGTTGTGGGAAGGGAATGTAGACTGAGAGACCCTAGGGGAAGGGCAATCTGGAAATATGTCTAAAAATATTTCAAATGTATATAGCCTTTGACCCAGTAATTTCATTTCTAGGAATTTATACCAAGGAGTTAAGTTAGGATAGATGCAAAGACTTAGTTACAAAGATACCCACCATTTATGATAGCAAGAAAAAGCTATACAAAGCTGTACATGGCAAAAATGTCCAATAATAGGTGCTAGTTGAGTAATGTGTGGAACCTCCACAAGACAGGACAGAACGCAGGAATGCAATACAATCCTGGTGGGGGTGGGGACAGAAGAGGATGGGGTGTGGTTACGTGTGTAAAAGGGTAGCCCAACACCAGTGACCTTGTGGTGTTGGAAGCTTTTAGTGTCTTGACTTGGTAGTAGATTACACAAACCTACAAAAATGATAAACTTTACAAGAGTTTTGCAAATTGTTATCATTGGGAGAAACTGGGCAAAGTATATAAGGGATCTCTGTATTATTTCTCACAACTACAGAGGGTGCAAAAAAAATCTATACACATTTTAAGAAACAAAGAAAAAAAACTGTATTAAAATCGTAACACTCAGCCATGTGCGGGGGCTCATGCCTGTAATCCCAGCACTCTGGGAGGCTGAGGAGGATGGATCATTTGAGCTCAGGAGTTCAAGACCAACCTTAGCAAAAGTGAAACTCATCTCTACTAAAAATAGAAAAATTAGCCAGGTGTTGTGGTAGTCATCTGTCATCTCAGCTACTAGGGAGGCTGGGGTAAGAGAATTGCTTAGGCCCAAGAGTTTGAGGTTGCTCTGAGCTGACATCACAGCACTCTGTCACAGCCAACAAAGTAAGACTCTGCCTCAAAAAAAAAAAAAAAGATAAATACAAGTCACACTGAACACCTTTGTAATTGCAAAAGTCAAACATGACACATTTAATACAGTTTTTTCCTTTCTTAAAATGTGTATGTATATACTTTTGGCCCTCTCTGTATATGTGAATTTACAATTATCTTAACTTTTTTTTTGCAGTTTTTGGCTGAGGCTGGGTTTGAATCCGCCACCTCCGGCATATGGGGCCGGTGCCCTACCCCTTTGAGCCATAGGCGCTGCCCTATCTTAACATTTTAAAATGCTGGAGAAGTACATTTATTGACATGGAACCATGTTTCCAGTAGAAGGCTGACTGAAAAAAGCTAATTACTTGTTTATAGCCAACAATTCATAAAAAGTGATGGATGTGCTGTATCTGAATGTTAGCTTAGGTGGCGCCTGGCTCAAAGGAGTAGGGCGCCGGCCCCATATGCCGGAGGTGGCGGGTTCAAACGCAGCCCCGGCCAAAAAAAAGAACAGACCTCTGAATGTTAGCTTAAATTAGAAGACAACAATGAAGAAAGATGATTGCAAACCTCTCCTGTACACATATAACCTACTAAGGTTGAACAGAAAATAAATAGAAAACCTAAACAGACCAATAACAAGTAACGAGATTGAATTAGTAATAAATAGTCTTCCAACAAAGAAAAGTCCAGGACCAATGGTTCTACAGCTGAACTCTATCAAACCTTGAAAGAAGAAATAATACCAATTATTTTCACACTATTCCACAAAATTGAAGCAGAGGAAATTCTTCTCAATTCATTCTAGAAAGCCAGCATAACCCTGATAACCAAAACTAGACAAGGCCACAACAACAACAACAAAAAAAACTATAGGTCAATATACCTAACAAAAGGACTGGGCATGGCGGCTCACACCTGTAATCCTAACACTCTGGGAGGCTGAAGCAGGTGAATTGCTTAAGCTCATGAGTTCAAAAACAACCTGAGCAACAGCAAGACCCCATCTCTAAAAAACAACAACAACAAAAAAAACTAGCTAGGCATTTTGGTGGCCTTCTGTAATCCCAGCTACTTGGGAGGCTGAGGAAGAGGATCACTTGAGCCCAATAGTTTGAGGTTGCTGTGAGCTATGACACCATGGCACTCTCACCAGGGTGAAAAACTGAGACAGCTCAGTACCTATAGCTCAAGTGGGTAAGGCACCAGCTACATACACCATAGCTGGCGGGTTCGAATCCAGCCCGGGCCTGCCAAACAACAATGACAACTACAACCAAAAAATAGCTGGACATTGTGGAGGGCACCTGTAGTCCCAGCCACTTGGGAGGCTGAGGCAAGAGAATCGCTTAAGCCCAGTAGTTGGAGGTTGCTGTAAGCTGTGATGCCACAGCACTCTACCCAGGGCAACAGCTTGAGGCTCTGTCTCAAAAAGAAAGAAAGAAAGAAAGAAAAAGTGAGACTATGTCTCAAAAAACAAAAACAAAAACAAAACCTGATGAAGATAGATGCAAAAATCCTCAGCAAAATACTAGCAAACCAAATCCAACAACACATCAAAAAGACAATACACCATGAGCAAGTGGGATTTACCCCAGGAATGCAAGGATCGTTCAACAAATGCAAATCAATATGCATCATAGATCAGATAAATAGAATGAGAGACAAAAAGCATATAATCATCTTAATAGATGTAGAAAAAGATTTTAATAAAATTTAACATCCCTTCATGATTAAAAACTGTTAATAAAAGGTGGCGCCTTTGGCTCAAAGGAGTAGGGCTCCAGCCCCATATGCCGGAGGTGGCAGGTTCAAAACCAGCCCCAGCCAAAAACTGCAAAAATAAATTAATTAATTAATAAAAAAAAAACTGTTAATAAATTAGATATAGAAGGGAAGTACCTCAATACAATAAAAGCTATACATATATGACAACCCTATAGCTAAATTCTTATGGGATAGGAAAAAGCTGAAAGCTTTTCATTTAAGAATGAAATAAGACAAGGATGCCTACTCTCACCACTCTTATTAAACTAAAGTCCTAGCCAAGGAAATCAGGCAAAAGAAATAAATAAAAGGGCTCCAAATTGGAAAGGAAAAAGTCAAACCGTCCCTGTTTACAGATAACATGATTGTATATGTAGGAAACATAAAGATTTTCCAAAAAACTTTTATTTTATTTATTTATTTATTTATTTATTTTGAGACAGACTCTTACTATGTTGCCCTTATTTATTTATTTATTTATTTTGAGACAGACTCTTGCTATGTTGCCCTTGGGCTTAAGTGATTCTCTTGCCTTAGCCTCGCAAGGAGCTGGGACTACAGGTCCACCACAATGCCCAGCTATTTTGTTGCTGTAGTTGCCATTGTTGTTTGGCAGGCCCAGGCCAGGTTCAAACCTGCCAGCTTCAGTGTATGTGGCTGGCGCCCTAGCTGCTGAGCCCCCAAAAACTTTTAGAACTGATAAATAAAGTCAGCGGAATTGCACATTACAAACTAATGTACAAAAATCAGTGGCATTTTGGCGTGGCGCCCATAGCACAGTGGTTAAGGCGCCAGCCACCTACACCAAGGCTGGCAGGTCTGAACCCAGCCTGGGCCTGCTAAACCACAATGACAACTGCAACAAAAAATAGCTGGGCATTGTGGCGAGCGCCTGTAGTACCAGCTACTTGGGAGGCTGAGGCAAGGGAATCGCTTAAGCCCAACAGTTTGAGGTTGCTGTGAGCTGTGACTCCACAGCACTCTACCCAGGGCAACATAGAGAGACTCTGTCTCAAAAACAACAAGAACAACAACAAAATCAGTAGCATTTCTATACATGGACAATGAACTAGATGAAAAAGAAATCAAGAAGGTGATCAAACTCTCGCTCTTTGCTGACGATATGATCTTATATTTAGAAAAAGCCAGAGACTCAACCACAAGACTCCTGGAAGTTATCAAGAAATATAGTAATGTCTCAGGGTATAAAATCAATATCCACGAATCAGTAACCTTTGTATATGCCAATAACAGCCAAGTTGAGAAACTAATCAAAGACACAATTCCCTTCACAGTAGCTTCAAAGAAAAAGAAATATGTAGGAATGTGTCTAACAAAAGAGGTGAAGACCTCTACAAAAAGAATTATGAAACCCTAAAAAAAGAAATAGCAGAAGATATTAACAAATTCTGCACAGCTGAGGACACAACAATCAAAGCAAATAGACAACCTTCAGAATGGAAAAAGATATTTGTACATCATGAATCTGACAAAGGGTTGATAACTAGGATCTACAGAGAACTCAAAAGAGCAAACGTCTAATACTAGGCAAGAGACATGAACAGAACCTTCTCTGAGGGTGATAGATGAATGGCTAACCACCATATGAAGAAATGCTCATCATCCCTAATCATCAGAGAAATGCAAATTGAAACCACCCTAAGGTATCCCCTAACCCCAGTAAAAGATTAGGCCACATCACAAAGCCCCAAAGTTGCAGAAACTGGTACAGACGTGGAGAGAGGGGAACACTTTTATACTACTGGTGGGACTGCAAACGAATACAACCTCTTTGGAAAGAAGTATGGAGAATCCTCAAAGAACTCAAATTAGATCTCCCATTTGACCCCACAATCCTGCTACTAGGCAGAAGAAAAAAAACCCTTTTATCAAAAAGACCTTTGCACTAAGCCGGGCATTGTGGCGGGTGCCTGTAGTGCCAGCTTGGGAAGCTGAAGCAAGAGAATCGCCTAAACCCAAGAGCTGGAGGTTGCTGTGAGCTGTGATGCCACAGCACTCTACCAATGGCAACGAACTGAGACTCTGTCTCTAAAAATTAAAAAAAAAAAAAAAAAAGACGTTTGCCCTAGAATGTTTATTACAGCTGAATTTACAATCACCAAGATGTGGAAACAACCTAAATGCCCATCAACTCAAAAATGAATTAACAAGCTGTGGTATAAGTATACCATGGACTACTACTGAGCCATAAAAAAGATGGTGAACTTGGGGCTGTTCTCAGAAACCCCATGTTGGGATGCTGAGGCATACGCTGGCCGGTTCTTCAATAAAAGGACTCCTGTTTAAATTAAAAAAAAAAAAAAAGAAAAGATGGTGACTTTACATCTTTTATATTAACCTAGATGGAGTTATAACACGTTCTTCTCAGTAAAGTATCACAAGAATGGAAAAGCGAATATCCAATGTACTTAATACTAATATGAAGCTAGTAGACAATCTAATTTATGTCCATATGGGAGAAAAACTCATTTCAATTCAAGTTAGGGGGAGGGGAACAAGGGAGGAGAAGAAGGGGGAGTTGGGCCTACCCCCACTCGATGGGCACAATGTAGGGGTGTATGACACATCTTTTGGGAGTGGGACACAATGATAAGAGGGACTGTACCTAACACATTCAAATATTGTGACCTGGTTATTTGTACCCTCACATTAACGTGCAATAATAAATAAATAAATAAATAAATACCACAAAAAAAAAAAAAAGAAATCAAGAAGGCGATCTCATTTATAGTGGCTACTAAAAAAAAAAAATTTAATCAAGGATGTTGAATACTCTACAAAGAAAACTATAAAACACTGATGAAAGAAACTGAAGAGGATACAAATAGTGAAAGGATATCCCATGCTTGTGAATCAGAAGAATTAGAATTGTTAAAATGACAACACTATCGGCACAGTGCATTGGCTCACACCCATAATCCTAGCACTCTGGGAGCTGGAGGCAGGAGATCACTTCAAAATCAGCCTGAGCAAAGCGAGACCCCCATCTCTACTAAAAATAGAAAAAATAGCCAGGTTTTATGGCTGCCACCTGTAGTACCAGCCACTCAGGAGGCTAAGGCAGGAAGACTGTTTGAGCCCAGGAGTTTGAGGTTGCTATGAGCTATGGTGACACCATGGCACTCTAGCCCAGGCAACAGATTAAGACTGTATCTCCAGGCTCGGCACCTGTAGCTTAGCAGCTAGAGCTCCAGCCACATACACTGGAGCTGGTGGGTTCAAATCCAGTCTGGGCCTGCCAACCAACAATGACAACTACAACCAAAAAATAGCCGGGCATTGTGGTGGGCATCTGTAGTCCCAGCTACTTGGAAGGCTAAGGCAAGAAAATGCTTAAGCCCAAGAGTTTGAGGTTGCTGTGAGCTGTGATGCCCAACACTCTACCCAGGGCGACAAAGTGAGACTCTGATATCTCCAGAGGAGAAGGGGGAGGACAACTGGCAGAAGGAGGGAGGGCATGTGGCAGGATCTCACTTACTGTGCACATTGTAAGGGTGTGTAACTTATCCCCCAGGTGAGGGGCTCTTTTACAACTGGAACTTTACCCTGGAAGTAAGAACAACGTGATCTAAAAATGTGTGCCCTCTATATTAATTTGCAATCAAAAAAAGGGCTCTTTTGGGCAGCGCCTGTGGCTCAAAGGAGTAGGGCACCAGCCCCATATACCAGAAGTGGTGGGTTCAAACCTGGCCCCGGCCAAAAAAAAGGGGGGGGGGGCCGCTCTTTCTCAAAAAAAAAAGGGGGGGGGCGGGGGAAGAAAATAAACAGTGCTGGGAAAATTGGATATGTATATGCAGAATGAAGCTAGACCCCCATCTCTCACCCTATACAAAATCAAGGTTGGGGACATAGCTCATGCCTATAATCCCAGCACTTTGGAAGGCCAAAGTAGGATGACTGCTTGAGGTCAGGAGTTTGAGATCAGACTGGGTAACACAGCAAGACCCTGTCTGTACTAAAACACTAAAAATTGGGATCATTACTTAAGCTCAGGAGTTTGTGGCTGTAGTGAGCTGTGATCACACCATTGCACTACAGCCTGTGTGACAGAGCAAGACTTGTCCCTTAAAACACAAGGGAAATGTGTCAGGACATTGGTCTAGAAAAGGATTTTATAAATAAAATCCTCAAAGGCTGAAAAATTACCAATGGAGTACAATGTACATTATTCAAGTGATGGGTACAAAAGTCCAGACTTCACCACTATAAAATACATATATGTACTAGAATTTAACTTGTATAACCTAATTATATTAATTTTTTTTTATGGAGATAGAGTCTCATTTTGTCACCCTCTGTAAAGTACTATGGCCTCATAGCTCACAGCAACCTCAAACTCTTGGGCTCAAGAGATTCTCTTGTCTCAACTTCCCAAGTAGCCAGGACTACAGGCACCTGCCACAATGCCTGGCTACTTTTTTGTTTGTTTGTTTAGCAGGCCTAGGCTAGGTTCAAACCCATCGGCCTGGTGCATGTGGCTAGAGCCCTAACCACTGAGCTATGGGCACCCAGCCTATTTAAAAAATTTTTAAAGGAATAAAAAAAATCTCAAAAGCGCAGGCAACAACAGCGAAAATAAACAAATGAGATTATATCAAACTAAAAAGCTTCTACACAGTAAAGGAAACAATCAACAGAGTAAAAAGACAGCCTATAGAATGGGATGAAATATTTGCAAACTACTCCAACAGATGAGTACAATATCCAGAGTACACAAAGAACTGAAACATACCAACCGCAGAAAAGAAACCTAATTAAAAAATGGGCAAATTATCTGAATAGACATTTCTCAAAAGAAGACACACAACTGGCCAACACATGTATGAAAAAATGCTCAACATGACTAATCATTAGGGAAATGCAAATCAAAACCACAACGAGGCATCCTTTCTCCTCAGAGTAGTTATTATCAAAAAGACAAAAAGTGACTAATGCTGGTGAGGGTATAGAGAAAAGGGAATGCTCACGCACTACTGGTGGGGTATAAACCAGTACAGTTCTTATGGAGAACAGCATGGAGGTTCCTCAAATACCACAAACTAGAACGACCATATGTTCCAGCAGTCCCGCATTGAGGGAAAGGCAAGGGAATAATTAGACTGAAGAGACATCTATGCCCCCATTGTTCATAGAATATCCCGAATAGCCAAGATATCCAACAACAGATAAACAATTTTTTAAAATGTGGTATATATACAACATGGAATACTATTCAGTCATAAAACAAGAATGAAACTCTGTCAATTACAGCAACATCAACAGAACTGGAGGACATTAAGTGAAATAAGCCAGGAATAGAAAGTTTAACACCTCATGTTCTCACCCATATGTGGAATCAAAAAAATGTTGAACTTATAGAAATAAAAAGTAGAATAGAGGACACTAGAGGCTGGGAAGGGTAGGGGGAAGGAAAGGACAGGAAGATATTTATTAAAGGATACAAATACAGCTAGATAGAAGGATAAGTTCTAGGGTTCTATCTCACTATAAGACAACTCTAGTTAACAATTATACACTTTGAAATAGCTAGAGGGAAGATACCGGATGTTTCCAACACAGAGAAATAATAAATGTCTGAGATGATGGATATGCTAATTACACTGATCTGATGACTATACATTATACATTTTAAAAAATCACTATGTATCCCATGAATATGTACAATTACTATTTGTCAATTAAAAAGTTAAAAATAAAAGTCTCTATTTCTTGTTTACAGTCTGCATTCAGTGGAGTACTGTAAATCTGAGGTTTCATCTATAGGCAGCATTACTTATGTAGATAAAGGTCATGGAACAATATAGTATGATTCAACTTTTGTTTAAAAATGTTTATATAAAAAAATAAAAAATAAAATGTTTATATAAAATCCCTTGCTCATAATTATATATTATGCAAATACATGCATCGTATGTATGTATAGAAAAGGTCTGGGTAGATATACATACGTTTAAAGAATGACTCTGCTGAGGATGGGATTCTGAATGCTAAAATTTTCTCATGGTGCTTGTCCTGTTTTATGATAGTTGTACAGTAAGCACCACTCACCTGGCAAACACCCGGGAGATGTGCAATCAGGCCAAACCCCACTTGCGTTGTCTATCTCTGCTCTCTGGTCTGTTTCTGCCCTCTCTATGACTCCGTACTCCAGCCTCCCGTTTCTGTTCTGTGTCCTCCTAGGTCAAGGCACTTGGACAGAGTCCTGTGCTCCCTTTTTGGCTCGTAGACCTCAGCCCTACATCCCATCCCATTTATGTTCTCTTTCCCTGTCTCTCTCTCATGTACACATGCCATGACCACACATGCACTCCTGTGTATACCCTGCTGGATTCCCAGCTTTGCTGGCTCACTCCACCCTGCACTAGGCACAGCTTTCAGTAAAATATACTCTGCTGACAACACTGCCTATCTCTCCCTGTCCTGACCCAGGAAGAAAGGGAGGCTCAAAGAGGATGAGCTGTTTTCCTAAAGATACAGGTTGTATGGAGTGGAGACAGGGCTTCAGGTTCCAGGTCCTGCCTTCTACAGTGTCACGGCTGCCATTCTTGCCTCCCTCTTCCTTGCTGTCCCCTCTGCTCAGAGCACCCGTGGGGGCCCAGTTTCCTGCTCTCGTCTTCCCTGTCACTGCCAAGAGTGCACAGATGCCCTGGGTCACCTGTGGCACCTCCACGGCAGACATGGAGAAGACGTGGAGGCAGAAGATCTTGGAGCCGTTGTAGCCGACCACGAAGCCCTGCAGCTTCTGCTGGTGCACAGGAAAGGTGCTGGCTTTGATGTTGAGGTAGCCTCCTCCTGAGAAGCAGAGCATGTCTTCACACTGGGTGTTCCAGGCCACACTGTTGGCATTTGGTTCCTGAGGGACAAGGATGTAAGGATCCTGTGGGAACTGTATAGGCTCCAGCACAACTCCCCTGTCACAGCTACATACCCTACATGAAGACAATCCCACTAAACTGCTGAAGTGGGATGGAGGGATAAGGAGGAAAGGGGTCCCACAGAGTGATGGGGAGAGGGAAGAGCCTCTGTGCACTGTTGGAATGTTTGGATAAGCAACATTACTTTTGAAAAAAAATTATTCTTCCCAAATAAGAGTCCCTACGTAGCAAGTGAAAAATCAGCAAAGCAGGATTCCATGTCTGTTAAATGATAAATAAACATCGCTACACATAGAAGGTTTAAAGCTGTGGTTCTCAACCTGTTGTGACCCACAGGAACTGTATAAAAGGGCTGCAGCATTAGGAAGATTGAGAATCACTGGTTTAAAGGGATATATTCCAAAGGATTAACCAGTGATTGTTTCTGAGTAGACAAAATTGTAGAATTAAAAAATAAATCTTTTTTGGGCAGTGCCTGTAGCTCAGTGGGTAGGGCGCCGGCCCCATATACCAAGGGTGGCGGGTTCAAATCCGGCCCCAACCAAACTGCAACAAAAAAATAGCCGGGTATTGTGCTAGACTCCTGTAGTCCCAGCTACTCGGGAGGCTGAGGCAAGAGAATCGCCAAAGCACAAGAGCTGGAGGTTGCTGTGAGCTGTGACGCCACAGCACTCTACCGAGGGTGACAAAGTAAAACTCTGTCTCTAAAAAAAAAAAATAAAATAAAAATAAATAAATCTTTTTTTTTTTTTTTTCCCAGTTTTCGGCCAGGGCCGGTTTGAACCCACCACCTCCAGTATCTGGGGCCAGCCCCCTACTCCTTTGAGCCACAGGCGCTGCCTCATAAATAAATCTTTTTATTTTCTTCATTTTTTGTGTGCCCGAATTTTTCTGTGTATCACAAACATCTATTTTTTTTATAATAAGAAAAAAGAATGTGAGCCGTAACCACTGTGCTAGGGGTGCTGAGCCGAATGTGAACTGTTTTTAAAATTAGAAAATAATATACTGCTTCTGCATTTATAATTCACACATTGTAAAAATACAGCCACCTGGGTGGCAGCACCCCCTAAATCCACTGCTAAACCCTAGAGCCCCAGAGACCAGCAGCTTATTCCTTTCTTCCTAAAATCTTTCACAACATCTGAATCTTTTACAATGAGCACAATAAAAAAACACTACAGCTGTTTTCATTTGTAGGGTGCAGGGCAGTTGACAAGAGAAAAAGCCAGCAGGCAGTGTGACAGCTGGAAACGTCCATATCTTCTGGCACTTACCTTCTGAGGTAAGTCTGAGACTTACCTGATGATGTTGTTTGGGTGTTTGGCCCCTCCAAATATTATGTTGAAATTTGATGCCTAGAGTTGAAAGTGGGGTCTGCAGGGAGGTGTTTGGGTCATGGGTGTAGATACTCCAGGAATGGCTCAGTGCCTTCCCCCATACATAAGGAGGATAATGAGTTCTCTCTTTACTTCACTGATTTTTTAAATTGTTTAAAGAGCCTGGCATCTCTTCCTCCCTTTCTTTTTGCTCCCCTGCCTACCATGTGACACACCTGGTTCCCCCTTCACCTTCCACCTTGATTGGAAGCTCCCTGAAGCTCTTGCCAGAAGCAGATGGGGGGGGGGGCAGTGCTGCTGAAGCATGAGCCAAATAAACCTCTTTTCTTTATAAATTACCCAACGTCACATATGGACTAACACAACTTCCCCAGCCTACTTCAGAGGCATTGGTGGGGGGATAGGGAGGGCACATACCCATCCACTCTTTTGGAGGAAGTATGTCACTTCCACATACTTCAGTCACCCGGGGTAAAATGCCATGGTGTCATCATAGCTCACAGCAACCTCAAACTCTTGGACTCAAGTGATCCTCCTGCCTCAGCCTCCTAAGTAGTTAGGACTATACATGCTTGCCACAATGCCCAGCTAATTTTTCTACTTTTAGTAGAGACGGGTTCTCACTCTTGCTCGGGCTGGTCTCAAACTTCTGAGCTCAAGCAATGTACCCACCTCTGTCTCCCAGAGTGCTAGGATTACAGGCATGAGCCACTGCCCCTGGTCACCTTTCCCTTCTTGTATGATCCTAGACTCAGACCGAGATTCACAACTGAGGCCTGCTAACCTACCTACAGGTCAGGTGTGCATAGTGTGGATCCTAGGGAGAAGGAAAGTTAACAGTTAGGGCCCTACCTTGTGCCAAGCACTGAGCTAGATACTGTGGTATCTTTTTTATTCCTATAGCAATTCAATGAAAGGGCAATTACTAGTTTCACTTCAGAGATTAGGAGAAATTGAACCTCAGAGAGGTTCACAAATTTGCTTAAGATCACACAGTAAGTAATACAGACCCAAATCAAGCCAGGGTCAATCTGAAGGCTCTTTCTCTTCCCCACACCACTCCTCAGTGACATGAACATGTGAAGTCACCTCTGAGTTAGTAGCCAAGTAACCCCTTTCAAGTGACTGAGCCAACTCCCTATTCCAGGGACCACCCTACTGATTCTGCTGTGGAGGACAAGAAACCCTGCTAAGGAGACCTAAATCTAAGATCCATAACATTGGGAAACCCTGTATGGGCCAAGAGATTCCAGCTTTGTAGGAAACTCACTTTAGGCAAACTGGCCCTGACTGCTTACAAAGCCCTAAAGAGGCAAAGAACAGCTCGTCCAGCAGAAAGCCAATCAGGCGGCTAGGCCTGGAGTCTCTGGGCTGCCTTCTCAGTGACATACTTCCTCCAGCCCCCGGAACAAATGATGTTTAAACAACACCAATACCCAGAGAGATCTGAACAGTTCACATCTTGCTGGCTCTTTTAGTATTCTTGTGATATAAGCAGAAGGACAGACTTGCCCCTCCCTGTCCCTTTCCTTCTTTCAGATGACAAAACTGATTGTGTTTCCTTACTCATAGAAACTTGGGTTACTGATAGAAACAGGTAGGCCTCTAGTAGGTGAGATGCAGACTTCTTCAAAAGAAGCATCATCATCACCACATTAACGCATTCACTGAATACCTGCAACGTGCTCCACTTAGACTTGGTACTTAATCTCACTTATTGCTCACAGTAAACATGTAAGAAAAGTGTCACCTGCCAGCAAGGAAACCAGGTTCCCAGAGGAACCAGCACAGTCCCTGCAGCTCCTGGGTGTATGGGAAGAGTAAGCTGGGGACTGGGGCCTCTCAGACCCTGCACTTGAGCTTGGACCCTACACCTCACTGCTCCTTCTAAAGACCTGCTGGGGCAAGAGCAGGGGTGCCCCCTGCAGGGAAGAGAAAGGTTTCTAATCAAAGGACCACATCCTTGAGCACTCTCAGGGACCTCACCTGAAAAAGCAGCTCCTTTGTATGGATGTCATACACCAGGCATGTGTCGTTTTCATCTACCACAGCCAGCTTGTTTCGGGAGGCGCTCATGTCCAAGCAGCGCACAGCTGTGGCTTGTTTCAGCAGGACAATAGCAAAGAGGTTATCCACAAAGATCTTCAGGATCTGGGGAAATTTCAGAGAAGTGAGTGAGTCACTATGGCAACAACACTGGAATACCGCCAGGCTGTTGGAATCCCATGTGTTCCACAAGGACAACTCCTACTAATTTCACCAGAAGCTCTGTGCAGAGAAAAGGACTCATCAAAAGAAAAAGGTGGGTAAGGGGTGGTGGCTTGTCCTTAGGAGACCAGCAGTGTGGTTCATCAGAGGTCACCAAAGTAAAGACAGGCCTGAGATGAACCAAACTCACATTAGCGCCTGTTTGGACTAAAGATTTGTTAACGACATTGCAGCACTGGCGATACCCCCAAAGCAAAGATCTGAGCCACAAATTAACATAGGAAAAGGCTACTACAGACGTGGACAAGATGTCTGGTATAAAATGCTGCTGATGATGACAGCTACCATTTATTGCTATCCCTAGTCTCCCAGGTAACTAGGACTATAAGTGTGTACCACCACACCCAGGTAACTTTTCTAGTTTTTGTAGAGACAGGATCTTTGGGTTTGCTCTTGCTTAGGCTGGTATCCGGGTGTTTTTTTTTTTTTTTTCTTTTTTTAGAGATAGGGTTTTGCCATGTTACCCAGGCTGGAGTACAATGGCTAGTCACAGATGCAATCACAGCATACTGTAGTGTCAACTTCCTAGCTCAAGCAATAGCCCTGCCTCAGCCTCCTGAGTAGCTGGGACCACAGGTGCTGGCCACAACACCTGGCTACTTTTTTGTTGCATTTGTCATTGTTGTTTAGCAGGCCTGGGACGGGTTCAAACCCGCCAGCCCCCACGTATGTGGCCGACATCCTACCTACTGAGCTACGGGCCCCAAGCCCCATGCTCGGCTTTGACATCCCTCTTTTTGACAACCCTAGGAAACTGATGGTATCATCCTCATTTGTAAAACCTTAGCCTCAAATAGGTGAAGTGACCTGCCCAGCACCCCAAAGAACATGATCCCAGGCTGACCTGACCCCAAAGTCCATGCTGCCAGCCTCACCTGAGTAGTGAAAGCTGACTAGGAGGCGGCGCAGGCCCTACCTTCCCTTTGGCACTGCTACATGACTGCTCCACTATCTGAGGCTCTGTGACTTCCGTCCCAAGTGAAGACCTCACCAGTCTCAGCGACAAGCCATCTGCTAGACAGCTTGGCTCTCAGGCTAATGCAGTTATATTTTCACATTCAAATTTTCATGTAGCCTATTTAGGACTTTTCTTATTTTGAGCAAAGAACACATATAGAGAGAAATCTGTTTAATTTTGTGTAACCTAGATTTCTCACATCTATCTGACCAAAGGGCTCATTTTTCTTATAGCATTTACTAACTTTCTGAGGACCCAGAATTCCCTAGGACACCCGTTAGAATACACTGCAATAACCCACTTACAGCCCTAGCAGGAAGCAGACCTAAATAATAATCTCTGCCTCCCTCCCTAGCAACCCATTGAAGCTGCATCTCTAACAAATCTCCCCCTTTCTGGGTGACTTTAAACCCACTCATCTATAGCTCAGCTCTGCCAGAATCTAAGTATCCTATGGATCTGAGGGCCACTATGATTTTGACCTGAAGCTGTCCTCAGGGCTGAAACTAAACTCAGGGCTTCCCTCCAACATGCCAGTGGAAAGGAGAAGCCTTCTTCCTGGGAACCATCTTGTGGTGATCACTAGACATGTTATCTGCACCAGCAGATACTCAGGCTGATAGGAGATATGCAGGAGTACTCACCTGCCCATTCTTCAGGCCCACTAACAGACCTTCTCTTCCAGGAGGGCCACCAATCACCTTGATGTAACGAATGAGAGACTCCATCTGCCACTCTCGCTCCTTCACTCCACTGAAGGACAGGCACTGCAGCCGTTTCTCCTAGAAGCAAACCCATCTCTACACAGACATGCAACATTTAACCTAACAGGAACGCCCAGCCCTCCCAAGGAGGTCTTCCTTGACCCAAGGGATGAAAAATACCTGCACATTCCATATCTGTCTAACCTGTCCAGTCCCCATGGTTGGCATAGTTAAACCCTCATTTAAGTCTTCACCATGAAGCCAATTGAGCTTCAGACCTTCAATGCAGACCTCCATCTAGGCAGCCATAGCCAGAAACAGCTCCCAAAAGTTCACCTATTTGCCACACCTGTCCTATAACCTGTGGTACTCCTAAATTGCTTGAAGTTACAGACTCTGAAAGACACTTTGATAGTATTTTATACTAAGTGATTCCAAAAGATGTCCTCTATTTTATCATTTCCAATAGGCCTATGTGAAACCAAATCTACCCCTTTTTCCAAGAAAGATGCTAGGCTAGCCTTCTCTCAAAGTCTTTCCAAACTTTTCTTGGCACTAACCTAGATAGTTTCTAGGAATCTAAGTTAAGAAAATTTTCTTCCATGAAAAAAATCTGTCAGGAAGTAAAACTTCCTTGACTACTAAGTTGGTATAAATTTTATGTGCATATGCTTATCAAAAAAATTCCTATTTTCAATTTGTGGGACACAAATTTATGCTTTAAAGTCATTAAAATATATCTAATCCCAGCATGACAAAATGCTCTGCACTACAAAAAAGTATCCTCCAATTTACGGCCTATGCTTTTCTAACAGAGTCTGATTCATCTAGATGCCAATTAAATGAAAGCAAACAGCCACTGAGTCTGATGCAAAGGTACTTGTTTTCTAGTGACTAGTTTTAATTATTTCTTTTTTTTTTTCTTTTTTGAGACAGAGTCTCACTCTGTCACCTGGGTAGAGTGCCATGGCATCATCATAGCTCACAGCAGCCTCAAACTCTTGGGCTCAAAAGATCCTATTGCCTCAGCCTCCTGAGTAACTGGGTACCTGCCACAAAGCCCGGCTAGTTTTTTTATTTTATTTTATTTTTTGAGACAGAATCTCAAGCTTTGGCCCTGGGTATAGTGCCGTGGTGTCACAGCTCACGGCAACCTCTAGCTCTTGGGTGTAAGCGATTCTCTTGCCTCAGCCTCCCAAGTAGCTGGGACCACAGGTGCCTGCCACAATGCCCAGCTATTTTTTGGTTGTAGTTGTCATTGTTGTTTTGGTGGGCCCGGGCTGGATTCGAACCTGCCCGCTCTGATGTACATGGCTGGCACCCTAGCCACTTGAGCTATAAGCGCCTAGCCAGTTTTTCTATTTTTAGTAGAGAAGGGGTCTCACTCTTGCTCAGGCTGGTCTCAAACTCCTGAACTCAAGCAATCCTCCCACCTTGGCCTCCCAGAGTGCTAAGACTATAGGCATGAGCCACCACACCCAGCCAGTAACCAGTTTTAAAACCATGAGGTAGGTACCCTACTCTTGCAAAGAACATGGAGTGAATTCAGCCTGCCCCCTCTAACACTTTACTACCTACCTGGCAGAGGATAATGTGATCGGCGCACACCACCAGGAGGTTGCATTCGAACTTCTTGACAATCTTCTCCTTCACCCGGTAATGCATGTCTGACGAGTCATCTGAATATAACTCATATATAAGGATTTTTTCTGGCAGTTGGATAGCTAATCGATTTTTATAGATGGCAATTTTCTTGACAAGCTCTTTGCATTTAATCCGAACTGTCAAAGAAAAAAATCCAACTCTAGCAAGAGATTGTTAAGTAAGGTAGAAGGCAGAGAAATTAAAAGCTATCATTTACTTAATGCTACTGGCAATTAAAGTGAGACACTCTCATTAAAAAATCTTTACAGAGTATCTAATATGTACAATCAGCTCTGCTGAGCACTGGGATCCAAAGGCATATATATACAATACAATCTTTGTGGTCCAAAGCTTGCAAAGTGAGTACGAAAAATAAAAGTTAGTGCTACCTGCTGAATACCACATATAAATCTTAATTCCCCTGCACAGCACTGACAACCCCTGACAATCAGGAGCCTGCCTAAGTGACGGACCTCACCTCTAGCCATTCCCCACCTACCTCCTTGACATAGGGAATGGCATGGATCCATGAGAGTGGCCTCTGGACTGAATCTAAATTTTACAAAACAAATCCTTTTAACAAAGGGTTTTCTTCTGTAAAGTTTGGAATTGGTTGAGGAGCCACATGAGACCTTGAGGCTGCAGGTTCCCCACCTCTGTGTGATAATACTCTATATTCTCTCTAGAGACCTGGTAGAGAAAACGTCTCAGAAGGGACACTGCAGAGCTGGCCAAGTGGCTCCACCCCACCATCACAGCTGGAATCTTCAGAGGTGCTTCCGGATAGGATCAAAGGATGCCCATTTGAATCGGCAAGGCAACACCGAACTTGGATCCCTATGTAAAGGTACTGAGCAGTGCACTGTGGCCAGCACATCTAGATACAAATACACCTAAAATAAATGGATTCTTAGGTCATTTAACCAGCTTAGCTACATGGGTAAACACAGTAGAACCTGACGTTAGAGCTTGGACTATGCTAGGTCTGGAACCCAGACCTTCTGACTGAGCCTCTGCTGAACCACAGCCTCTGCTTATCTCTGGCAGAACGAGGACTTAACAGGAAACCAGTGGAGACTGGACTGAGGCAGAAGCACCACAGAAGGGATAAAGGTCCACAAAGACCCATGAAGGTCAAACTATCTTGGCTCCAACTTATATATGCTGTAAGTCATCTTCTCTGACCTTAATCAGAGAGTACATGTATCCCTTGAAACTACAGATATTTGCAAAACTTTAAGTCAGTGTTTTGTTTTGTTTTGTTTGTGAGAGAGAGAGGGTTTATTGCTTTCATAAGATCCTCCAAGAGCTCAATAGCCTCCTTGCCCCTGCCATAAAAAACAAGATTCAATGACCTTCATGCTTTCAGAAGACCAAGGAGAAACATTTCCTATCATTTCAAGTACCCAATCAGTAGCTCTCTCAACCTACTCCTTCCCGATGTGTGGCAGGCGGAGGGACCCTTCCTGCCTCCTACCTTTCTGCTCAGTGATCAGGTGTTGCACAATGACGTCGGTCATGCTATCCCTGTAGGCATACCGGTCCTTATAGAGCCCATGGACAGTGCTGAAAATAAGCTGGTAGAAGGAAATGGTGCCATCCTGGCAGCCTACCACCTGCAGGGTAAGAGAGTTGTCAAGTCCCAGCTGTCTGTTCCCTCTCATTCGTCAGGAACAAATACCAGTGATCTGACTCGCTAAACATGGTTGATGCTCAGAGCAATGAATGAACTTCCTCTCCTTACCACATAGTTGGATTCGGGTTTCACTTTACACGTCCACACCCAAGAGTTCTGCTCCCCAACAGTCCCAAGCCGCACTCCATCCTTGGTGAAAAGGGACACTTGCTTGTCTGACCCCCCCAGCAAAATGTACTCCCCTTTACTGAAGTAGCTGAGGCAGCAGGGGTCAAAATTCAGTGACCGATCCTTCCCAATCTAAGGAAAGAGAACACATACCAAGGAAAAAATCATTTCAGAATCCATAATTACAAAACAATTAAGGGCTTTTCCCACCAACTAATGTCTTCCCACCAGCTGGGAAGACATGAGAGCTGGCCAGCCTTATCTTCTATTTATTCCACTACAGACACGAGCCTCTCTGCCTCTGGATCACTCTACTCCTCCCAATCACAGCCAAATCCTCAACTGCTAGAGCCAGCAGTGTCTTCAACCATCCCACCAAATTGCTCCAGGTGTGTGTCTCAGCCCCTCAGTCACCCTAGAGACTGGGATGCTCTTGCTCCCACAGGCCCGTCTCTGCACACAGCTATTGCTCTGATTCCATGAGTCCCTGCAGATTCTCTTTTCTATTTTTTTTAAGTTATTTTACAAATCTGAGTTTATCCACTTTAAAACACTGCCTTTATTTTGCAAGTATGCCCATCCTATTTCTCTTTATAACAACTTTTTTGAGATATAATTTACATACCATAGAACCCACCCATTTAAAGTATACAATTCAGTGGCTTTCAACGTAGTCACAGAATTGTGCAATTATCTAATTCCAGAATATTTCTGTCACCCAAAAAGAAACCCCATACCTGCTAAGAGCCTTTTCCAATTCCTTCATTTCTGGCAACCGCTAACCTACTTTCTGTCTCTACAGATTCCCCTATTCTGGACATTTCATGTAAGTAGAATCATATAACATGGGGCCTTTTGCATCTGGTCCATCTGTGTGGTAGCAGGCAGTGGTGCTTTCTTCCTTTTCACTGCTGAATAATATTCCTTTGCATGATATAACACATTTCACTTATCCATTCAGCAGCTGATGGACATGTGGATTATTTCTACTTTTGGCTATTATGACTAATGCTGCTACAAATATTCACATACAAGTTTTTGTGTGGACATAGGTTTTCATTTCCCTTAAGCATATACCTAGAAATAGAAGTGCTGGGTCATATAGTAACTTTATATTTAAACTTTGAGGAACTGATATACTTTTACAAAGTGACTGTACCATTTTATATTCACACTGGCAGTGTGTGAGGATTCCAGTTTCTCCCTCCTGGTGGGTGTGAGGTGGTATCTCATTGTGGTTTTGATTTGCATTTCTCTGATGGTAAATGATGCTGAGCGTCATTTCATGTGCTTATTGGCCACAGAGAAATGTCTATTCAGATCTTTTTGCTCATTTTTCTTTTTATTTTCTTTTTGAACACAGAGTCTTTGTCACCCTTGGTAGAGTGCCGTTGCATCATAGCTCATAGCAACCTCAAACTCCTGGGCTTAAGTGGTTCTCTTGCTTTAGCCTCCTGAGTAGCTGGGACTACAGGCGCCAGACACAATGCCCGGCGATTTTTAGAAATGAGGTCTTGCTCTGGCTCAGGCTGGTCTCGAACCCTTCAGCTCAGGCAATTCACCCACCTAAGCCTCCCAAGTGCTGGGATTTCAGGTGTGAGCCACCATGCCTGGCCCATTTCATTCATTTTTCAATAGGATTTTCTCTTATTTCGTTGTTGAGTCGTAACGGTTCTTTATTCTACATACAACTCCCTTATCAGCTATATGATTCAAAAAAATTTTCTCCCATTCTATATACTCTCTTTTCACTTTCTTGATGGTGGCATTTGGTGAAAGATATAAAGATATAATAAATATATAGATTCAAAACACTCAGTGAACCTCAAGCAGAAAAATATAATGAATTGCTTAAACATTCCAACCTTGCTTAGGAACTTAACAAAGAATTATTATATCTTTCCATTTAAAATCAGAAGTATAAATTTAGTTACTCAATTATAATTTTTTTTTTTGAGACAGAGTCTCATTATGTCACCCTTTGTAGAGTGCCGTGGTGTCACAGCTCACAACAACCCCAAACTCTTGAGCTTCAGCAATTCTCTTGCCTCAGCCTCCCAAGTAGCTGGGACTACAGGCGCCCGCCACAATGCCCAGCTATTTTTGGGACAACACCCAGCAGTTGTCATTGTTGTTTAGCTGGCCTGGGCTGGGTTTGAACCTGACAGCCTGGGTGCATGTGGTCAGTGCTGTAACCACTGTGCTACATGCGTCAAGCTGTCAATTACAATTTTTAAATGGTTATCACAAGCCTAATCTGTTAGATATTCCAATATGGATCCTGGCATCATTCTGCCTGGGTTCCAAACCAGGCATGGTCACAGACTAAACTGCAGTGTAGAACTGGGCAAGGTGGCTCACACCTGTAATCCCACCACTCTGGAAGGCTGAGGTGGGTGGATCACTTAAGCTCAGAAGTTCGGGATCAGCCTGAGCAAGAGTGAGACCCTCATCTCTAAAAATAGCTGGGCATTGTGGCAGGCACCTGAGGAGGCTGAGGCAAGGGATCACTTGAGCCCAAGAGTTTGAGGTTACTATCATGCCACAGCACTCTACCCAGGATGACAAAATGAGACTCTATCTCAAAAAAAAAAAAAAAAGTGTAGCATAGGCCATTAAGCAAGTTACTGAACCTTTCTGTGCTTCAGTTTTCTTACATGTTAAGTGGTGATGATGATAATAGTGCCTACCTCATAGGGTTGTTATAAGGATTAAAAGAGTTAATCCTTGTAAAGAGTTTATACAATACCTAGAACTCAATAAATGTTAGCTATTATTATTACTAAACCTCTTTAATATCAAACACTTAAAATGCCAAAAATACACAAATTTTCCTAAGCTTAATACAAAGGTATGAATTTGATTTACTTCATTATCCTGTATTTAATCCTAAATCTTTCTTGAGTTAAAAGACACACACTCACCAAGAATACAATTTTATTTCTCCAAATAAGTTGTGGTTACGATTTCCACAGACTGAGGTTGCTTATCATTCGAGAACTTTAGGCCACAACATGAGCTCTGGGGCTGCACACATCTAAGACATTTCCCGTGGCCCTGACCATCATGTTAGGGTCTTTTTCACTGTTGTTATAGAAACAAGTTCTCCTTCCCTGCAAGTGCACTGCAGTTATTTGTTCCCAGGAGTCTCTAATATCCACGCCTAGTGCCTGGTACATAGTAGGAATGTCAATAAATATTTGTTGAATGATCTGATGTATACACATTAAGTGAATGAATAAATAGGGCCAGGGAAAATAGATGCTGGGAAATTAAAACGAGGGTTTTGGGAAATCAGCCATGGTAAACTGAGAAAACACTTCAATATCAATGACCTATATCTTTTTTTTTTTACTCAACTACAAAAGAAATAACCAGTAATAAGGGAGGTGTAGAAGAAATGACCTCAAAGCTAGGCTACAGATACCTGAAACCCCTCCTTCTAGCAGGACATATTCTGAAAAATAAGGATATTGTAACCCAGAAGGCTCTGTTGCATGGGCTGTATTTCCCAGTGTGTGGCTATAGTACGTAAAAATACCCACCACCTTCACTCTAATGCTTAGCATTTCTTGTCTACTAACAGATCACCCTACCACATAGTCTTTGTTTTAATCCACCCTCCACAGAAACAAGGAATTCTTGGCAACAGGAATCTGATCCTGTTATCTATGGCTCCTGAGTGTTCAAATTACATCATGTTTGAACTCCTTATTCACCCTACTTGAGGTACAATCACGTCCCCATCCTCCTCTTCAGCTCTATCTTTGCTCTACAAACTCAGGGATCCAGGTACCCTCAACAATTCCTGTTCTCTAAATTGTCATGTATTTTCACCCTACCTGCTTTAGCGTGTGCTGTTTCCTTTGCCTGAAACACCATCCCCAGTGCCCTTTGTCTAGCAACCTCCTATTCTTCCTGCTCAAAGCTCACCTCTAACAAGATCTACCTCCACTAAGCAGTGATGTCACCCTCTTTTGTGTCCCTAACGCTGTCTATTTGTAGAGCTCTTTTTATGTCACATACCACATTGGGACTGTTAGCTCTCGAGTGTGTCCTCACCAGCCAATAAGCTTTCGAAGGCTGAGGCTGTATCCTGCACAGCTCTATGTCAGCAACTCCTCCAGATTAGGTCTTACCTACGTGGGTGCTCATAAATGTTGGTAGGGGCCAACACTGTGGCTCACACTGTAACCCAAGCACTTTGGAAAGCCAAGGTAAGAGGATCACTTGGGTTTACGAGTTCGAGAGCAGCCTGGGCATCACAGTGAGATCCCCCCTCGAAAAAAAAATGTGCCCTGGGTAGAGTGCCGTGCTGTCATCATATCTCACAGCAACCTCAAACTCCTGGGTTCAAGTGATCCTCTTGCCTCAGCCTCCTGAGTAGTTAGAACTACCTACAGGCTCCCACCACAATATTTGGCTAGTTTTTCTATTTTTAATAGAGATGGGGTCTCATTCTTGCTCAGGCTGCTCCTGAACTCCTGATGTCAGCTGATCCACTTACCTCGGTTTCCCAGGGTGCTAGGATTATAAATATGAGCCACCTCATTCAGCCTATACAAAAAAATTTTTAAGGCCGGGAGCAATGGCTCACGACTGTAATCCTAGCACTCTGGGAGATGGAGGCGGTTGGATTGCTTGAGCTCACGAGTTTGAGACTAACCTGAGCAAAAGCGAGACCCCCCCCCCTACTAAAAACAGAAAAAACTGAGGTAAGAGGATCACTTGAGCCTGAGTTGGAGGTTACTGTGAACTACGACGTCAAGCCACTCTACCCAGGGTAACAACTTGAGAGTCTGTTAAAAAAAAAAAAAAAAAAATTGTTTTTTAAAAGAATTGGCCAGGTTCAGCACCTGTAGCTCAGCAGCTAGGGCACCAGCCACATACACTGGAGCTGATGGGTTCGAATCCAGTTCAGGGCCTGCCAAACAACAATGTCAACTACAACCAAAAAATAGCCGGGTGTTGTGGCGGGCACCTGTAGTCCCAGCTACTTGGGAGGCTGAGGCAAGAGAATCACTTAAGCTCAAGAGTTTGAGGTTGCTGTGAGCTGTGACACCACAGCACTCTACCGAAGGCAACATAGTAAGACTCTGTCTCAAAATAAAACAAAATAAAATAAAAATAAAAGAATTGGCCAAGTATGGTCATGTACACCTATAGTCCTACCTACTCAGGAAGCCAAGGCAGGAAAATCACTTGAGCCCAGTTCAAGGTTACAGTGAGATGGCTTGGCGCCTGTAGCTCAGCAGCTAGGGCACCAGCCACATACACTGAGGCTGGCAGGTTCAAACCTGACCCATGCCTGCCAAATAACAATAACAACTACAAAAAAAAATAGCTGGACATTGTGGTGGGCACCTTGTAGTCCCAGCTACTTGGGAGGCTGAGGCAAGAAAATCACCGGAGCCCAAGAGTTTGAGGTTGCTGTGAGCTGTGACGCCACAAGCACTCTACTGAGGGTGATATAGTGAGACTCTGTCTCAAAAAAAAAAAAAGGTTACAGTAAGATGATCATACCACTACATTCCAGCCTGGGTAACAGAGCAAGACCCTGCCTCTCTTAAAGAAAAAAAAAAAAAAAAAGCAAATAGAGGGAGTTAAGGGGATGACAAAGTGCTAGACTTTAAAGTCAAACCATCTCTAGACCTAATACTCCTAGATAAAGAGCCCACGTAGAGACTCCTCAGTTCAGTGCTTTCCCCCTTCCAGAAGCTCTGGTGCTTTTTACTTCTTCTGTATTCCTTTCTAACTGCTAATAAAAATTCTATCTTACCACTAAAATAAAAAATAATAATAATAATGAAATAAAAATAAAGTCAAACCAATCTGGGATTCAATTCCAGGATCCACCACTTACTAGCTATGTGAGAACTTAGGCATATTTCACTGCTGAGTCTTGGTCTACTTATTTTTAAAAGTTGATAATGAAAACAACCTACTTCAGTGGGCTTTATAAGAATTAAATGAGATAAAGTATGCAAAGCGCTGAGCACAGTACCTTGTAACAGTAAATGCTTAAAAAGCAGGAACTAGCATAGATAATGTATGATTAATAATAATACAGTCTCAGAAAGTAAAAGTATGCTGTAACAGGTATGACTGCAGCTGGGTTCATACAGGGCTACATACCTGTTTTCCACTCAGTTGGTAGAAGGAAAGTTTTTGTCCCCAGTCAGCTACAGCCATGATGTCATTATGTTCCTCTCTAATCAAAAGAAGACAAAAGAGGTTGTAAGGGGTCATGGCCTGTTGATGAGGATAGCCTAAGGGTTTAACAAACAACAGAAAAAGAAAACCCTGGCCAAGCTGTCAGGTTGCCAAATGTTGTACAGCTTTACTGAGGCCAAAAGTTGTAATTGGGCCCAATCCCATCAATCAGTCTAATAGGATGAAGCAACGAGGCAGCCCTCCTGGGATATGCTGCTATGTCACTGAATCCCATGCCATAAACTTATGGTGCCGAGACCCTGCCACAGCTGAACAAGATAAACTCCTTCTTTCATCCCTTCCTCGGGAGCAACTCTAAGAAAGAGCAAGGTTACAGTAGATCCAGGAGTGCTTTTTTTTTTACATAGTACTAAAAATATGGGGAGATGATAGAGAAACTTATCTCCTGCAGCAGAAGGAATTAACTGTCTATTTTTTTTATTTTTATTTTTTGGGACAGAGTCTCACTACCTCACCCTCAGTAGAGTGCTGTGGCACAACTCACAGCAACTTCAAACTCTTGGGCTTAAGTGATTCTCTTGCCTCAGCCTCCCAAGTAGCTGAGACTACAAGAGCCCACCACAATGCCCGACTAACTGTCTGATGTTTTTGATGGACAGAGGGAAACTTGCTTATTCTTAGTACAGGGAGAAAATAACACCTAAAACTAGGTTCTTCTGTAGGTAGGGTCTTTGCCTAGGTGAAATGATTTCTGACCAAATCTAATAAAAAAAATAGTAGTGAGCTCTCTGAAGAACAACTGTCTTTGACACTAAAAAGCTATGGGGATCATTGCTTGGGACTGCAGGACTGACACATAGGAGAGACGCCCTCAGCTGAGGTGCAGCAGCAGGTGACCTGGGAATCTAGTTCAATAGAAAGGCATCTCCAACCTTTGAGGCTGTGTCTTAATCCACCTAATGTTGCCTCTTGGTTTATTAACTCCAGCTTTTTTGAGCCCAGGGCCTTGAGGTCACCGGGCAGCACCAGTGGCTATACAGACAAGCATGGTGGCAGTCTTGTTTGTAAAACCAGTCACGAATGGCAGCAAGACAAATTCATAACTAAGGGAAAAGATAAAGATTGAGAGGAATGTTAACAGGATGGGGCCTGCACATGTATTGTGTGCCTGGCATTGAAGTCCAAACAATCTAAGAGCCCAGCCCACACTGAGCCCTCCTGGGGAAGCCACAGATGGCTCTGAGCTGGGCTCAACCTCCATGTGCTGGATTGGTGATTTTCAACCTCTTTTTTCCTCCTAGGGAAGCGGGACTTTTTACCAAACAAAAATTCATGTTCAGGTGCTTCTCTTGTTGAAGCACAGATGGACACCTGAAGCCCACATCTCATACCTCCTCCTTCTGTGACCCTGGGGTAGAGTTCTTCAAAGAGCCTCAGGTACAACGGAACACAATGTGGAAAGTCCCAAGCTACATCTGTTACCCAATCTGAACATCCCAGTATCTGTCCGTGTTTTCTGTAATTTGTTTTTTGTATTTTTTTTTGGGAGGGGGAGGTGTTAGGGACAGGGTCTAGCTATGTTGCCCAAGATAGACTTTGAACTTGAACTCTTGGGCTCAAGTGATCCTCCTGCATCAGCCTACCAAGTAGCTTGGACTACAGGCGTGCACCCAGCTCCCATAGGTAATCTGTTTGTTTGAGACAGTTTCTGTTGCCCTGGGGATTATAGGTAATCTTGATTAAAGAGAAGAATGGAGGATTGGGTGTGAGGATTGTGGGTAAGGTAAGAGCTTCTTCTCTGATATGTGTCCTAACAAATGCAAGGTAAAGTAGAGTGTGGGAACAAGCCAAGAAACATGTCCAGTAATAGAGGTGGTATTTAATGAATTATGAGGCATCCCCACAAGGGCTTACTGTGCAAGGCATTCAAAATCATGTTTTTCGGGGCGGCACCTGTGGCTCAAAGGAGTAGGGCGCTAGCCCCATATGCCAGAGGTGGCGGGTTCAAAATCATGTTTTTCAAAGATTTCTAATGTTATTAGAAAGAGTTTATGATGTTAAGTGAACAAAAAGGGCAGGATCTGATTTAGCTAATTATATGAACACACTAAAAGATTGAGGGGAAATACACTTAAATGCTAACAGTGGTTTCCTTAGGAGATGGCATTTTATAGAAAAGTTGAACCTTCTTCTTTAGACTTTTCAATTATTTCCTATAGTTTCTCTCTCACAGAATCACTTCATAATCCACATGTAAATTTTAGGGGTGTGTTCCCCTCTGTTGGAGGAGGTTTCACCCACAATTCCCCTAGTCCCTACACTGCTCCCCTTGCCCAAGGGGCTTAGTATAAGCATCTGCCCCAGCAGCTCTGTGTGAGGCCTGGGCCTTTCCAAGGAGGGTTCTCACTCCTTGCGACACACTCACGAGTTGTCGTCCCTGGGACTGTCGTCCTCTTCCTCTGGCTCTTCCTCCTCTGCCTCACTACCCTGACTATTGTATACTGTTGACTTCAGAGTGGAAGGAATTTCCTGAAAATATCTGTTGACAATGACTTCCTCGGCATCCTCGTTCTCTCTGGTCATCCAGAAATTCTCCCATCGGCTGTAGACAGTAAGTGGTTGTTCAAAATCACATTACCTAAAACTACACTAAAGCTATAATTTCAATATCTGTCAAAAAGCCCTGAACTCTACCCAGAGGACAGCTACCAGGTACACTGGGCATCCTGCTTCTCATGAATTAAAAATGGTAGCCTGTAGCCACAAAGTCATCTGTGGCCACAAAATCAAACAGCAGGAACTCTGGGGTAGGCTAATGGCCTTTGATGGCATTAGACATATATGGTACAGTCGGAGTTGAACAAAATTAACTCAGGAAGGAGCATAATAATGTGGTGTAGGAAAGGCAGGGGAATTAAACAACCTTCTCAATCAAGGAGGCACCTACCTGAAAAATGGCATTGGACCAATAAACAATTTACCTTTACCTTTAGAGGACTCTGTGAGAGACACTGATGGTTTCATAATAACATAGGATAACATAAATGGCATATAAAGCCATTAGTCTACTCTTCAAAGTCACATGGGCATAGAAAGGAAAAGTATGAATAAGGTTTGAGAAGGTAGATGCCAATTGTTTTGTGTACCTCTAGGCTTTAAGAACATTTATAGACTTAATTTTGACTTTTTGACAAGGGCAGCAAAAGGGCTCATAAAAAAGCTATTTATTACCAGGTGGGTAAGTATTTTGCCCAGACTGGCAAAGAAGAACTGAAAAGGGGAAAAGACAAAAATAAAGCCACAGCAAAAAGCTCAGCTATTAATTCATAAGAAAATGGCCCTCCTGTGTTGCTCTCACATACATACTCTCTCTCTGGGCTGGCCTAGATAGCGCATCTGCTAGCAAAATTTCTAGGATTTGTTCCAAAACTCAAGATACGGTCTTAAAAAATTTCATACAAATAGAACAGGTTCCAAAGCAGATCATTCAAGTGGGGTGAGAAGCGTTTGAATGCACAGAGATCTCAAAAGAGAGAAAGCCCTTCTTCATGATAGTGTCTGTCCTTGAAGGACAGCTGCAAGAGTACCTTGATGGGTTCCAGGAGATGGACCATATTGGGGAAAGGGAGCCCCCTGGCCGCTCAATCTTCACTTTTTCCTCACCATTTTTGTTCCGAATGCTGATAATCCCATTGAACATCCCCAGAGCCAAGTACTGACCATCATTTGTCCAGCTGTGCGCAAAACCAACAAAGGGAATAAGAAAAGGGACATCACACAGAAAGTAAAACAAGTGAGGATAACACTTTCATTTGAAATAAAGTCTAAGGAGACAGCAACTGCTAGGCTATGGTTTCATCATTGCCAGTCTTGACATAAAATCAGAGGACCAGACTTAAAACCCCACTTATTCCTGGAGTCAATAGTGAGAAGTGAGGGCAGCAGGACCTTCTATGAGCTCCCATAGCTACCTGTACATACTTCCATGACAGCCCTTGTGTCTGCATCTCTGGGCCAGCCCCTACTCCTCACTAAACAGGTCTAGCATCAAAGCTCTCCCCTGCATATGCTGCCTGTACAAAAACAGCCTCACATTTCCAGGCAGCCTCCATTCAGCAAAGCTGCATGTCGAGGAGGCTTGTTGCTAGATAACTGCATGAAGGCATTTGTAGTTTCCTTTCTTTTTTCTTTTCTTTTTTTTTTTTTTTTGAGACAAGAGTTTCATTTTGTCACCCTCAGTAGAGTGCCGTGGCGTCACAGCTCACAGCAACCTCCAACCCCTGGGCTTAGGTGATTCTCTTGCCTCCACCTCCCAAGTAGCTGGGACTACAGGCAGCTGCCACAACTCTTGGCTATTTTTTGTTGCAGTTTGGCCAGGGCCAGGTTCAAACCCACTACCCTCGGTATATGGGGCCAGCGCCCTACTTACTGAGCCACAGGCGCCACCCAACTTGTAGTTTTCTTAATGATCAAAGGCACTAATCTTTCCCATAAAGAACAAAAAAGGAAACACTTTTCCATTTAGCAAGACCTTTTCTGTTGTGTGAAGTAACTGGATTTGGAGAGTCTGGAAGAGGAAGGAACACAAAGCCTGTCTCGGAGCTGCACATCACTTACCTGCAGCAGGTGATCTTGCTGCTTGCTTTGTGCTTGGAGACGGACTTTTGTTCAGGAGACCACAACCCTTCAATGTACAATAATATAAAAGAAAATAGATTGGTTGAAACACTACTCAGCAATAAAAAGGAACAAACTCTTGATATATGCAACCTAGATAGATCCCCAGGGCTTTGTGCTAAGTGAAAAAACCAATCTCAAAAGGTCATATACTGCATGATTCCATTTATGTAATATTCTTGAATAACAGAATAGGAAATGGAGAACAGATTCATAGTTACAAGGGATTGGGGAAAACAGGAGACAAGAAAGGGTATCTGTGATAGAACAGTTCCGGGTGGTGGTAACATACACATGTCATAAAATGACAGAACTATACACATTTTGTGCTAGTCCTAGTTATCTGGTTTGGTTTTCCATAACAGTTACATTGGGAAAACCAGACGAAGAACACAGAGGTAATACAGTATAATCTTTTTATACTATCTTTGTAACTTACTATGAATCTATAATTCTTTCAAAAGAAAAAAAATAGATTAGTGAAATTATACCCAACTTTTCAGGTATTTAACTCTTTAAACTATAACAATTTCACTGTTCATAGCTATGAAATTAAAATGAGGGTACAATTCACCACTTTTAAGTTTTAATGATACTCTCTGAAAATACAGTTTCTTCTCCCAGGCCTCACCCACAGCACATGATCCTATCTGAGCTGTGCCATGTCCACAGGACACCAGTTGCCTGAGGCTTGCTCCCTCCTGCCCCAATGCCCTGGCTTAGTGCCCCACAGCAACAGGTATATGTCTAGAGGAGTGATTTTCAACCAGTGTGCTGTAGCATACTGGTGTACCATGAGAGGATCTTGGTGTGCCTCAAAAATTTTTAAAGATCACCAATTAAATTATTTTCAAAAGAAGTTCAAAGCATAGTAAATATATTCTCTCTCTCTTTCTCTCTCTCTCCTTTTTTTTGTTGATCAACCAAATATAAGAGTGCCACATAAGTTTAACTACAGGTTCAAGTGTGCCATGAGATAACAAGGGTTGAAAAATTCTGGTCTAGACAAAATAAACAAATTCTACTCTTTGCTGAGCCATGAAGCATGATCAAGAAGGCAATTCTACTGCAAAAATACATTGACATTTTCTGGGGGCAAGACATGATTGCAAGAGGGACTTTACTTAACAATTGGAATCAGTGTAACCTGGCTTATTGTACCCTCAATGAATCCCCAACAATAAAGAAAAAAAAATACATTGACATAGCCAAGTATATCAGACAAGTTGTATTTTCCTCCTTTCCCCTTGTTTAAAATGCCTTCCCCAAACATCTCAACCTGTGCACATGTTATCTGTGCTTCACTGAGCCAGCCTAGAGCCTCCAACTGGAGGCAATCTCTCCCTCTTGGACCTCCTTCAGCAATGTAATCACTTGACCTGGGTCCAAGCCTTGGTTCTACCACTTTCTGGTTAAGGGTCCTCCAGTGAGTCACTGAACTCACTGGAGCTACTTATTTATTTATTTTTGAGACAGAGTCTCACTCTGTTGCCCAGGCTAGAGTGCCTTGGCGTCAGCCTAGCTCACAGCAACTCAAACTACTGAGTTCAAGAGTTCCTCCTGCCTCAGCCTCCCAAGTATCTGGGTCTAGAGCAGTGGTTCTCAACCTTCCTAATGCTGCAGCCCTTTAATAATACAGTTCCTATGGGTTGCAACCCACAGGTTGAAAACCGCTATACCACAATACTTGGCTAATTTTTCTATTTTTTGTAGAGACAGGGTCTCACTCTTTTTTTTTTTTTTTTTAATTGGGGATTCATTGAGGGTACAATAAGCCAGGTTACAGTGATTGTAATTGTTAGGTAAAGTCCCTCTTGCAATCATGTCTTGCCCCCAGAAGGTGTGGCACACACCAAGGCCCCACCCCTCTCCCTCCTTCCCTCTCTCCGAGGGTCTCACTCTTGCTCAGACTGGTCTCAAACTTCTAAGCTCAAGGGATCCTCCTGTCTCAGCCTCCAAGAGTGCTAGGATTACCAGTATGAGTCACCGTGCTCCCCAGTTATATTTCAGTAAGGTAGGAAAGAAAATAATACCTGACCTCAGGGGTTGTCATAGAGCACAAATAGGAATTCATTTTTAACCCATAGCAGAGTGTCTAGCACATTGCAAGCTTTCAATGAATATTATTATTACTCAATATTATAATTTTTGCAAATCCTAACTCCTCCCAAGACCACAAGCTCCATGAGAGCGGGGATTCTGTTTTCTTTCTAATATTCCAATGTAAAAACATAGACGAGTACTTCACATGAAGAAAATGCTAACTTTTTAAAACAAATGACAGTCCCTTTTCCATTTACAATATGCTTTCAATTACTTTCTCTCTTGTGAACCTCAGAATTGTATCAGTGAAATAGATGAGGTGGGCAGTAGGTTCCTTTTAGATACAGAAACTGAAATACTGAGAGGGACTAGATCTCTGACTTCCCGTCTGACAGTTGTTCCAACTGTACCCACTACCTCTGAGCAAGGAAGACAGAACTGATGGAGCTGAAAACCAGAATCAACCTTTAATGCAGATGACCTCTGCCCATTTCACTCTCTCCATCCCGCAGACATTTTACTAACACCCCCTCTGTGCCAACACCAGGCCAACGCTGTGTATGGGGCACAGAAGAACTCTTCAAGGCATTCAGCCCCTCAGGTAGAACAATAATGATGACACGTTGCATAAGTAGTTGTTGAAACAGTGAAGAATTTCACATACTCATGGATGTGGGTCAACACAAAGTTGGGGACAAATGAACTGGGTAGTTCAGTTCATTTGGGGATGCCTCCCAGAGACAGCAACATCAAGTCAGGCCTGAGCCCTTCCGTCTTTCCTACAACATTTCTTTCCCTGGGGCCTTTCTTCTTGTCTCTGATGTCTTCTCAGAGTCAAGGTCATTAATCACTGTTTTGGTTTCTGCACATTTTTTTTTTTTTTTTTGGAGACAGAGTCTCACTATGTCGCTCTCAGTAGAGTGTGGTGGCCTCAGAGCTCACAGCAACCTCAAACTCTTGGGCTTAAGTGATTCTCTTGCCTAAGCCTCCTAAGTAGCTGGAACTACAGGTGTCCTCCACAATGCCCAGCTATTTTTTTTGTTGCAGTTGTCATTGTTGTTTAGCTGGCCTGGGCCGGGTTTGAACCCACCAACCTGGGTGTATGTGGCCAGTGCCCTACCCACTGAGCTAAGGGCATCCCCTCTGCACGTTTTTTAAGAATAATTATCAGACTCCCCTCAGCCATTGGAAGTAAAAAAGTAGAATTAACACTCTCAGAACAAAATCAGTACAACCTAGACAGATTGCAGCATTTTTAGCCTAGATTTTCAGTTTTTCCAGGACAGGACATCAAGAATCAGAACCTACCAAAGTCATTGGAGGAACAAGAAGCCAGCTGGTGGGTAACAGGATTGTAGGAGACACACTGTATAGAATCATTGTGCCTAGGAAGTAAACAACTGTAGATTAGTGTGCGGCAAACCACAAATGTCTCAGTAGCTACAACTGAAGATTTTAACCAAAAGCCCATAGCCTCTGGCTATGTGCCTGCCACGTGCTCTTCTGCAAATGATCAACAAAAAGCACAGAGATTAATTCTCCTTCTCCTGAATTGCCCCTCATTTTCATTACCACCCATTGTCCTGGCCCAGCTTTAACATCACCTCCTCTGGGTGCCATGCCATACAGCTCGAGTTAGGTGAGCTGATAAGATTATGATGTGAAGCACCTATGTTAGTGCCAGGTTCAGAGCAAGTGCTTTGTTTGTTGCTATTACTTTTACTGTTTTGTAAAGGCCTGAAAATGTAGGATGGAAGTTCAATGAAGACTTTATAGGCCATGATCTGGAAATGTGACAGATCCTCAGACAACAATAAAAACTGAGCAAGTCATATAACTTTACTTCTTTTTTTTTTTTTGAGACAGAGCTTCAAACTGTTGCCCTGGGTAGAATGCTGTGGCATCACGGCTCACAGCAACCTCCAACTCCTGGGCTCAAGTGAGTCTCCTGCCTCAGCCTCCCAAGTATCTGGGAGTATAGGCGCCCACCACAATGCCTAGCTATTTTTTGGTTGCAGCATTCATTGTTGTTTGGCAGGCCTGGGTTGGATTAGAACCCGCCAGCGCAGGTGTATGTGGCTGGCGCCTTAGCCACTTGAGCCACAGGTGCCGAGCCAGAACTTGACTTCTTATCACTCATTCATTCATTTATTCATTCATTCAGAAATCATTTGTTGATTTGCACATGCCTGTACAAAGTAGCACTATTCACAATAGCCAAGAAGTGGAAGCATCACAAGTGCCTATCAACAGATGAATGGATAGGGCCGGGTGCAGTGGCTCACGCCTGTAATCCTAGCATTCTGGGAGACCAAGGCAGGTGGATGGTCTGAGCTCACAGGTCCAAGACCAGCCTGAGCAAGTGTGAGAACTGTCTCTAAAAAACAGCCAGGCATTGTGGTGGGTGCCTGTAGTCACAGCTACTCAAGAGAATCACATGAGCCCAAGGGTTTGAGGTTGCTGTGAGCTCTGACACTGACTCCACAGCACTCTACCGAGGATGACAAAGTGAGACTCTGTCTCAAAAAAAAAAAAAAAAAAAAAAAACAGTGGCTATCGTAGCTCAGTGGGTAGGGCACCGGCCACATACACCAAGGCTGGCAGGTTCGAACCCAGTCTGGGCCAGCTAAAACAACAATGACAACTACAATAACAACAACAATAACAAAAAATAGCCAGGTGTTGTAGCAGGCACCTATAGTCCCAGCTACTTGGGAGGCTGAGGCAAGAGAATACTTAAACCCAAGACTCTGAGGTTGCTGTGAGCTGTGATGCCACATCACTCTACCGAGGGCGACATACTGAGACTCAAAAACAACAACAACAACAAAAAACCCCAGAAGAATGGATAAACAAAATATGGTCTAAAGATACAATGAAATATTATTCAGCCTTAAAAAGAAAGAGAATTCTGACACATGCCACAACATAGATAAACCTTGAGGTCATTATAGTAAGTGAAATGATCCAGTCACAAAAAGAAATACTGTATAACTTTACTTATATGAAGTACCTAGAATAGTCAAATTCATACAGATAGAAAGTAAAATGGTGGCTGCCAGAGGCTGGTATAGAGAGGAACGAGGAGTTATGTTTAAAAGGTATAGTGTTTTGGGTGGCGCCTGTGGCTCAAGGAGTAGGGCACTGGCCCCATATACTGGAGGTGACGGGTTCAAACACAGCCCTGGCCAAAAACTGCAAAAAAAGAAAAAAAAGTATAGCGTTTTAATTTTACAAAATAAAAGGAGTTTTGGAGATTGGTTCCACAATACTGTAAATATCTTACCACTATGTAAATTTTAAAAGTAGATAAGTTGATAAATTTTATGCTATGTACATTTTACCACAATTTAAAATAGGCTAGGCATGGTAGCTCATACTTGTAATCTTAGCACTTTGGGAGGCCAAGGCAGGAGGACTGCTGTACTCAAGAGTTTGAAACCAACCTGAACAAGAGCAAGACCTTGTCTCTACAAAAAATAGAAAAATTAACCAGGCATTGTGGTGGCCACCTATAGTCCCAGCTACTTGGGAGGTTGAGGCAGAAGGACCACTTGAGCCCAGGAATTTAAGGTTGCAGTGAGCTATGATAACGCCGCTGCACTCCAGCCTGGGCAACAGAGCGAGATTTTGTCTCAGAAAAAAACAACGGCGGGAGAAAAGGGAGATGGGGAGAGTCTGGAACACACTGACCTCCAAGTTTCTGGCTTTTGACACTGGATGGATGTAAGGCCATTCCCTGAGACAGGGGCATTGGTGGAAGAAACCAAGTTGGAGGTGGGTGGAATCTGTGATGTCAGATTAATTGAGATGAGTTATATGAAAATACCAGTGCTGTGCTGGCCAACCTACTAAGTGCCCAAGAAATGTTTATCACTTATCTACTACCCAATCTTCTTAGATTCACTGTCCCATAACTTACTTTCAAGTTCAACTTCAAAGAAAAAGGGTTTTGTTACATCCTTCCTTTTTTTTTTCTTTTGTTTTTCCCGAGACAGACTCTCACTTTGTTGCCTGGGATAGAGGCATAAGAGCGCAGTGGCATCATCATAACTCACTGTAGCTGCAGACTCCCAGACCCAAGTAAGCCTCCTACCTTAGCCTACTGAGCAGCTAGAACTACAGGTACATACCAGCACATCCACCTCCACCTAATTTTTAAATATTTTGTAGAAATGAGGTCTCACTATTTTACTCAGGCTGGTCTCAAACTCTTGGCCTCAGGTAATCCTCTTGCCTCAGCCTCCCAGGATGCTAGAATTATAAGCATGAACCACTGTGCCTAACATTTTTTCCAAGAGGTTTTTGCTATAATTACTCAATAAGAGCCAAACTAATGTTAATAATACCATACACCTCAATGGTTACTTACGTGTACTTCAGAATGCCTTCTAGTTTTGATGTCCAGATAATAACACTTTTGTCAGCTGATCCAGAAGCAAAGCGCTGACCTAAAAAAGTGTTTTTAAAAAGAAAATTCTCATATTTATTTTAAGCAGCATTTCCCAGAAAAAATTTCTTAGAAAACTAGTTCTTTAAGGTATCTAATAAATGAAGTTTCTTCTCTATTACTTCTTATCAGCAGTCAAGATGTTTGGGTTCCAAACCTACTCTGTCTGGTACAAAGTAAACAAAGATCTATTGAAGGCCTACTACACATAGGAATCATTTTCCATGCTCAGGATCAAGCAATGATTAAAACCCACACGGATCTCTACGTTCATGAAGTTTAGTACAGTGGAAGAAGTAGGTGTTAAATTAATTCAATGTAAATACAATGTAGTAAGAAAACACACGAATCCTATGAAAGAAAAAAGGGGATCTAGTTTTTTTTTTGCAGTTTTTTTTTTTTTTTTTTTTGCAGTTTTTGGCCGGGGCCGGGTTTGAACCTACCACCTCCAGTATATGGGGCCAGGCCCTACTCCTTTGAGCCACAGGCGCCACCAGGGATCTAGTTTTTGATTTATATTTTTCTTTTACTTGACAAATAATAATTGTACATATTTATGAGGAAAAAGGTGATGACTGATATAGGTATACATTGCAGAATGACTACATGAAGCTAATTAACATATCCATCACTTCAGATACTTTTTTATAGTGAGAACATTAAAAATTGGTTCTTTTACCATTTTTGAGTTATACGCTATTATTAACTATGATCACCATGCTGTGTGACAGATCTCAAAAACCTACTCTTCTTGTCTGACTGAAACTTTGTACACCTTGGTCACCATCTCCTAGGGGACCTAATTAGATGAGGGACGGCTTCTCTGAGAATGAGGCTCTTCCATGGATACCTAAGCAGAGCTCACACAAGTGCAAAGAGAGAGAAGTAAGACTCATCTCCATGGACAGAACAGATAAGCAAAGACCCTGAAGCAGGAAAAGCCTAGCCTGTCTGAGGGGCCAAGAGGCAGCCAGCCTGGAAGAGGGGTGGCGGAAGGATCTCGAGGCACTTGGGGGCCGCAGCAGAGATCTTGTTCTTTACCTTAAAGCAATGGGAAGCCAGAGAAAGACTTTAAACAGGAGAGTAATAGATCAGATTTGCATTTTCACACTACCTGGGCTTTATGAAAGAATGGACTGGGACAGAGGCAACATATACCATGTAATTACTTATTAATTACATTTCTACAGGTTTACAAGCATTTGAAAGATGATCAGGGTATCAGGGCAGCGAGCGACAGAGAATCTTCTCCTGCCGTGTTGGGAGATGAGGATTAAGGGGTAAGCACAGGCCAGATTTTGTACACCTTGTTAGGGATTTTTAGACTTTATTCTTAGGGCCAATCACTGCTCTAAGGCTCAATGTCTTCATCTGAAACACAGAGTGATAGTAATCCCTCCTCAGAGGCTCTTTGTGGGCATCAACTAAGGTAATATATGTAAAACACCTTTCACGGTGGCTGAAACATTAGATGTTACTGTGAGTCATAGAAATGGAAGCCACTCTTATTATTATTTCTGTCACTCATCTCGCATGCTGGTAACCAGCAGGTGATGAAAAGTATGGGCTCTGGGCCAAGCAAGGTAGCTTACACCTGTGATCCCAGCAATTTGGGAGACCAGGGTGGGAGGATTGCTTGGGATTAGGAGTTCAAGACTAGCCTGGGAACTGTATTGAGACCAGTCTCTACAAGAAATGGACAAGTAAGCTTGGTGTTAATGGCAGATGTCTATAGTCCCGGCTACTTAGGGGGCTGGGGCAGGGGGATCACTTGGGTCCAGGAGTTTGAGGTTGAGGTGGCAGTGAGCTATAATAATTCCACTGCATTCTAGCCTTGGCAACAAAGTAAGACCATGTCTGGAAAAAAAAAAAAAGTATGGGCTCTGTGGGTCAGAATTCCTAGTGATATCACTGACTCACTGACAAGTGGCACAACCTAGAACAACCTACGGAACATCTCTATGCTTTCATTTTCTCATTCAATAAATGGACACAATAATAGTATTTACCTAATAGTTGATGAGGAAATTAGATGAGAGCGAATGTGTATGTGTGTGTGTTTGTATAAAGGTAACCCTTGAACAACACAAGTCTGAACTGTGCCTTGCCATCCCTGAGACAGCAAGACCAACCTCCTCTTCCTCCTCAGCCCATTCAACATGAAGACAATGAGAATGGATTGCTTTTATAATGATTTAAATGATCCACTTCCATTTATAATGATCTTCATAATGAGCCACTTTATAATGATCCACTTCCATTTAATGAACAGTAAATGTATTTTTGCCTTCTTATGATTTTCGTTTTTTTTTTTTTTTTTTTGAGACAGAATCTTAATCTGTCTTCCTGGATAGAGTGCTATGGCATCACAACTCACAGCAACCTCAAACTCTTGGGCTTGAGCAATCCTCTTGCCTCAGCTTTCCAAGCAGCTGGGACTACAGGTGTGCCCCACCACGTCTGGCTAGTTTTTCTATTTTTAGTAGAGATAGGGTCTCATTCTTGCTCAGGCTGGTCTCAAACTCCTAGGCTCAAGTGATCCACCGGCCTTGGCCTCCCAGAGTGCTAGGATTATAGGTGTGAGCCACCACGCCCAGCCCTTAAGATTTTTTTTTTAAAACAGAGTCTCACTATGTCACCCTCGGTAAAGTGCTATGGCATCACAGCTCACAGCAACCTCAAACTCTTGGGCTTGAGCAATTCTCTTAACTCAGCCTCCCAAGTAGTTGGGATTATAGGTGTCCACCCCAACGCCCAGCTATTCTGTTGTTGTTGTTGTTGTAGTTGTCATTGTTGGCAGACCTGAGCCGGGTTTGAACCCACCAGCTCTGGTGTATGTGGCCAGTGCCCTAGCCACTTAACTAAAGGAACTGAGCCAAGATTTTCTTAATAACATTTTCCTTTCTCTATTGTAAAAATGCAGTATATAATACAGATAACATACAAAATATGTGTTGATTGTTTATGTTATTAATAAAGCTTCTAGCCAACAGTTAACCTATTAGTCGTTAAGTTTTTGGGGAGTCAAAACTTATAGACAGATTTTCAACAGCCCTACCCCCCACCCTGTTCAAGGATCAACTGTATACAAGTATACCGCTTAGAATTATTCCTGGAAAAAATAGGTACATTATAAAGTCATTCTTCATAATATTTTATGTTGTTTTTCTACGGGCTTACCAACTTTTTATCATGGTTGCTCATTAACTTACTGAACTTAAGAGAAAAATCAGAAATAAGCAGACTTAAAGAACAAAACCATAATTCAATGTATCTGTTTTCAGGTCCAAAGGGAAAAGACCCAGTAAAGAGGAATTACAAGTGTCATGAAGAGACAGCCTGGGATACTAGAAAGAACAGGGGCTCCACAGTCAGAGGACCTGGGTCAGGCCCCGTTTGGTGACTGTCACGTGTTTTAAGAAAACTATCTGCTGGCTTGGCGCCTGTAGCTCAAGTGGCTAGAGCGCTGGGCACATACACTGGAGCTGGCAGATTGGAATCCAGCCCAGGGCCCGCCAAACAACAATGACAAATATAATAAAAAAATAGCCGGGCGTTGTGGCAGGAGCCTGTAGTCCCAGCTACTTGGGAGGCTGAGGCAAGAGAATCGCTTAAGCCCAAGAGTTGGAGGTTGCTGTGAGCTGTGATGCCAGGCAGTCTACCCAGGGCAACAGCTTGAGACTATCCCAAAAAAAAAAAAAAGAAAAAGAAAACTACCTGCTTCAGAGGAGCATTGGGAAGATCAAATGAGATGTGTGTGTCAGGACTCTGGGAAATGCTATACAGGTGCCACTGCTGGCAGGTCATGCTCTGACTTCCTCCAGTGCCCTAGTGGTGTTGCAGGTCCCTCTATGCTTAGAGACTCCAGAGGCCCAACACCCCTATATACCCACTGGGCCTTGTACTAGGCCTTAGACAGGCCTAGTCCAAGTTCCTCAAAGGCCAGTAGGATGAAGCACAACCAGTTCAGCTCTTCAGGCTCCCTCATCACAGGTCTCCCCATCACATTACCTGGAACTTAAACTCAAGCACACATATAAAGACAAAGTGTGACAACCATGGCATAACATCTACAATGAAGCAAAAAATTCCTGTTATCTTTGGACCAACTGCTACATGACCTCAGCAAGTCAATTGACTTTTCGAGGTCTTTACATAGGTCTCAAGTGAAGAGATTGGGTGAAATCAGACTAAAACTATACGCACAAAATTTTGTATATACATAAATTACATGCATTTTTCTAGAGAAGGACCTGTAGCTTTCACCTGATTCTCAAAGAGGTCTGTCATCCAAAAGAAGTTAAAAACCTGGGTACTGAATAATCTCCAACATTCCTTCAAGCACTATAGCATTCACACTCTGACTTCTCAGCCGTGACCACAGAATATTATCTTTACTCCTATATCCATTTGACACATGAGGAAACTCAGACTCACGGGGACTTAATGATCAGCTCAAACTCACAGAACTTTTGGTGTTGAGCTAGGGTTAGAACTCAGACTGTGCCCGTGTTCTCCCCACTAATCCCACGCTGTGGAGTAGCATAGATTTATTTATTTATTTATTTATTTATTTTAAAGACAGTCTTACTTTGCTGCCCTCAGTAGAGTGCCGTGGCGTCACAGCAACCTCCAGCTCCTGGGCTTAGGCAATTCTCTTGCCTCAGCCTCCCAAGTAGCTGGGATTGCAGGTGCCCGCTACAACACCTGGCTATTTTTTGTTGTTGTAGTTTGGCTGGGGCTGGGTTTGAACCCGCCACCCATGGCATATAGCGCTGGCGCCCTACTCACTGAGCCGCAGGTGCCACCCCAGATTTATTTATTTTTTTATTTTTTGTTGTTGTTGTTGTTGAGACAGAGTCTCACTATGTCACCCTTGGTGGAGTGCCGTGGCGTCACAGCTCACAACAACCTCGAACTCTTGGGCTTAAGCGATTCTCTTGCCTCAGCCTCCCAAGTAGCTGGGATCACAGGCACCTGCCACAATGCCCAGCTATTTTTTATTGCAGTTGTCATTGTTGTTTTTAGTTCACCCAGGCTGGGTTCGAACCCGCCACCCTCGGTGTATGTGGCTGGCACGGTAACCACAGTGCTACAGGCACCGAGCCAACATGGATTTATTATTAACTCTCAACTTCATGCATTCATTCTCTGACCACCACCTCCCCTCCTCCCCAGCCCTCCCGGTGCACCAACTGCAATAATCCTTCAATCCCATCAGAACCTGCCATTTCTCCATTGTGGTTTTCTCTCCCTTCATTACTCACCCAATGTTTCAAGATCAATGTATATTATCACTCTTCGGCGTACACCCTCTGTTCCTCCTACTTTACCTTCAGACATATTTGCAAAACCACCTCTGGTTAAATTTACCTCTTCCACCCCTGCATCTTTGCAGCTTAAAGTAGCTAGAGAAAAGACATAATCGTAACAACTGATCTCACTTTTGATTCATGATTACGACCTTCACCTGGGCCCTTCATGTCACCAGGGATCTCACTGTACCTCCAAGGTCTATTCATTCTCTCACTATCCTAGGCAGTGATTTTACACTTTTTCCTTTCTCTTCAACTCATGTATACCTCCTTTTCCATCCTCATTCTCAGCTGATCTTGCTTCCTGTTTCACTGAAATAATGGAAGGAATGGAAGAGAATTTCCATGAGACTCTGGCTACCACACTGCCACTGCCAGCCTATGCACCTCCTACCATGCCCCTATCTAAAGCAAATGCCCCATCAATGCCCTAAATCCCATTTACCCTTGCCCACTCAACAACTTTTGTCCAGAAATTCTTTCACTTCTCTCTTATAACCTCAACTTTTCTCAATTACAACATATGCAAAACTGAACTGCTGATCCTTCACTGTAAGCTTCCTCTCCTGCAGCCCTGCCCATCTCATAAGGGGCAACTCTGTCCTTTCAGTCGCCCAAGTCCGAAACCTTGGAGTCACCCTTGTCTCCTCTTTCTTCACACCTCATAGTCAATCTGTCAGGCAATCCTATTGGCTCCACCCTCTCCACATAACCAAAATTTGATCATGTTTCACCACTTCCTCTAGCCCAACAGAAGTCTAGATGATGCTTCCCCACTCATCTCCCAGCTCCAACCCTCACTTCTTGCAGGCTATATCCAACACAGAAGCTAGAGAGATCCTTTTATACATGTTGTTTGTTTGTTTGTTTTTTGAGATGGGGTCTTACTCTGTCACACAGACTGGAGTACAATGGTGTGATCATAGCTCACTATAAATTTGAACTTCTGGGCTCAAAGGAACCTCCCACCTCAGCCTCTAAAACAGCTAGGACTATTGTCATATGCTACCACACCTGGCTAATTTTTTTTCTTTTATGGAGAGACGAGTTCTGTGGTGCCCAGACTGGAGTTAAACTCCTGGCCTCAAGCAACCCTCCTACCTTGTCCTCCCAAAGTACTGAGATTATAGGAATAAGCCACCATGCTGGCCAAGAAAGAAGGGATCCTTTTAAGATACAAATCAGATCAGATCCCTCCTCTGGTAAGAACCTTTCAGAGGTTCCCTATTTTCGCTGAGAACCAGAGCCAAAGTCAAAGTCCTCATGATGGTCCATGTGACCTGGCTACCCCATGTCTGTTACCTCTTTATTCTCATGCCCTGCCACTTCCCCCGGTTCTCTCTTCCCCAGTTTCTGGCAGGCATACTCCCACCTGAGGGCCTCTGCTGTGGCTCTTCCCTCTGCAAGGAGTTGTCCTTGGATGCCCCCCGCCAGAATCTCACTGCCCCTTGACTTCAAGTCTTTGCTCACCTGTCCCATCTCAATGAGCACACACCAGCCCTTTGTCCCTCTCAATCCCCTTCTTCTGCTTCTTCTGTAACACTCATCGCCTTCCAGCATACTGCTTAATTTACCTATTTACTATGTTTACTGTATGTCTTCCCTCATTTACCCTTCCTCCCTCCCTTCTCTCCCCACCCCTGTCTAAGAATGTAGCTCCATAAGGGCAGAGACCTTTGTCTCTTTTTTTTCTCTGATGTATTTCAAGTACCTTCAATAGTGCCTAGCACAGAGATAGCCCTCAATAAATACCTGTTGAACTGAATGATTGAGTTGAAGTCTAAGCAACTTCACTATCTCTATCTTCTGAATCCCCAAGCTGCATTTTGGCTTACTAAAAATAATTGAAGAATGACTAAGGAGAAAAATGAACAGCTGTGAGGCCATCACAGAGCCTGCAAACCCAGAGAAGCCTCTTACCATCCTTTGCATATGCCACACAGTATACAGTGTCTTTGTGTCCCTTGAGGGGCTGAACTAAGGTGCCATCAGAGGTGTCATAAACCTGGCAAAAAAGAAACAAAAGTACAGATTACCCACATGATACCTATTAGTCAGAATTCCTATATGGCTGTTACTACTATTTTTGTTTTTGTAACAAAATATTTGTCAATGTTCTGCACTGCAAAACCAGAGAAAACGTCACTTAAAGTTGGGAAGTGGAGGTCCAATTCTATATACTATGTGACCAGGAATATACCACTAATCCTCATGAATCAAAGGTTCAATTACTCTACAGAAATTCTCTATAACCTTCATTCTTTTATGAATTTGGATATATGACAAATCTAGGCAGGCCTCCTAAATAAAACCAGCACATACAAAGAGCCAGCTACAACATGATTACATTTTAGTGCTAACCCTGCCCCCCGATATCAACATCGTAGAAAGATGTTTCATACCAAGAGGTTGAAGTCACAGGCCTGAACTCTATGTGGAAGTAAGAGGAAGTGCTATAAATCCCATCTGTAACGTGAACTTAGGATATTTGGATAGCTGTGTAACATCCATCAGTACTCAGAGATTTAAAAAAATAAACCATCTGAGAAATCAAGATGAAACTTTGCAAAATGGTTAGACTGTTGGAAAAGATAACCTCTGAAGAAAAACTAAAAGGATTTGGATTGTTTACTCTGGAGAGAAGCAGTCTGCAGAACAATTTAACCCTGGTTTTAAGATTATGTAGTTTCCATACAGAGAATGGAAATTGGTCAGTCTGCTTATCTAGAGACAACAGAAATAGGAAATGGATTTACGCAGGAGGAAGGAGAGATCATACAAAAGGTTTTAGGTCAAACATAAAGAGTTCTCTGAAAGTTACTTTTATACACTAGACTAGGTTCCAAAGGGACCTTATGTTCTTTGAAGAATAGGCCAGGCACAGTAGCTCTTGCCTGTAATCCTAGCACTCTGGGAAGCCAAGAGAGGTGGATTGCTTGAGCTCATGGGTTCAAGACCAGCCTGAGCAAGAGCAAGATCCCATCTCTAAAGGAGGTTGAGGCAAGTGAATTGCTCAAGCCCAAGAGTTTGAGGTTGCTGTGAGCTATGACACCACACCATGGCACTCTACCCAGGGTGATAAAGTGAAACTCTGTCTCAAAAAACAAAAAAGAAAAGAAAGACAAGAAAAGAAAATATGAAGAATAGGATAGCATCCATATGTAACTGTTCAGGTAGGCCAGTGACTAAAAGTTGGGGTCAGGCTAACTGGCTTTTCATGGAGGGAGCACCTCCAGTCCTATTGCTTGAATTATTCTGTGGACAAATGTGAACTGACACTAGCCCAGTTTTAAAGGCATTTTTATTAATTATTTTTAATTCTTTCATGTGTGTCTCAAAGTAAAAAGGGAAAGATTAATGACTCCAAAGGAGGTATTATTGTTCACAGGTTCCTATCTGATAGACAGTTTACTTATCTGTTTTTAAGCTCATTTCCTTCCCTATTAAAAAGTAATGCCTAGTTTTTCTGTTGCCTTTTTTATCTCAAAAAAAAAAATCAAATTTCAAAGTGCTTACAAGAGGGAAGGGAGAAAAAAAGCCCTTAAAAAGGAAACTCAGACAGAATCCTACCAGCAATTTGTTTCCTGCAGCCAAAATCAGTTGAGTTCCATCAGGCTTAAATGCGAGGTCATATATACTAAACAGGAGACAAGACAAAAAAAACAATTAGGAACCAAAATGCTGAGGTCTGCTAATGGCCAGGAAAGCAAACATTATTACCATTATGAAACAATGAGTACGTTTTAAGGAGAAAAATAATGGCTAAGAATTGCATTTGATTGCAAATACCATTCAACTACCACATCTTGGCAGCCCATTCAATCATAATCCATTCCACAGTTAGCTCTAGGTCCCAATTTCCTTTTGTCCAGAAGCCAGAGGCCAGAAATGATTCAAAGGGTCAACATTTGAAGGCACTAACTCTTCTAATAATACCATAAAGTCTAAACAACCTTGGCCAGGTGTGTGGCTCGTGGCTGTAATCCTAGCATTCTGGGAGGCTGAGACAGGTGGATTGCCCGAGTTCATGAGTTCGAGACCAGCCTGAATCAGAGCACGATCCCCATCTCAAAAAAAAAAAAATGGCCAGGCATTGTGGTGGGTGCCTGTACTCCCAGCTAATTGGGAGGCTGAAGCAAGAGAATCTTAAGCCCAAGAGTTTGAGGTTGCTGTGAGGTATGACACCATGGCACTCTACGGAAGGAGACAAAATAAAACTCTGTCTCAGGGAGCACCTGTGGCTCAAAGGAGTAAGGCGCTGGGGGCGGCGCCTGTGGCTCAAGGAGTAGGGCGCCGGTCCCATATGCCAGAGGTGGCGGGTTCAAACCCAGCCCAGGCCAAAAAAAAAAAGGAGTAAGGCGCCAGCCCCATATGCCAGAGTTGGTGGATTCAAGCTCAGCCCCAGCCAAAAACTGCCAAAAAAAAAAAACCAATTCTGTCTCAAAAAAGAAAAAGAAAAAACTTAGCTGGGCTGGCTGGGCGCAGTGGCTCACGCCTGTAATCCTAGCACTCTGACAGGCTGAGGCGGTGGATAGCTTTAGCTCACAGGTTCAAGACTAGCTTGAGCAAAAAGCAAGACCCCATCTCTACTAAAAAAAAAAAAATAGAAAAACTTAGGCAAGAGGACCACTTGTGCCCAAGAGTTGGAGGTTGCTGTGAGCTATGACTCCACAGCTTTATCCAGGGTGACAGCTTGAGACTGTCTCAAAAAAAAAAAAAAAAATAGCTAGGCATTATTGGGCACCTATAGTCCCAGCTACTCAGGAGGCTGAGGAAGAAAGATTGCTTGAGCCCAAGAGTCTGAGGTTGCTGTGAGCTAGGCGGATGCTGTGGCATTCTAGCCTGGGCAGCAGAGACTCTGTTTTAAAAAAAAAAAAAAAAAAAAGTAGGGTGCCGGCCCCAGCCCCATATACCGAGGGTGGTGGGTTCAAACCTAGCCCCGGCCAAACTGCAACAACAAAAAAAATAGCCGGACTTTGTGGCAGGCGCCTATAGTCCCAGCTACTTGGGAGGCTGAGGTAAGAGAATCGCCTAGACCCAGGAGTTGGAAGTTGCTGTGAGCTGTGACGCACTAGTACTCTACTGTCTGTAAAAAAAAAAAAAAAAAAAAGGTAGAGACAACTTGAGAGAACGGGTGAGGGCTAGAAAACCCACACAAACACAGACACTCATTGAGGGCCTCTTACCTGCTAGACACCAACACATATGGGTAGATCATAGTCCCTCCCTGCCCTCCAGGACATCATCATCTAGTACGAAGGTGTGAATCAGAAACATTCACAAAAAACTACCATACGTCATCAATTCTGAGGTATACGTTTTTTCACATTTTATCATCTCTAAGGCTAGGGTGTATCTTATAATCGATGCTGTGTCAGTTAACTGGCAGCATTTTTGCTTTCTTATGATATGTACTATATCGGTAGTTTATAATTAATGACATCTTAGATTCCATGAGATACAGCATAATACTGCAATAAAGGCTTTACGAGATATACTAAAACGTGTGTTATAGGATTCAAAGGAGGACTGTTTTTAATGTATGGATAAGGCAGAAAAGGAAGGTTGAGAAAGCTTGAGTGCAGCCATTTTGGCCAATACCAGATTCTAACTGTTGCGGGAAGACAAGGCCCGATAGAAAGAGCACCCAAAACACCATGTTTATAAAAGGAAGGGCTTTATTTCAGCCGGGGGAGCGAGGCACAGAATAATTGAAAATGGCCGCGTACTCCTTTTTATCTCAGTCAGAAAGTTCCAGCCCACAGGTATTGTTCTCATTGGTCAGTTTGAATCAAGCTGGAGAAGTGGCTCCGGCTTTCATAGAACCGCTCCCTTTCACAGAAGGGGAAGCAAGCCTCAGCCTCCAGGTCCCAGGAAGTTTACAAATTCCTAAGCGCTGAGTCACCACGGGAAGGACCTCAAAAGTGTATCCTTGGGGTCTCCTTGAGATGATCCCTGTTCTCTTAGACTTTACTTTTTCCAGGTATCCTCTCTCATAACTACTCTGAACAAGGAAGTTGCCAGCAAGTGACAGCCCAGGACCACTGAAGGATGGATGAATTAGAATTACTAAGCTGGATGCCTTATAAACTGGTGGGCTACCTTTCAGTGGCAGCAGTTATGATTGACCTTTATGGTCTGACCTCAGGACAATGCTGATCACGTATGGGATTTCTGGACACATAAAAATGTTACCATTGCCCCATGAGGTGTCCCCTTCCTACTCAGGAAAAGACCCCTACTCTGTCTATAGAGTAGAATCTGTTGTCTGTCTCTCTCTCAATAAACTTTCCTATAGCTAGTTGGCTTGCTCTTCAATTCTTTCCAGTGTGAAGCCAAGAACCCACTTGGTGAGTTCAGAGGGCTTTCCTCCCTTCATTGAGACACACTCTGCACTGTTTTGATTTGAGAAAAGGATAAGAAAAAGATTCAGGAAGAAGGCTCAGCGCCTGTGGCTCAAGTGGTTAAGGTGCCAGCCATATACATCTGAGCTGGTGGGTTCGAATCCAGCCCAGGCCTGCCAAACAACAATGACGGCTGCAACCAAAAAATAGCCGGGCGTTGTGGCGGGCGCCTTTAGTCCCAGCTACTTGGGAGGCTGAAGCAAGAGAATCGCTTAAGCCCAGGAGTTGGAGGTTGCTGTGAGCTGTGACGTCGTGACACTCTACCCAGGGTGACAGCTTAAGGCTCTGTCTCAAAAAAAGGGAAGAAAACAATATTCAAAAAAGGGAGGACTTTTGAGACATGTAGGAGTAGAGTGGGTAAATAGGTAAAACATTTCAGAAAGAAAACAGAACAGCAGTCTTTTCCCGCCAGGCGTCCTCGAGTGAGTGATATCGTCTTTAAACCCCGTGTGGCAATCCCTGACGCACCGCCATGATGCCCAGGGAAGACAGGGCGAACTGGAAGTCCAACTACTTCCTTAAGATCATACAACTTTTGGATGATTATCCAAAATGCTTCATTGTGGGAGCAGAGAACGTGGGCTCCAAGCAGATGCAGCAGATCCGTATGTCTCTTCGAGGGAAGGCTGTGGTGCTGATGGACAAGAACACCATGATGCGCAAGGCCATCCGAGGGCATCTGGAAAACAACCCAGCTCTGGAGAAACTGTTGCCTCATATCCGGGGAAATGTGGGCTTTGTGTTCACCAAGGAGGACCTCACTGAGATCAGGGACATGCTGCTGGCCAATAAGGTGCCAGCTGCCGCCCATGCTGGTGCCATTGCCCCATGTGAAGTCACCATGCCAGCCCAGAACACTGGTCTGGGGCCAGAGAAGACCTCCTTCTTCCAGGCTTTAGGTATCACTACTAAAATTTCCAGGGGCACCATTGAAATCTTGAGTGATGTGCACCTGATTAAGAGTGGAGACCAAGTGGGAGCCAGTGAAGCCACACTCCTGAACATGCTGAATATCTCCCCCTTCTCCTTTGGGCTGGTCACTCAGCAGGTGTTTGACAATGGTAGCATCTACAACCCTGAAGTGCTTGACATTACAGAAGAAACTCTGCATTCTCGCTTCCTGGAGGGTGTCCGCAATGTTGCCAGTGTTTGTCTGCGGATTGGTTACCCAACTGTTGCATCAGTACCCCATTCTATCATCAATGGTTACAAGAGAGTCCTGGCTTTGTCTGTGGAGACTGATTATACCTTCCCACTTGCTGAAAAGGTCAAGGCCTTCGTGGCTGATCCATCTGCCTTTGTGGCTGCTGCCCCTGTGGCTGCCACCACCACTGCTGCTCCTGCTGCCACTGCAGCCCCAGCCAAGGTTGAAGCCAAAGAAGAGTCGGAAGAGTCGGACGAGGATATGGGATTTGGTCTCTTTGACTAATCACCAAAAAGAGCAAACTCAGCCAGCTTTATTTTCAGAACAGGCAAATAAAGGCTTCTGTTAAGTTAAAAAAAAAAAAAGAAAACAGAACAGCAAAGACATTCCCCAGATTACTGGGGAATAGCCAGTAATCTAAATAATCTAATTGACTGAAACATGTGTCTGTGTGTACAGCGAAAGAAGGCTAGAAAAACAGGCTGGAGACCCTGGGTGTCAGTGGCCGCGGCCGGGGTCTGGACCTGGAGCGGCGGGCCCGGGCGGCGGGGGTTAGGAGGTGTGGACGCAGGCAGAACTCCACAGGCCGCGTCTGGCTTGGTGATGCTGCCGCCGCCGCCCGTGCCCAAGGCCCTCGGCGTTCACCGGAGAGAGGCCAGAGTGGTTCCGGGCTGCCTCGGCACTCGCTAGATGTGTTAAGATGAAACACTGGAGAAAGGCCTTCTGAAGATAAGGAGAAGGATAAACAGAACATTGCCCACTCTGGAAAAAAGCCTTGGGTCTTTAGAAGCTGTTCTAGAAAAACTTTAGTAATGGATCAAAGGAAAAATGACAGTACTGTTCCAAGTATAACTCAATTAGAAGATTTTCTTACAGAACACAATTCCAGTGTTGTTTGGCTCCTTGTTGCTACCATTTTGTCCTGTGGATGGATTATTTACCTAACCTATTATAATTCTCGGAATGTTGGTCTTAGTTTAACACTGGTTCTTAACAGATTATATAAGCATGGCTATATTCATATTGGTTCTTTCTCTTTTTCTGTTCTTTCTGGAAAAGTCATGGTTCGTGAAATCTATTACATTACAGAAGACATGTCTGTCAGAATTCAAGATGGATTTATCATTTTTCGATGGTGGAAAATGTATAACCCAAAGCAGAAACATGATCCAAAGGCGGAAACCAGGTTGTACATCACTGTCAATGACTTTGAATTTCATGTGTATAATCGTTTGGATCTTTATGGACATCTTCAAGAATTGTTTGGTTTGGAGCCAACAATAATTCCACCCAAGAAAGAGGATGATAAAACACGGGAAAATGGAAGAACGAGAACCCAGTCTAAAATTGAAAGGTTTTATGTCATGTTTGAATTTTATTAATCTGTAGCATTTAAATGTTGCCTTTCTTAGATTGTCATTGAAACTATTCAACTGAATGCAGCCTGATCTGTATTTGTAAACTAATTAAAACTTTTAGTTATAGAAATCATTATATTCTTTATAAAACATCTATATAGAAAAAAAAAAAAAAACAGGCTGGAGACATATTACAAATATTCTTAAATGCCCCAGGCTGAGGATTTCATTGGTTCAGATGACTCTAGTAAGAACCAAGATAGCACTGTCAAAGCAGCCTATTATAAAAGTTTAGCACAGGATGAAACTTGCCTGGTACTTGTCAGTAATCTAAAAATACACTCTCACTAACTGTACTTGGAGCCCTCCCCCAAGTGCTGTGCTGACCTCTTCAAATACAGTATTTTATTTCATCCTCATAATAATTCTGTGAGATGGAGATTATTACTCTATTATAGGTAAGGACATCATGGCTCAGAGAGGTCAGGTATCTCATCCAGTGTCAAGTGACTGGCAAGTGAAAGGGCGAGGATTTCAACTCAAGCCTAACTCTAGACTCTGTGCTGTTAACCATTATACACACTGCCTTTCATCCCCTATTTTTTTTTCTTTTTTTTTTTGAGACAGTCTCACTATGTCACCCTCCATAGAGTGCAGTAGTGTCACACCTCACAGCAACCTCAAACTCTGGGACTTAAGCGATTCTCTTGCCTCAGCCTCCCAAGTAGCTGGGACTACAGTGCTGGCCACAACGCCCAGCTATTTTTTGGCTGTAGTTGTCGTTGTCTGGCAGGCTCGGGCTGGGTTCAAACCCATCAGCTCTGGTGTATGTGGCTGGCACCCTAGCCACTGAGCTACAGGCACCGAGCCCCTGTCTGTTATCCTTAACACTTTAAATACAATAGTAGCTAACATGTATTGAGTAGATTTATCACTATGCATATGAGGTGTGAGCTAAAATAAAATCCCAAGGCTCCCCCGCCAGTGGCTGACTGGACCCCCTAAAACTGAGTTGCTAGTGATGAGAAAGCAGATCACACATGCCTCATCTTATCTCCCTCCCTTTCTTAGAGATGTCCTCTATGACTCATTAACAGGCCTAAGGCTATATCCAAGACCTACCTGCAGGTCCTCAGTATACATAACAAACCACTCTGTCTCCCATTAACAGACCTTTTATCTTAACTCAAGCATTCCTTTTCCCTGACTCCAAGTCTATTTGACAAAGCCTACTTCTTTCAGCCACCATAAGTGTGTCCCCCCCCCACTTGGAGATGCCCCACCTTTTCAGGCCAACCCAATGTATGTCTTCCATGTATTGATTTATAACTTTACCTGTAATTTCCGTCTCCTTGAAATATATAAAACCAAACTATAACCCCACCACAATGAGTCCACTTGCTCAAGGCTCCTTGGGTATGGACCTGGGTCATGGTCCTCAAATTTGGTTCAGAATAATCCTCTTTATTTTACAGAGTATGCCTTCTTTTCTGTCAACATAAGTATAGTTTACATGCTTTACATGTATTATTCAACCTCAAACAAACCTATTTTGCAGATGAGAAAACAAGGCAATAACTTTCCTAAAATAAAACTGCTGGAGGTGGCGCCAGTATTCAAACCTGGGCTATCAGCCTGGAAGACCATCTCCTTTTTTATTTTATTTTTATTATATCTACATTTTTATATTGAGGGAGGGGGTAGAAAAGAAAGCAGCCCCATGGCTCAGCGCTCGTAGCACAGTGGTTACGGCATCAGCCACGTGCACCGAGGGGGGCAGGTTTGAACTCGGCCCAGGCCAGCTAAACAACTGTAACAAAAAAATAGCTGAGTGTTGTAGCAGGCACCTGTAGTCCCAGCTACTTGGGAGGCTGAGGAAAGAGAACTCTTAAGCCCAAGAGTTTGAGGTTGCTGTGAGCTATGACACCACAGCACTCTACTGAAGGTGACATAATGAGACTCTGTCTCAAAAAAAAAAAAAGCAGCCCCTACACTGGGCCCTATTCAGTGGCAGCTTCTTGTTCCATAGGGTTAAGGAAGACTTTGAGGGAATAAAGTTGTTTGGAAAAACCCAGGTGTAGTTGCTTTGTATGTCGTGATGGGTAGAAGAGACGAAGTGAAGTGTGAAGGCCCCTCACACCCACCATCTTGCCTCAGACTATGTCCTGGAACCCTGGGGCGGAGAAAGCACCACTTTCATTCCTGCTTCTTGGGATTGTTGACGGCCACGTAGTCATAGAGAACAACAAGAAAAAAGAGCGACACGCCCAGCATGTTGGCCAAGATGGCCACCTGCACGTCCGTGATCACCCTGGTCAACTCTGCTGGGCTCCAACGCCATGGGCGCACCAGCCTGAGACGGAAGACCATCTTCTAACCATTATGCTTTGTGCTCTTCGTTATCATTATTAGCATGTATCATAGTAAGCAAAATAGCTAGCAATAGATTTCAACAGCAAAGAAAAACAGGTATTATCACCTACTGAAGGTATTACATTAAGAGTTCAGGAAATTTTTTGTACAGGCTCTGTTGACTTCAGAAGCTTCCTTTAATAAAAACTTTTCACAATTATTCAACAGTTAAGCATTGTTAGAGCATAAACTTTCTTCATCTCATTTGATCCTTATGACAAACATAATTGCAGCAGACAGGACAGACACCACTGTCCCATCTCTAATAATGAGGAAACTAAAGACAGGCAAGTCGTTTGTCTCCTGTCCCAGAGATGGCTGACGAAAAAACTGGAACAAGGGTGACTGTCACACTCTTCCCAGCTCAGCATCCTTGGGTACAGAAGCAAACTCCAGCCCTGAGTTCTTCAGCTTACTCACCATTATGGGTTAACAGATCTGGGGTTTCCTTATTTCTTACACTTCCTTTCTCTGAGTCTGGGGCAGTTCCCCTAGCACATTTCACATTCTGAGAAGCAGGCTGGTACAGTGAAAGCAGAGGGGAACCAGGGCCAGAAAACCTGCCCTCCTATCCGAGCTTTCGTTCTCACCTCACAGGAGACACAAGCCAGTCTTGTACAAAGCATCTGACACGTGTAATTGCTGATAAAATACTCATCGGAGGGGTCTGCACCTCACATCTATAGTCATCGTTGGTTATGTGGCTTCCTTTCTGCCTTGTACACATATGAGCTCATCAAATTGGTTCCTGTGTGGTTTCTTCTTCAAAAGGGTCATTTGGGGTTGATTTATCAGAAAATCATTTCTGAGTTTCCTATTTGGGCTAAGTAAGAAACTATTTTCCTCACAGATATAAAAATTCATTTTATCTGAATTTCTTGAAATTTACCTTCCTAAAATATAACATACATGTCTGATTTGTCCCAATTTAAACTCTGACTACTTAGAATCTACAGTTCAGTAGGGCATGGTAGCTCATGCCTGTAATCTTAGCACTTTGTGAGGCCAAGGTAGGAGGATTGCTTGAGGTTGGGAGTTCAAGACAATATACTGAGACCTCATCTCTACAAAAAAATAGAAAAATTAGCTGGGCATGGTGGCGTGCACCTATAGTTCCAGCTAGTTGGGAAGCTGAGATAAGAGGATCATGTGAACCTGGGAATTTGAGGTCACAGTGAGTTATGACATAACTGTATGCTAGCCTAGGCAATAGAGTGAGACCATGTCTCCAAAGAAGAATCTATACAGTTCAGTTTAACTCTGAATTATATAGGCTTTTATATTTTACATTGTTTTAAATAATATCTTGTGCCTTTAATTATAGCCATACGCAATTAGAGGGCAATGGTCATGTTTTATACACTTGTGCACTCACAGCACATAGCACTATCCTAGAAACATAATAAATGTAACTGAAAATCTGACAAGATTTTATCTTGAACCCCAAGACTTCAGTTACATTATGAGATCACAGATATTCAGAATTGGAAAGGACTCTAGAGCTCGTATAGTCCAACTCCCCCATCAGGGCAAGAATTCTAGACTCTGCTTGAATACTGGGGAACTCACTGGGGAACTCACTCATTCCTTTTCTACTCTAGGATGATTTTTCTCTCTCCACCTGCTCCCTTTTATGCAGGGATTGTCAAAAAATAGATTCCACTGCAGAGAGACAGAAAGTGATTCCTGCTAATTGCCCTCTGCCAATGCCATACCCACCCCATTGTAAAATGAATTCCTAAGGTGTCTCTCCAAACCCTGCACAATCTGATCCAGCCCCACTTGTTTTGTAATCTTACACAAATTGTCCCATCTAATTAAATCTTAATTTCTTCATTTGTAAATGACATAAAAATTCTAACCTCATAGGTTGCTTTGGCAATTAAACAATATGTGCAAAAACATCTGTCTTACAGCAAATACTCAGTAAATACTAGGCGGTATGAATGGAGAGTTACAGTAATGGTAACCTGATTGGAATAGGTGGGCTGGCCTAATAAGGCATCATGACTGAGATGATCCTGGGGTGGTACATTTAAAACTCTTTCCAATCCAATTTTTCTGCCACCTGCATACTCCTGAGCTCTTGTTTATTTTGGGCAAAAAAGAAGTTGGTGGATTACTTGTAATTATCCTACAGTTGTTTTTTTTTGAGACAGAGCCTCAAGTTGTCACCCTGTGTAGAGTGCTGTCGCATCACAGCTCACAGCAACCTCCAACTTCTGGGCTTAAGCAATTCTCTTGCCTCAGCCTCCCAAGTAGCTGGGACTACAAGCACCCACCACAATGCCCAGCTATTTTTTGGTTGTAGTTGTCATTGTTGTTTGGCAGGCCTAGACTAGATTCGAATCCTCTAGTTCTGGTGTATGTGGCTGATGCCTTAGCCACTTGAGCTACATGCACCAAGCCAATCCTACAGTTTTAAAAGAGAAAAACAGGCTTGGTGTCCATAGCTCAGTGGTTAGGGCGCTGGCCACATACACCAAGGCTGGTGAGTTCGAACCCTGCCTGGGCCTGCTAAACAGTAACTCCAACCAAAAAAACAGCTGGGTGTTGTGGCGGATGCCTATAGTCCCAGCTACTTGGGAGGCTGGGGCAAGAGAATCGTTTAAGCCCTCGAGTTTGAGGTTGCTATGAGCTGTGAGGCCAGGGCGACAGCTTGAGACTCTGTCTCTAAAAAAAAAAAAAAAAGAAAGAAAGAAAGAAAGGGGCGACCCTGTGGCTCAGAGTAGGGCTCCGGTCCCACATGCCAGAAGTGGCAGGTTCAAACCCAGCCCTGGCCAAAAACTGCAAAAAAAGCAAAACAAAACATGTGTATCTGCACTTTTTCTCCACTCTCCTTAACTAGTGCGTAAAGGATGTAGCTGTTCACAACTGTAACTTTCATCATCCAGAAGAATAATGTTTTTCCCATTTGCAGGACCTCCCGGTAAATCTGTAATATCCACAGTACTGATCAGTTGTGTCCACTCTTCCTACAAACTTTGTGTATTCTAAAATAACTGTCAGTTTTTCAAATTTAACAGGCTGTTTCTTCCTATAACCAGTGATGAACTGTGTCTGAGGGCCAAAGCATGTACTCAGCATTGTCACTAATCTCTTGTCATGGAATGAGAAGCACGTCATTTTCATATCGTATTGAAAGGCATATAATTCATATTCCTGAAATATCTTCCTTTTCAGATCACTTTGAAAATCCTTCCTGGAAGCCATAACTGTTCTTGTTATATGTATTTTCATTTTATGCAATTCCTAAGCAAGGTGAGGGCTTGTGTATAAAGCAACAAAAAGTGTCAGACATCTTCCAACATCAGTACAGAACAGGAAAATCATTTTGTCGAATGAGGTCCGAACATATAACAAATAGGGAAGAGGAGAAAACAGAAGTTCACTAAATAGGAAAACACTTGGCCTATGAAGTGGCTCACACCTGTAACCTCCACACTTGGGAAGCCAAGGCAGATGGATTGTGTGAGCTCACAGGTTTGAGACCAGCCTGAGCCAGACCAAGACCTTGTCTCTAAAAATAGCCAGGTGTTGTAGTGGGCGTCTGTAGTCCCAGCTACTTGGGAGGCTGAGGCAAGACAATTGCTTGAGCCCAGGAATTTGAGGTTGGTGTGAGCTATGATACTACGGCACCAAGGGATGACAAAGTGAGACTCTGTCTCAGAAAAAAAAAGAAAGAAAGAAAGAAAGAAAACATTTGAGGCCAGACAGGGTGGCTCATACCTGTAATCCTAGCACTCTGGGAGGCAGAGGCAGGAGGATCCCTTGAGCTTAGCAGTTCAAGACCAGACTGAGCAAGAGCAAAACCCTGTCTACAAAAACCAGAAAAACTAGTCAGGCATTGTGGTGGGAGCCTGTAGTCCCAGCTACTGGGGAGGCTAAGGCACGAGGAACGCTCAATCCCCAAAGTTTGAGCTTGCTATGAGCTAGGCTGACAGCACAGCCCTCTCCAGCACTCTCACCTGGGGAATAGAATGGCACCTGTGGCTCAGTCGGTAAGGCGCCGGCCCCATATACCGAGGGTGGCGGGTTCAAACCCGGCCCCGGCCAAACTGCAACCAAAAAATAGCTGGGCGTTGTGGCGGGCGCCTGTAGTCCCAGCTACTCGGGAAGCTGAGGCAGGAGAATCGCTTAAGCCCAGGAGTTGGAGGTTGCTGTGAGCTGTGTGAGGCCACGGCACTCTACCGAGGGCCATAAAGTGAAACTCTGTCTCTACAAAAAAAAAAAAAAAAAAGCACTCTGGGTAGGAAAACAGAGTTGAGTTTTTGGTCAAAAAATATAAACTGAAATGTTTCAAGCCTGAGGGAATAGGGTCAGGAGGTCAACCTAGCAAAATGAACAATTTGACATAGAAGATAATTGTGAATTACTCTAGGTTTATAAAAAGTAGAGTAACAGGATCATAGCAGCAAGTCTTGAAAAAGAGAGTTCCTGCTGCTCAGTAAAGCTAAGACTAGAAGCAAAACAGCAGACCAGGAGACAATGGCTGATTCAGCTATGGAGGACTAATCTTTAATATCTGTTTTTTTTTTTTTTTTTTTTTAGTTCTACTATCTACTTTTTATAGTTTTTTTTTTTTTTTCCTTGTTCTGGGCTATCAGCTGGCTTATTTAGCAGCCATTGAGACTGCTGGTCTATGAACTCCTATACCCTTGAGGGTGTTTCAAACCTGTCCTGGTCAATAACCAATCTTTATCACTCAGTCACTCATTCAACAATACATCAATCCATCAAATAGTAACAACCACTATCTTGACTAGGCTCTGGAATAATTTGGAAATGAATAAGACATAGCCATTGCCTATAAAGGGTTTATAGACTTCTGAGATAAACAAATTAAAAAAAAAACTGTTATATTTGACAGACTCTAAGTTCTACAAGAGAGGAATGAACAAAATTCTGTGCCAGGGGTTGAAAACAGAGCAAATCAGGCTTCATTTGGCTAGCAAATGTTTTGTTTGGCCCAAAGGTGTTTTATTTTGTTTGTCAGATTAGGTGCCAATATGTAAAAATTAGGACATTTCACAAAAAAACCCAGATTCCTAGCTTCTGGGAAAAATAGATCTGAACAAACTAGGCCAAATTTATAGATGGTGGTAACTGGCAGGAGCTGAGCAACAGCTGCCCCTTTTAGGCACAGCATGAGCTCCCGAGTTTGCCACTCTCCTTGCCACCCTCTAATTACTCTTTGACCCTGAAGTTAAATATTCACCAACTTGTGTGATGAGTACTTTTATAATAGAGTTAAAAGTAAAATGAATTTTTTTTACTCAAATCTTTATTAAAACTTAAAACAGGGCGGCACCTGTGGCTCAAGGAGTAGGGTGCCGGTCCCATATGCCGGAGGTGGCGGGTTCAAACCTAGCCCCGGCCAAAAACCACAAAAAAAAAAAACTTAAAACAAAAAGATGTACTTGTCGGACTAAGTGTCTCAAGAAAAGTGTGATATAGAAGAATATTCCTTGAGAACACAGACAATTAATTATTCCTTGTTTTAAGATGCATATAAACATTTCCCATTTATGTTACCTGCCTGACTCCTGCAAACATTTAAATTTGCCATCTCTGTAACACAGGGGAAAAAGTTGTTAGTGGCTGAGAGCACACTGGCTTTGGAGTGAGGAAGATGCAACCTTGAAAGCTGGCTCCATTACTCACTCACTGTGTAATCTTGGCAAATTATCTACCTGCTCTGTGCTTCAATTTCCTTGTATGTATTTTTCTTCTTTTTTACTGCTTTTTCAGTTTCCTAATATGTAAAGTGCAGTAATTACACTACCAGCTTCAGAGGGTTGTTGTGATGAGACAATGAAAGAAAGGACATGGAGTTCTTAGCAAGTGCTTGGCATACAGCAAGCGTTAGCTGTCACTGGTGCAGAGCAGAAGAGAGAGAGGAACCACCTCCAAAGGGAGCCTTAAGTGATGTCTAGGATTTCAATAAAGAGATGAGGAAAGGTATACTTTTTTGCAGAGAAAGGCCTCGGCAAAAACAGAAAATGAATGGCAAGCATCTTGTCCCAGTGGCCAAAACCCAGGCTTCACAACGAAGCTGAAAAAGACCATCTAGGAAGATTCTGAAAGTCAGCTGAAGAGAACTATCTATTAAGTCAGTGTTTCCCAAAATGTACCATTTTGTGATGCATTTAGGTGATAAAAATGGAATAGGACATTAAATAACATTCAATCAAGGATGAAAAAAAGTCACCCTCTTTCAATTCTTTTGTAAACTTTCTAACAAAGAGAAAGCTGATTTGATGCTCATTTTAAGCATCTCTCCGATAGTACTCGCCAAAGTCCAGTTTTGAAGACAGCAGACCTCACTCAGGTTTACAGGCTCCCGACAGTAAACCCTAGGTAGACAGTATCTACCTACAGCTTAACACTGTTTTGTTTCTCCCTGCTTTAACTTCTACAGTTAATTCACACTTATACAGCAAGAGACACTGATTTTCATAAATGGAGAAATAAAGTTTCCGTAAAATGTAAAATCATATTCAAGCGAAAATAAATAAGAGAATTTAGAGGAAAAAAAGTCAAGTAAAAAAAGAGTATGGGGTAATATTTAAATGTGGGGGGAAACCCACTGTGACAGCGTTGCAGAGACACTGCTGCGGGTGTTAAGGGGAGGCCAGGACGGATTTGGAGTAAAGGAGCGACAAGGCCAGATCGTGATTATGGATCGATCCTCCTCAAGAGGCCACCCGAAGCGTGCCACTTCCCTCTGCCCCCTCCGACCCGCAGACGCCTCTCCCTCCGCCAGGGGCTGGAAGGTGGCCGGTGCCCAGGCCAGGGGTTCACGGCCTCAGCGCAGGCCGCAGGCCCGTTGCCCCTGACAACCACCGTGGTTCTCGCAGAGACTCCCGCCATCCCTGCCAGGGATCAGCCTCCCGCTCCTCCCGGACTGCCCGGCTCCTCACCACTGCTCAACTTTATCTCTCCAAGTCAACACGGCTCTCATCGCGGCTTCGCTCACGCCCCCGGCCCCTCCTCCTCGCCTCAGCAACGCGCTCTACTCGGCGGGCCACTTTGGCTACTTGCGCTGCCCCTGGCAACACACATGCGCAGTGAGCTACGCTCGAGGGCTCCTTTCTCTGAATGCGCATGTCTAAAGGGATCGCGAGAAAACAAAAGGACCAGGAGCCCAGAAGGCGCAAGCGCAAACAGGGCACGCGCGATTGGTCGGGATGGGCGGTGCTCCCGCCGGGATAATGGAATTGATTGGTGGAATGTGGAAATGACGGCTGCGGTCAAGGGGGCGGTCGGAAAGCAGCCGTGGAGTCTGATAGACTTTCACTATCTTCAGAATTTGGTTTTAGCCCTGTGCTCTGAGCTGAGGAAATTTCCACTCTTACTCTGCTCCACAGCCAGGGCGTCGCACCTCTTGTCTCGTTGCTGCAGCCAGCGCCTACTTAATGGGCACGGCTGCGATGGAGAGTCCGAGCCTGGGGGACCGCGGAACTGCCCCCGCGATCACGTTTAGTGAGCGCCTGAGCCCAGACCGGCAGTGTGACCTTTGGCAAGTTATTTTCCCCTTTCGGGTCTCAGTTTCTCCACCTGTAAAATGGGAGCGGGGGTGTAGATGGTGTGTCGGCCTTTCTAACCTTCCACAGAGACAGCAACATCAAGCTCCAAAGGTTTAGTTACTAGGCACTGGGGCTGGAGCTCAGGTACTTTTCTTCCTGTGGGTTTCAGCCCTGGGATGCACCCGACTTCCCAACCCAAAACGATTAGGGGGCTGGGAGGAGCAGGGAGGTTTTGTGGTGCAAGGAGAGGTCTGCTTGTGTTGGAGGATCTTGGGAAGTGCTTGGGTGTTAAGTGGTCAGGGGCGCCCCAGAAATGAGAGGACGCTACAGCCATTTATTGAGTACATGTGTATGTGTGATATGAAGCTAAGATTATTTACCTAGTTTTTTCAAACTTTAATCCTCAGAACTACCTTAAAAGAGGTGGTTTCCGGAGAAACAAGACTGGAGATAAGTAAACCGCTCTTGCATATACAGTTGTAAATGGCACAGCTGGGATTTGAGACCAAACTGTTGACTTAACAAAGTTTCAGTTTCCTTATCTATAAAATCTGAATCTATACCATTTCATAAGATCCATCCAGTTCCCCCAAATTATTTAACCCCAGATTACATCAGAAGACTACTACTAGTTAGTCACTGGTTCTGGCTTAGTTTCCATATTTATAGAAAAGTTGGTTAGCTGATCTTTCTAGATTCTTCAGCCTGTAGAATATGTAATTTAGCGATTAAGATACACTTTACTGTAGTTTTTCAATAAAAGTATGGGAAAGAAGTATTAGACCAAGATTTGGTAGACCTGGATCCTGGTATCACTTCTGCAAGTAATTTAACCTTTCTATCACTCTTCTTTTTTTTTTTAATTTTTGTTCCAACCCAAAGAAGCACAGAGATGTCACTTGATTTTATCAATAAAATGAGAGTAAACCTTATCCTACCTACCTCACAAGGTTATCATAAGGAACAAGAATGAAGGAGATTTGAAAATTCTGTATCAGAAACAAATTAACCTTTTGGAGGGTTGTAACATCTCCCAATGATGAAAGTGATAAACGCTCTCCTCAGAAAAATACACATATATGTAAAAATTTTATCTCACTCGCAAAGAAGGAGTGGTAACTCACTGACTTATTTTAGCATTTCTTGTTGATCCCAGATTAAGAGCTCAGCTATTGGTTCATATTCTCAAGTTTATGCTAAGTGTCACCAGAAATCTGTGTAATAGTCCTGTTCAGCGATAAACTAAAAAAGTTTCTAGCTTGAGCTTTTCACTGTACAGAGATTTCCAGTGCTTTATAATTCATACTGGAGAACAAGAAGCTGTTGGAAGACAAGAAGATATTCTCATTGCACAAGATTGGTCCATGCTGACTTTAATCTCCTCATTCTGATCTGAATAATCCAAGTAGTTCCTTCACTGTCATGGATTAAAATTGAATAAGCAATGGAAAGTACATTTTAAATGAGCTAACCACTTAAACTTTGTTTTTCTAGCAAAGAAGATGTTGCCGTAGGATTGGAAAGAGTAGAAGATGAGAAACAAATGATGATAAAAAGGAGTAGGGAGTGTAATCCCCTGCTACAAGAACCCATTGCTTCCACTCAGTTGGATGGTACCGCAGTGAGAGAAAGCCATAAGTCTGTCCCATGTGGATGGGAAAGAATTGTGAAGCAAAGGTTATCTGGGAAAACAGCAGGAAGATTTGATGTATACTATATCAGGTAAGCATGCAAAGTGGTGAAGCTAGTATAGCCAAATAATTTTGTCTAGAGAGATAATGGGAAAGCATAGCAGAAATCTTGGCTTTTTTTTTTTTTTTTTTTGCAGTTTTATTTTGTCCGGGCCTGAGTTTGAACCCATCACCTCCGGCATATGGGGCCAGTGCCCTACTCCATTGAGCCACAGGCACCGCCCGAAATCTTGGCTTATTTACATTTTCACCATAAAACCATTATAGATTCTATTCCTTCGGTGTCACGAATTGTATCAAGTGATTTGAAGCCAGTTACATACATTTTTTTCTTAATACTGTGATTAGTTAATGGGAAGATTGCAGTTAAATTATATAGTACTTACAAATTTATTTTATATCATCATAGAGGAAGCCATTTAAAAGTGCCATTTATCATTCTTTTTTTCAAAAGACAGCTGCCCATGGCAACATGGAAATTATTAGTTAGAAATCTGAAATGTGGTCCAATTCATTTTAAAAAACTTCTATTTACTGGCAGTAAGTTTCCTTTAATATCATTTTCTAGCCCACAAGGACTGAAGTTCAGATGCAAAAGTTCACTTGCTAATTATCTTCACAAAAATGGAGAGATGTCCCTTAAGCCAGAAGATTTTGACTTCTCAGTATCTTCTAAAAGGGTCATCAAATCAAAATATAAAGCCTGCAGCATGGCAATTCTGACATCTCAACTGCAAAATGAAAATAAAAATTCAAACTGGAACATCAGGACACGAAGCAGGTGCAAAAAAGATGTGTTTCCTCTGCCAAATAGTAGTTTGGAGTTGCAGGACAGCAGAGGACTATATAACTTTACTTCTACAGATTTGCTTTCGGAAGAAGATAAGGGCATTAATGATGTTAACTTCAGAAAAGTTAGAAAGCCCAAAGGAAAGGAGATTATTTCGAAAGGAATCCCAATTAAGAAAACTAAAAGAGGATGCAGGAAGAGTCTTTCAGGTTCCATTCAAAGTAACAGAAAAAGAGAATCTGTGTATAATACAGAAGATGCTGAAAGTGAGCCTATTGCACAGGAAAGTCAGCTTGATAGAACTTTCTGCATTTCTGACAGCAGAGCAAGTGACGAGGCCCTCAGTGTAACCAATGAAGAGAAGAACCTTGCAAAAAAAAAATCATTGAGTTCAGGATCAAATTTTTGTTTTGAACAAGTAGATTCTGGCATCACAAACAAATTATGTTTGACTAAAGAAGCCAAACACAAGAAGTATGAGGATACCTTAGTGTCTGAAGAAATCAGAACAAAAGTAGAAGTTGGGGAAAGGAAGGAACATTTCCCTACTGACATTTTAAAATGTGGCTCTGAAATGGACAACAATGGCTCACCAACCAAGAAGGACTTTACTTCTGAGGAAATATTTCAAGGTACACTGTGCCTTAAAGCGGTATTAAACGTTAGGTGATGAGTTTGTACTCCGGGATCCTGTATTTCATGGCTGTACGTGGTTAAGATACGGGAATATGGGCGGCGCCTGTGGCTCAAGGAGTAGGGCACTGGTCCCATATGCCGGAGGTGGTGGGTTCAAACCCAGCCCCGGCCAAAAAACCAAAAAAAAAAAAAAGATATGGGAATAGAACCAAGAAATAGGGCCTAAAACCAGATATTTACCAGTTGAGCCTAATACCTTATCTAACTGATCTTCAAGCCCTTTCCTGTGAAAGAAAATCAGTGGGCCACTGTTACGATGCCCCAGGAAAGGAGAGAGTCTTGCTGTTAACAGCTGCCAACATCTCTCCCCGGTGCAATAGTTGGGACTCTGCTCCCTAGCTCTGCTTTCGCTTCTTTCCCTCCTTTTTCCAGTCAGTAATCTTAAGACTATAAGGAAAATTAAAAGGCTTTACTTGTCAAAAATTTGGGGAAGACTCCATTTATACCTAAGGCCGTTGAAAATAATTGATTTCTTCTCTTCACACCCTTCCTGTTATTTAATTACTAATGTGTGACTTCCGATTTAATTTTGTGCATATCATAGTCATTTTTCCCTTCTATTATAATGCAGTGCTTCTCTAAAATGCTTCAGAGCTCTAAATAATTCAAAAGTATAATCAGACTTGGTGTCTGTAGCTCAGCGGCTAGGGCGCCAGCCACATATACTGGAGCTGGCAGCTTCTAATTCAGCCTGGGCCTGCCAAACAACGACAACTACAACCAAAAAATAGCCGGGCGTTGTGGCGGGTGCCTGTAGTCCCAGCTACTTGGGAGGCGGAGGCAAGAGAATCGCTTAAGCCCAAGAGTTTGAGGTTGCTGTGAGCTGTGACGTCACAGCACTTTACCCAGGGTGAAATAGTGAGACTCTGTCTCAAAAAAATAAATAAATAAATATATAAAATCATATAATTCATCTATTATTTGTAATATGCTCTTAATACAGAATTTAGAGCTTAGAAGTTTTACCTTTATAATACCTCAGTGACTAAGAGATAAAAGGAGCTCTTTTGAGCACACCTGTATTAAATGCATGCCTGTAATTCATTATGTCACTGTGGTATAATGAATAATTAAAGAAGAATAGTAATGTTACTTAAAATACTGTACAGAAGCAGCCTGCACAAATTTGTGGAGCAGAATATTAGGCTCAATTCCTGCTCTCAATCTTAGTTATGATTTTATGTCTTTTCTGTGCCTAGAATTTCTCTGCCTTTAAAGAAAATAGGCAAATATACTTATAAACTGTATAAGGCTTCTTCAAGTCTGTTCTTCAAAGACTTTGAGCTTCTTAAAGAAAGCTTTGAGGTTTATGTAGACTTCCTGCTAGCATAATGGGCAAATTAAATATTAAAAACATCCTTGTATGACTAAGATGGAAGTATCTTATTCATCCTATGCTTAGAGAAATCTAGCTTGCAAGGTAAGACGAAATACCCTTAAGTTACTAGGTGTCCAGTGGAATAGTCAAAACTCCCATTAGAGCTAAGCATGATGGCTCACACCTATAATCCAGCACTTTGGGAGACCAAGACAGGAGGATCACTTTACCCAGGATTCTGAGACCAGCCTGGGTAACATAGCAAGACCCCATCTCAGAAAAAAATTAGCTGGGTGTAGTGGTACATGCCTGTAGGCCCAGCTACTCAGGAAGCTGAAGCAGGATGATTGCTTGTGCCCAGGAGCTTGAGTTTACAGTAAGCTATAATCACACCACTACACTCCAGCCTGGGCCAAAGAGTAAGATCCTGTCTCAAACAAAAGAAAAAGAAACCCTTGGGTGGCGCCTGTGGCTCAGTCGGTAAGCTGCCGGCCCCATATACCGAGGGTGGCGGGTTCAAACCCAGCCCCGGCCAAACTGCAACCAAAAAATAGCCGGGCGTTGTGGCGGGTGCCTGTAGTCCCAGCTACTCTGGAGGCTGAGGCAAGAGAATCGCTTACGCCCAGGAGTTGGAGGTTGCTGTGAGCTGTGGGAGGCCACGGCACTCTACCGAGGGCCATAAAGTGAGACTCTGTCTCTACAAAAAAAAAAGAAAAAGAAACTCTTAGATGTTGCTGAGTAAACTAGTAATAAAAAAGACTAGCTAGTGGGGCGGCGCCTGTGGCTCAGCGGGTAGGGCGCCGGCCCCACATGCCGAGGGTGGTGGGTTCAAACCCGGCCCCGGCCAAACTGCAACAAAAAAATAGCCGGGCGTTGTGGCGGGCGCCTGTAATCCCAGCTACTTGGGAGGCTGAGGCAAGAGAATCACCTAAGCCTAGGAGTTGGAGGTTGCTGTGAGCTGTGTGACGCCACGGCACTCTACCAAGGGTGATAAAGTGAGACTCTGTCTCTACAAAAAAAAAAAAAAAAGACTAGCTAGTGATTATAAGAACCTACAGAAAAAGTTATCAAATAGCTAGTAAGAGTAGTTTCCTTCGTTCTCTCTTTTACTCTCTACTGGGCTTTACCTATTCAAACTAAACAGCAAAAAACGGACTAATATTTTTGGAGATCTGGATACTTGTCCCAGTCTTAGCCAATCCTAGTATCATTTTGGAGTAGTTGTTTAATTTTGAAGATTTAGTTTCTTCATCTATAAAATGGAGGTAATAACCGTCATTAGATCTGTTTTTCACATCAAGAATATTGTAAGGTAATAGGAGAAGTGAAAAAGAGGGCTTCATGCTATACAAATGCAAAGTATTTTTAACTGATATTCAAATGTAGTGTCTGTGGCTAACGGGAGTATTAAATCTGATGATTTCAGAAATTTGAGAAGTCTGATAACACTGGTTCCTAGTAGACAGAACTTCCTAAGGAGATAGTGGTCTCGGGTGTTCCAGGGTTCAAGTCTTTGGTGTATCTCCAGGTTCTGTTTTATCTGTATCCCTTTTTTTGTATAATAGTGTTCACTGCAGAAATTTTGGGAAACAGAAATAAAGAAAAGAAAAATTACCAGTTAGCAACAACCATTATGTCATTTTGGCTTATTTCATTCATAATATATATATATATTCTATTTTTTTTTTTAAAGACAGAATCTAAAGCTGTCACCCTGGGTAGAGTGCCATGGCATCACAGCTCACAGCAACCTCAAACTCTTGGGCTTAAGTGATTCTCTTGCCTCAGCCTCCCAAGTTGCTGGTACTATAGGCACCCACCACAATACCCGTCTATTTTTTATTTATTTATTTATTTATTTTTTGTTGCAGTTGTCATCGTTTTTTAGCTGGCCGGGGCCAGGTTCAAACCCGCCACCCTCAGTGTATGTAGCCAGCACCCTGCCGACAGATACATGTGCATAATCTCTATATTTTTATTTATATGTATTTTTTCTTATTTATAAAACTGGGATCACTTGGCACCTGTAGCTCAGCGGCTTGGGCGCCAGCCACATACACTGGAGCTTGCAGGTTCAAATCCAACCCCAGCCTGCCAAACAACAATTACAACTACAACCAAAGAAGAAGAAAAAAATGCTATTAAATTGGGATCCTATGTAGAATCTTGCTTTTTTCATTTAGAAGTTAATGTCACAGAAAAATATTCAAGATTAGTCTCAAAAATATTTTAATGACCACATTGTAGAAATGTCACAGTTTAAAATCCATACTATTTCTAATTTTACAATACTGTGTACTCTGAACATAAAGAGTAAAAATAAAGAACTGGTGTAACACAGTGGTAAAGGCGTGGATTCAGGAGCCAGACTGCATGGATTTGAAATATAGCTCTGACATTTAGTAGCTGTGTTACCTTGAACAAGTTACTTAGCTTCTCTGTGCCTCAATTTCCTTAAGGGTAAAGTGGAGATAAAATAGTACCAAGCTCAGGGCGGTGCCTGTGGCTCAGTGGGTAGAGTGCTGGCCCCATATACCGAGGATGGCTGGTTCGAACACGGTCCCAGCCAAACTGCAACAAAAAATAGCCGGGCATTATGGGGGGCACCTATATCCTAGCTACTCGGAAGGCTGAGGCAAAAGAATTGCCTAAGCCGAGGAGTTGAAGGTTTCTGTGAGCTGTGATACCATAGCACTCTGGTGATATTAAAAAAAAAAAATAGTACCAAGCTCTTGAGTCACTAGTAGGATTAATTGGTTAATTTTCATAAAGGGCTTAGGATAGTGCCTGTCATGCTTTATAATAGAGATGATATTATTAGCATTCCCACCTGAATATTTCTTTAAGCTGAACTATAGATTCTTTTTTTTTTTTTTTAAGACACAGTCTCACTCTTGCAACCTCAAACTCTTGGGCTCAAGCAATCCTTCTGCCTCAGCCTCCGAAGTAGCTGAGACTATAGGTGCCCACCACAATGCCCAGCTAGTTTTTCCATTTTAGATACGTAGTCTCACTCTTGCTCAGGCTGGTCTCAAATTCCTGAGCTCAAGCAATCCACCCACTTCAGCCTTCCAGAGTGCTGGGATTACAGGCATGAGCCACCATCCCTGGCTTAAAAAATCCGTAGATTCTATAAACAATGTTCACTTTTCCTTTGCAGAAGACACCATCCCACGAACACAAATAGAAAAAAGGAAAACAAGCCTGTATTTTTCCAGCAAATATAACAAAGAAGGTATATCTTTCCCAATCAAAACTCAGATTTTGTATCTCTTTTGGGTTTCTAACTCTGATGCAGTATGTTTGTTTAGCTCTTAGCCCTCCAAGACGCAAAGCCTTTAAGAAATGGACACCTCCTCGGTCACCTTTTAATCTCATTCAGGAAACACTTTTTCATGATCCATGGAAGCTCCTCATTGCAACTATATTTCTCAATCGGACCTCAGGTTTGTGGATTATTTCCATCTTTGTCTAAGTAGAGACAGTGTGGTAAGGAGAAGTCACTAAATTAATCAGGAGGCTCAGGTGCTAATTAATTTCAAGTCCGATAGTAAAATTTAGAAGCTACAGCTAAAGGGAGTATTAAATATGATACTGGAAATTTGACAAGTCAAATAACACTGGTTCCCACTAGCATGACCATGAGTAAGGCCTTTCCCTTTCTACCCTCAAACCCTTTCCCTGTAAGAAAGACTAGATGACATCTAATGGCCTTTTTAGAAAGTTAGACTACATGAAGGGACAGATTTTCATTTGTTTTCTACTTCCAGATAAGTTTTGGTCATCGGTGAAAATCAGTTCTAACATTTCTCTAACCTGTCATGTGTATATAAAAACATCTTTTTCATTGAATGCACCTTGTGTCCTATATGTTTCTACTCTAGTTATCTGTTGATCTGATTATTTAAAAACTAATATCAAGGCTGGGCGAGGTGGCTCACACCTGTACTCGTAGCACTCTGGGAGGCCGAGGTCAGTGGATTGCCTGAGCTCACAGGTTTGAGACCAACCTGAGCAAGAGTGAGACCTTGCCTCTAAAAATAGCCAGGTGTTGTGGCAGGCACCTATAGTCCCAGCTACTTGGGAGGCTGAGGCAAGAGAATCGCTTGAGCCCAGGAGTTCGGAGTTGCTGTGAGCTGTGATGCCATGGGACTGTACCAAGGGTGACAAAGTGAGACTCTATATCCAAAAATAAATAAATAAATAAATACTAATATCAGGTCATGCACAGTGGTTCACTCCTATAATCGCAGCACTTTGGAAGGCTGAAGCAGAAGGATCGTGTGAGCCCAGGAGTTCAAGGTTATAGTGCTTGCACCACTGCACTCCAGCCTAAGCAACAGAGCAAGACTTTGTCTAAAAAACGACAAACAAAAACCCCACTAATATGCAAGGCCAGTTTCAACATAATTTGGACTATTAGTCAAATAGATTAACTCTGTTGGTATTTGATTCTGAAAGTTGTTGCTGGTTCAGGTAATAGCTTTTTATCAGTGGTTAAAAAAACAAACCCTCTGAATGAGAGTTCTAGATTTCTATGTGCATCTGTAATTGGCCCACCTGGAGACTTGTTACAGTCACTTTTACTTCTCAGGCAAAATGGCAATACCTGTGCTTTGGGAGTTTCTGGAGAAGTACCCTTCAGCTGAGATAGCAAGAACCGCAGACTGGAGAGACATATCAGGACTTCTGAAACCTCTTGGTCTCTATGATCTTCGAGCAAAAACCATTATCAAGTTTTCAGGTACTTTCCCATATACCGGAAGGAAAAAAAAACAAATATTGTGCCTATTTAAGAAAGCCACATCTTAAACTTTAATTTCCCCTCAGATGCTGTATCAGTGGAAGTTTTTCTGATCAAGTACCCAAGGCATATAGAAACAGTTTTTTGCCCCAAATCACAGTCACCTACTGACCCAGGCAATAAATCTTTGTCCAGGGCTGGGCACAGTGGCTCAAGCCTGTAATCCTAGCACTCTGGGAGGCCAAGATGGGCTGATCCGCTGAGCTAGGGCGAGATCCCATCTCTAAAAATAGCCAGGCATTGTGGTGGGCACCTATAGTCCCAGCTACCGAGAGGCTGAGGCAAGAGAATCGCTTAAGCCCAAGAGTCTGAGGTTGCTGTAAGCTATGATGCCATGGCACTCTTCTGGGAGCAGCAAAGTGAGACTCCGTCTCAAAAAAATAAATAAATCCATGCCATCTGAGCATAATTAGGAGTAGAAATCAGTGAAGCAGAAAGCCTAGTCCTTGACCTCAAGGACCTTATGTCTGTCTAGTTAGCACAGCACGATATAGTGGTTAGGAAGTGGCATATGATAAGGATGCTGCAGTAATTCATAAGGAAGGGCAGTCACAACTGAGGTCGTTAGCAACTTTTATTGTCCTTTTCTATACTCTCCGTCTTGCCTGAATCACCATGTATTTAGGGGAAGGTGTCTTAGAAGCTGCCCTGATGTGTTGAATGTTGTATTCTTCAGACGAGTATCTGACAAAGCAGTGGAAGTATCCGATTGAGCTTCATGGGATTGGTAAATATGGCAACGACTCTTACCGAATTTTTTGCATCAATGAATGGAAGCAGGTGAGGCCCTCTCCCAGCCCTAACATACATACTCAGCACATTGTTGAGGGGCAGCGGGTCGTATGGGGTTTGGGGCAGCAAGGAGAGTATCTGTAGACACGCTCAAGTCCAGAAAGACCTTTTGGAATGGCCTCTGACTGACCTCCAGTGGTTTGTCACTTCTGACCCTGTTGTATCATGCCACATTCGTCTACTGTCCCTCAGCCTGACATGGCTTTCCTTCTGTGAGAAGTACACCACTGAAGGCAAGCAGGCAGATTTGGGCTTGGGAATGTACATGTTTGTTGGGTTTCTCTCTTAGTGGTCTCGGAGTATTTTTGTGGTAATGGCCCATTTGCTTACGGCAGCCTCTGGTGGCATCCTGAGAGCTGGTGGGTGGCCTGGGATGCTGCCCTCTCAGCTTATGACTCATCCTACAGCATTCAGCCAGTAGGTCTGGCCAATTCTACGCTGAAGGACACTGTCCTGTCCCTGCTTCACCAGAACAATCTGTTTACCCTCTCGGAGTCTGAAACATCCTTCTGGAAAATGGGGTATTAATACTGGTCTCTTGTCACCACCCCATGCTCCATGTTATGGGGAAGATCAGTAATAAATTGGAAAGTGGTTTGTACAGATTATTTTAATATTAGTATGATTTAAAACATTTTTAAATCCCTTTAGGTTAAAGGTCATGATGTTTAGGTATATAATCTACTGTTTCCCACAAACCTTTAAAAAGCCAATTAAAAACTATTTCTGACTAACTCACATAAGGTCTCTGTTTCCTAATATGCTGTATTTCTTCCAGGTGCACCCTGAAGACCATAAGTTAAATAAATACCATGACTGGCTTTGGGAAAATCATGAAAAATTAAGTCTGTCTTAAAACTCCTTGAAGTTTTCAAACTCATCGTTAATGTGTTGCTTTGCACTTGAGTTCTTAAGAGCTGCTTTACACACAACCAGCCATTTTCCCATAGATTTTAATTAGCCTGACGAGATGCTCACTTGTATATTTTCTTGATGTGTGTGTCACTGGTAGATCCTTATTACTGAATGTGCTAGAACATATTTTGAGACTAAATAAATAAATTACTTGACAACAATCCTAAAAATGTATGACTGTTCCGATGAAGTATGATGAGAAAGTGAAAAACACTTTTATAAACTATTAGTAATGCAAAGCAAAAAAAATTTGTGTGTGTGTGTGTATGAGAGAGGGAGAGACAGAGTCCCACTTTGTTGTCCTCAGTAGAGTGCTGTGGCATCACAGCTCACAGCAACCTCAAACTCTTGGGTTCAAGCAATTCTCTTGCCTCAGCCTCTCAAGTAGCTGGGACTACAGGCGCCTGGCACAATGCCTGGCTATTTTTTTTTTTTTTGTAGAGACAGAGTCTCACTTTATGGCCCTCGGTAGAGTGCCGTGGCCTCACACGGCTGACAGCAACCTCCAACTCCTGGGCTTAAGCGATTCTCTTGCCTCAGCCTCCCGAGTAGCTGGGACTACAGGCGCCCGCCACAACGCCCGGCTATTTTTTAGTTGCAGTTTGGCCGGGGCTGGGTTTGAACCCGCCACCCTCGGCATATGGGGCCGGCGCCCTACTGACTGAGCCACAGGCGCCGCCCAATGCCTGGCTATTTTTTAGAGATAGGGTCTCGGTCTTGTTCAGGCTGGTCTTACACTCCTGAGCTTAAGCAATCCACCTGCCTCGGCCTCCCAAGTGCTGGCATTGTGTGCTATTGATAACTGCACATTGGTTCTTAGGAATTGTAGATCTGACCCTGGCATCTGTTTGATAACCTAACATGAGTGTCTGCTTGCCACTGAGGTTCTGTTCACTGGCTTCTGGCTCATGCCTTTTACCTTGATCCCTTTGCAGAAACTCAGCTCATCGTCCAATTAGAGGGTGGGACATTTTATGCCATTTTTGTCACAGGTATTGTGATAGCTCAAATAGTGAAACATTTTACCTTTGAAAGAACTAATGAAACTGGCCAGGTGCAGTGTCTCACACCTGTAATCCTAGCACTCTGGGAGGCCGAGGCGGGTGCATTGCCTGAGTTCACAGGTTTGAGACCAGCCTGAGCAAGAGCGAGACCTTGTCTCTAAAAATAAATAAATAAATAAATAAACAAACAAACAAACAAACAAAATAGCCGGCCATTGTGGCAGGCACCTGTAGTCCCACCTCAGGCAAGAGAATCGCTTGAGTCCAAGAGTTTGAGATTGCTGTGAGCTATGATGCCATAGCACTCTACCGAGGGCGACAAAATAAAACGCTGTCTCAAAAAACAAAACAAAACACTGGGCGGCGCCTATGGCTCAGTGAGCAAGGTGCCGGCCCCATATACTGAGGGTGGTGGGTTCAAACCCAGCCCTGGCCAAAACTGCAACAATAAAATAGCCGGGCATTGTGACAGGCACCTTTAGTCCCAGCTACTCGGGAGGCTGAGGCAAGGGAATCACCTAAGCCCAGGAGCTGGAGGTTGCTGTGAGCTGTGTGATGCCACAGCACTCAACCATGGGTGATAAAGTGAAACGCCGTCTCTCTAAAAAAACAAACAAAAAATATTAAATTATTAAGTTGTAATTACCAATCACTGTTTTAAGGTATAAGTTGAAAATTAACTTGATTGAATAAATAAAAATAAATCAATTGTTGCCTTTGTTATAGACTAGTGTGTAGACAGGCTGCACAGGGATGACGCTCAAATTCTTGAAGCATTCCATATTTTAAAAGAAAAAAAAGACCAGGAAACAGGTAATGGTCAGGTGACCTCACCTGCAAGGAAGGGCAAGAACCAGTGTGACACAGTGTCAGTGGGTGGTTTCCACTTTAGTGACCAAGTGTCAGTTTTTATTTTTTTGTTTTTATTAAGTCATAACTTTGTATACTGATGCATTTATGGGGTTCAGTGTACTGATTTGATATACAATGCTTACATTGAACTAATTGAACTTACATCATCACAATTATACTCTTTTCTTAATAGTTTTGAAATGTACCATTGCATCATGCACCTTAGGTGAGGTCTCCCCAAATACCCTACCTTCTCCCACCTCCACGCTCCCCTCCCCTCTCTCTCCTCTTCTCTTCTACTTTTTGGACTGTAGGTATGTTTTACCATTCATATGAATGTGTAGGTGATTATATATTGATTTCATAGTAGTATTGAGTACACTGGATACCTTTTTCACCTTTTTTTTTTTTTTTGAGACAGAGTCTCATTATGTCTTCCTTGGTAGAGTGCTGTAGCGTCTCAGCTCACAGCAACCACAAACTCTTGAGCTTAAGCAATTCTCTGGCCTCAGCCTCCCAAACAGCTGGGACTACAGGCAGCCGCTACAATGCACAGCTATTTTTGTTGCAGTTGTCATTGTTAGTTAGCTGGCCCAGACTGGGTTCCAACCTGCCAACTTTGGTGTATGTGGCTGGCACTGTAATTACTGTGCTGTGGGCGCCAAGCCTTTTTTTTTTTTTTTTTTTTTTTTTTTTCTGTTCTTGAGATACTTTACTAAGAAGAATATGCTCAAGCTCCATCCAGGTAAACATAAAAGATGTGAAGTCTCCATCTTTTTATGGCTGCATAGTATTCCATGGTGTACATATACCACAAGTTGTTAATCCATTCATGGATCAATGGGCACTTGGGGTGTTTCCATGTCTTGGCAATTATGAATTGGGCTGCAATAAACATTCTGGTGCAAATGTCTTTGTTGTAAAATAACTTTTGATCATCTGGGTATATATCTACCTCGAAAATAAGACAGTGTCTGATTTTAAGGTGTGCTCCCAAAGATGCACTAGGTCTTATTTTCAGGGGACGTCTTATCTTTCCTGTAAGTAGGTCTTATTTTCGGAGGATGTCTTATTTTCGGGGAAGCAGGGTAGTAGAGGAATTACAGGATCGAACAGTAGTCTACTTTTACTTCCTTGAGTATTCTCCAAACTTCTTTCCAAAAAGGCTGTATTAGCTTGCATTCCCACCAGCAGTGTAAAAGTGTTCCCTTCTCTCCACATCCACACCAACATCTGTAGTTTTGGGATTTTGTTCTGTGGGCTAATCTTCCTGGAGTTAGATGATATCTCAAAGTGGTTTTGATTTGCATTTCTCTGATGATTAAGGATGATGATCATTTTTTCATGTGTTTGTAGGCCATGCTCCTGTCTTCATCAGAGAAGTTTCTGTTCAAGTCTCTCGCCCACATAGAAATGGGGTTATTTGTTCTTTTTTTATTGATTAGTTTTTCTCTGTAGATTCTAGTTATCAGACCTTTCTTGGAAGCATAACCTACAAAAATCTTCTCCCATTTTGAAGGTTGTCTGTTTACTTTACTTACTGTGCTCTTGGCTGTACAAAAGTTTTTTAGTTTGATCAGATCCCAGTAATGTATTTTTGGTGTTGCTTCAATTGCCTGGGGGATCCTCCTCATTAAATGGTCTCTCAGGCTGATTTCTTCAAGTGTTTTCCCTGAACTCTCTTCTAGTATTTTTATGTTTCATGTCTTTTATCCAGCAAGAATCAATTTTTGTTAATGGTGAAAGGCTAGTATCAGTTTTTTTTCTTTGTTTTTTTAATTGTTAAATCATAGCTGTGTACATTAGTGCAATCGCCTGTACCCATTCTAAGATGCACCATAGATGTGGCCCCACCCGTTACTCTCCCTCCACCAAAACCTCCCCCCTCCCTTCCCCTTCCTTGGCCCTTTCCCCATAGTCTTGTGCTATAGTTGGGTTATAGTCTTCATGTGAAAGCTATAATTTAGCTTCATAGTAGGGCTGGGTACATTGGATACTTTTTCTTCCATTCCTGAGATACTTTGCTAAGTAGAATATGTTCCAGCTCTATCCATGTAAACATGAAAGAGGTAAAGTCTCCATCTTTCTTTAAGGCTGCATAGTATTCCATGGTATACATGTACCACAATTTGCTAGTCCATTCATGGGTCCATGGGCACTTGGGCTTCTTCCATGACTTAGCAATTATGAATTGGGCTGCAATAAACATTCTGGTACAGATATCTTTGTTATATTGTGACTTTTGGTCTTCTGGGTATAAACCTAGTAAAGGAATTATAGGATCGAATGGCAGGTCTATTTTTAGGTCTCTAAGTGTTCTCCAAACATCCTTCCAGAAGGAACATATTACTGGGCATTCCCACCAGCAGTGTAGAAGTGTGCCCTTTCCTCCACATCCACGCCAACATTTCTGGTTTTGGGATTTTGTTATGTGGGCTACTCTTACTGGGGTTAGGTGGTATCTCAGAGTAGTTTTGATTTGCATTTCTCTGATGATTAAGGATGATGAGCTTTTTTTCATGTGTTTGTAGATCTTGCGTCAGTCTTCTTTAGAGAAGTTTCTCTTCAAGTCCCTTGCCCACCCTGAGATGGGGTCACGTGTTCTTTTCTTGTTAATACGTTTGAGTTCTCTGTGGATTCTGGTTATTAGACCTTTATCGGAGGTATAACCTGCAAATATTTTCTCCCATTCTGAGGGCTGTCTGCTTGCTTTATTCACTATGTTCTTGGCTGTGCAGAAGCTTTTTAGTTTGATCAGGTTCCAGTAGTGTATTTTTGATACTGCTTCAATTGCCTGGGGAGTCCTCCTCATAAAATATTCACCCAGGCCGATTCCTTCAAGAGTTTTCCCTGCACTTTCTTCAAGTATTTTTATAGTTTCATGTCTTAAGTTTAATTCTTTTATCTAGTGAGAGTCTATCTTAGTTAATGGTGAAAGGTGTGGGTCCAGTTTCAATCTTCTACAGGTTGCCAGCCAGTTTACCCAGCACCATTTGTTAAATAGGGAATCTTTTCCCCACTGGATGTTTTTAATTGGCTTGTCAAAGATCAAAATACAGTAAGTAGCTGGATCCATCTCTCGGTTCTCTATTCTGTTCCAGACATCTACTTCTCTGCTTTTGTGCCAGTACCGTGCTGTTTTGATCACTATGGATTTATAGTACAGTCTCAGGTCTGGTAGCGTGATTCCTCCTGCTTTGTTTTTATTGCTCAGTAATGTTTTGGCTATTCGAGGTTTTTTCTGATTCCATATAAAACGAAGTATTATTTTTTCAAGATCTTTAAAGTATAACAATGGAGCTTTAATAGGAATTGCATTAAAATTATATATTGCTTTGGGCAGTATGGACATTTTAACAATGTTGATTCTTCCCAGCCATGAGCATGGTATGTTTTTCCATCTGTTAACATCTTTGGCTATTTCTTTTCTTAGAGTTTCATAGTTCTCTTTGTAGAGATCTTTCACGTCCTTTGTTAGGTATATTCCCAAATATTTCATCTTCTTTGGCACTACTATGAAAGGAATAGAGTCCTTGACTGTTTGTTCGGCTTGGTTATTGTTGGTATATATAAAGGCTACAGATTTATGGGTGTTGATTTTGTAGCCTGAGACCTTGCTATATTCCTTGATCACTTCTAAAAGTTTTGTAGTAGAATCCCTAGTGTTTTCCAGATATACGATCATATCATCTGCGAAGGGTGAAAGTTTGATCTCTTCTGACCCTATGTGGATACCCTTGATTGCCTTTTCTTCCCTAATTGCAATGGCTAAAACTTCCATTACAATGTTAAAGAGCAATGGAGACAATGGGCAACCTTGCCTGGTTCCTGATCTAAGTGGAAATGATTTCAATTTAACTCCATTCAATACGATATTGGCTGTGGGTTTGCTGTAGATGGCCTCTATTAGTTTAAGAAATGTCCCTTCTATACCAATTTTCTTAAGTGCTCTGATCATGAAGGGATGCTGGATATTATCAAAAGCTTTTTCTGCATCAATTGAAAGAATCATATGTTCTTTATTTTAAGTTTGTTTATGTGTTGAATTACATTTATAGATTTACATATATTGAACCAGGCTTGAGACCCTGGGATAAATCCCACTTGGTCATAGTGTATAATTTTTTTGATGTGTTGTTGGATTCTGTTTGTTAGGATCTTATTGAGTATTTTAGCATCTATATTCATTAGTGATATTGGTCTATAATTTTCTTTTCTTGTTGGGTCTTTCCCTGGTTTGGGGATCAAGGTGATGTTTGCTTCGTGGAATGTGCTAAGTAATATTCCTTCTTTTTCTATATTTTGGAAGAGGTTTAGTAATATAGGTACTAGTTCTTCTTTAAAGTTTAGTTTGGTAGAATTCTGACGTAAAGCCATGTGGTCCTGGGCTTTTCTTTTTAGGGAGATTTTGTATAGTTGATGCTATTTCAGAACTTGATATATGCCTGTTCAACATTTCCACTTCGTTCTGGCTAAGTCTTGGTAGGTGGCGTGCTTCCAGGTATTGGTCGATTTCTTTCAGATTTTGATATTTGTGAGAGAAGAGTTTCTTGTAGTATTCGTTGAGGATTTCTTGAATTTCTGAGGGGTCTGTTGTTATTTCATCATTACCATTTCTGATTGATGAAATTAGAGATTTTACTCTTTTTTTCCTGGTTAGGTTGGCCAAAGGTTTATCTATTTTATTGATCTTTTCAAAAAACCAGCTTTTGGATTTATTGATCTGTTGTATAATTCTTTTGTTTTCAATTTCATTTAATTCTGCTCTGATTTTGGTTATTTCTTTTCTTCTCCTGCATTTGGGGTTGAAGTGTTCTTCTTTCTCCAGTTGCATGAGATGTCCCATTAAGTTATTGACTTCCTCTCTTTCCGTTTTCTTGAGGAAGGCTCGCAGTGCTATAAATTTCCCTCTTAGGACTGCCTTTGCAGTATCCCAGAGGTTCTGGTAATTCATGTCTTGACTGTTGTTTTGTTCCAAAAATATGGTGATTTCCTTCTTAATCTCATCTATAACCCATGTATCCTTCAGCATAAGGTTGTTTAGCTTCCATGTTTTTGTATAGATATGCAGGTTCCTGTTGTTATTGAGTTCAACTTTTATTCCATGATGGTCTGAGAAGATTCAAGGAATAATTTCTATTTTTTTAAATTTGCTGAGGTTAGATTTGTGGCCTAGGATGTGGTCGATTTTGGAGTATGTTCCGTGGGCTTATGAGAAGAATGTGTATTCAGTTTTGTTGGGATGAAATGTTCTGTAGATGTCTGTTAAGTCCAGATGTTGAATGGTTGAGTTTAAATCTAAAATTTCTTTGCTTAGCTTCTTTTTGGAGGATCTATCCAGGACTGCTAAAGGGGTGTTAAAATCTCCAACTACTATGGAAGTGGAGGAAATCGAGTTGCTCGTGTTTGTTAGAGTTTCTCTTATAAATTGAGGTGCGTTGTGGTTGGGTGCATAAATATTAATAATTGAGATCTCATCATATTGAGTATTATCTTTAACAAATATGAAGTGTCCATCCTTATCCTTAATTATTTTGGTTGATTTAAAGCCTATCGTTATGCTAAAACCACAAAACTCTGATTAAATAAAAGATCTAAATAAATGAAAATAAATAAATAAGGGCGGCGCCTGTGGCTCAAGGAGTAGGGCGCCGGTCCCATATGCCGGAGGTGGCGGGTTCAAACCCAGCCCCGGCCAAAAACCACAAAAAAAAAAAAAAAGAAAAGAAATAAATAAAGCCTATTGCGTCTGCGAACAGGATTGCAACACCTGCTTTTTTCTGCTTTCCATTTGCCTGGAATATAGATGACCATCCCTTCACTTTGAGTCTATATCTGTCTTTTAATGTAAGATGCCATTCTTGGATGCAGCAGATATCTGGCTTGAGTTTTTGTATCCAGTCCACCAACCTATGCCTCTTTAGAGGACAATTTAAACCATTCACATTAATTGAGAGTATTGATAAGCCTTTCAAGAGACCAGTGGACATTTTTAATCCTTTTACGACTGTGGAAGTTGGAATTTGATCAAAAATTTTTTGGGTGGGTTTACTTTTGTGGTGGAGAATTACGCTGGTCTTTATGGAGGATAGGTCTAAGAATGTCCTGGAGAGCTGGTATAGTTGTGGCAAATTTCTTCAACATGTGAATGTTGTTGAAGTATTTAATTTCTCCATCATGATTGAAGCTCAGTTTAGCTGGGTACAGGATCCTGGGTTGAAAGTTATTTTGTTTTAGGAGATTAAAAGTCAATGACCATCCTCTTCTAGCTTGAAAGGTTTCAGCAGAGAGATCTGCAGTTATTCTGATATTCTTCCCCTTGTAGGTAATGGTTTTCTTTCGTCTGGCAGCTTTCAGAATTTTCTCCTTCATATTAACTTTAGTGAAATTGATTATGATGTGTCTGGGGGATGTCTTATTTGGTTTGAGTCATGCTGGAGTTCTGAAACTGTCTGCTATCTGAATTTTGGAATCTCTTGGCATATCTGGAAAGTTCTCCTTCATAATCTCATGGAGAAGAGACTCTGTGCCTTGTGAAGCCACTTCGTCACTTTTGGGGATCCCTATAAGACGAATATTGGTTTTCTTCAAATTATCCGAGAGCTCTCTGAGAGAGTGTCTGTTTTTGCTCTCCATTTCTCTTCTTCTTTGAGGATTTGGGAGCATTCGAAAACTTTGTCTTCAGTGTCAGAAATCCTTTCTTCTTCTTGCTCCATTCTGTTACTGAGGGATTCTACTGTGTTTCTCAGATCTTTTAGGGATGCAACTTCTTGTCTCAATGTGTCGAAATCTTTGGTCCTTTGGTCTTTGAATCCATTGAATTCTTGAGATAACTTTTGGAATTCTAATTCGATCTTATTTGCTATCCAGATCCTGAATTCAATTTCTGACATCTCAGCTATTTGTTTGTGCATGGGGTCTTGTGCTGTTTCTGCCCCATTGATCCTTGGGGGAGTTGATCTACTCTGATTATTCATATTGCCAGAGTTTTTCTGTTGATTTTGCCTCATGATTGTTTTTCACCGTTGCCTCTGTCTGTCCTCAGAGTTGGGGAGGTGTCTCTCCAAGATTAGACCCCAGCGGGATCACTTTATTGTTGCTGGATCTTTGTAGGGAGTGACCCTGTGTAGTTCCTCTGGGGCTGTTCTAACTAGGGAGTTCTGGTTGTGGAAGCAGCTCCAGTTTGTGACACACCTGGATCCAGCAACAGGGCTGGGGGTGGTGCGCACGGTTCTGGGAGTGCCAGGCACCCAGTGACTTTGGCACAGAGAGCCCAAGGCTCCAGCAATCTCTGGCCAGGAGAAGAGCTCTGCGCAGACGCAGGGAGGGCTCCAAAGGGCACGCAGCTACCAGAGTCCCTGTCCAGATGAATGGGCTAGTGTGGAAGCTGGGAGGACACAGGAGGGAGGACGCAGGGTTGCGTGGCTCCCGCAGTTCCTGGTCAGGGAATGTGGAGGCCCGGTGGGTGCGGGTCACCGGTCGGGGGTCGCTGCACAGCTCTTATGGAGGTCTGGGTGGCGCCAAGCCCAGGAGTTTGAGGTTGCTATGAGCTGTGATGTCACGGCGGCACTCTACCCGGGGCAACAGCCCAAGGCTCCAGTGTGCCAAAGCCATCTCACTCTGCCCCTAAGGATTAAGGTGTAAGGCAGCTCAGTCCCCGCCTTTAGGTTGCTCAGTCAGTAGGTTACTTTGACCCGCCCAATCCTTGCTCTGAGACCCTGAGGGCGGAGCTTGCCGGCGGAGCTTTCACAATGGCTTCCTGCGCCCAGCTCAGTGGCTCAGTCTGGGGCCCCAGACAATGCCCAAAGTTCTCCACACTCCTGCTCAAGCTCTCCCCAAGGCAGTTCAACTGAGTGCCAAGTCCAAGAACACCGAAACAGTTCACAGGTAAGGCCTTTCCGGTTTGCAGTCTCACTGCTGCTTGTACTTAAGTTGCCGGCGTGATTAGGTCAATCGAACACACGCAACCACTTGCCAGTTTTCCACTGTTTTTGTCCTCCTCTTGGGGCCCAGAAGTCCCTTGCTGGCTCCCTGTATCCTCAAAGGGATGATTATAGGCAGATCCCACCAGCCAGAGATGCCTGGAGTCTTGTCTCCCCAGACTCGCTGTTCCCAGTTGCAAGCATATCAGTTTTTAGAAAAGGTTAGATTTTGACCAAAGAACAGTAAAACTGGCCACACCTTCCCCTCCCTAAGGCAAATATCTACTACGTAATTTTCCATCACAGTTTCATTTAATAAACATCAAAGTAGCATTCACAAAGTGCAAAGCCCTGAGCTGGGGAGGGACACAAAGATAAAAAGGCTCTGGAGAGACCCTCACAGAGAGGCACACACAATGATCTCAGTCCATCAAGAGTGTGGGCCTGTGTGGACTCAGGAAGTTAGCTCACTGCAGGGGAGCTCAGGCCACAGGGCCCTCCTAGTTCCAGGTCTGGCTCTTCCTCTTGTAGGTAAGGTTGCCTGACCACTGCCTGTTTGCTGATCTTTTCTATTTTGTTTTGTGTTTTAAAATATGAAACACTTCACAGATTTGTACATTATCCTTATGTTGGGGCCATGCTAATATTCTATCATTCCGATTTTAGTATTTGTGCTGCCAAAGCAAGCATTCTTTTTGTTTGTTTGTTTTTGAGTCAGGGTCTCCCTCTGTTGCCCTAGCTAGAGGGCAGTGGCACAATCATGGCTCATTGTAACCTCAAACTTCCGAGCTCAAGCAATCCCTTTGCCTCAGCCTCCCTAATAGCTGGGTCTCCTGGCATGTGCCACGATGCCTGGCTAATTCTTTATTGTTTGTAGAGATGAGGTCTTGCTGTGTTGCCCAAACTGGTTGCAAACTCCGGGACGCAAGCTATCATCCTACGTTGGCCTCCCAAAGTGGTAAGATTATAGGTATGAGCCACAGCACCTAGCCTAATTTTTTTAAAACAGGATAGTAGTTATTGTGATTATGAAGTTCAGACATTTAAGTGTTTAAATGGTGCCTGGCTTGCAAGAGTGCTGTGGCTGTGTTAATTTGGCCCCCTGGACGGTCTGAGTGCCTCAGGTTAAGAACAGTGCATAGCACAGAGTAAGCATTTAAGTGTTTTATTTATTATTTATTTTTTTACTTTTTAAAGTGAGATAAAACTCACCATTTAACCATTTTAACGTGTACAATTCAGTGGTTTTTAGCACATTTACAGTGTCGTACAATCATTGTTACCATCTGGTAATAGAACATTTTCCATCACCCCCAAAAGAAACTCTGTACCTGTTAGCAGTCACCTCCAGTCCTTCCCTTTCTCCATCCCCAGCAACCACTGGTCCACTCTGCCTGTCTGTAATTTGTCTGTCCTGGAGAGTTCCCAGGAATGGGATCTTCCCTAACCTGCATGGCCTTGTAGCTTGTGTCACAGGATCTTCCCTAACCTGCATGGCCTTGTAGCTTGTGTCAGTACTTCATTCCTTCCACGCCGTCTTAGAGGTACCACGTTTCATCCCTTGGTGCCTATTTCAAAGATTTATTATTAGCACTCAGGTTCTGTAATTCTAAACCATGGTCTCCTATCTAAGAGAGCAAAGCATATTAAATACCCCGCCTCTGTCTGGTCCAGACCCACTGGGTTCTTTTTTTTTTTTTTTTTTTTTTTGCAGTTTTTAAGCCAGGGTTGGGTTTGAACCCGCCACCTCTGGCATAGGGGGCCGGCGCCCTACCCCTTTGAGCCACAGGCGCCGCCGGACCCACTGGGTTCTTATAATCCTATGGAGGAGGCAGCGTCTATTCTTTGGATGAAAAAAATTGAGGCTTGGTGGCGCCCGATGGCTCACTGGGTGGGACGCGGGCCACGTACGCCGATGTGGCCCGGCCCTGGCCAGCTAAACAACAACAACTGCAACAAAAAGTGGCCAGGCGTTGTGGCTGGCACCTGCGGTCTCCGCTGCTTGGGAGGCTGAGACAAGATAGTCGCTTGAGCCCAGGAGTTTGAGGTTGCCGTGAGCTGTGACAGCACAGCACTCTACCCAGGGCGACCTAGTGACACTCTGTCTCAAAATAAATAAATAAATAAATAAATAAATAAATAAATAAATAAAAATTGAGGCTAGGCGGTGCCCGTAGCTCAGTAGATAGGGCGCCAGCCACATACACCGAGGCCGATGGGTTGGAACCCTGCCCAGGGTCACCTAAAACAATGACAACTACAACAAAATAAAATAGCCGGGCGTTGTGGGGGGCACCTGTAGTCCCAGCTACTTGGGAGACTAAGGCAAGAGAATTACTTAAACCCAAGAGTTTGAGGTTGCTGTGAGCTGTGACGCCACAGTGCTCTACCCTGGGCGACAGCTTGAGGTTCTTGTTTCAAAATAAAAAAGAAAAGAAAGAAAGAAAAATTGAGGCTTAAAGATGAGACCTGCCAGGCGTCCTAAGGTTCATGAGGATTTATTACACCAGATTCAGGGGACACTGGGCACACGAGGCAATCCTGTCTTTTACCAAGCCCATAACCAGGCAGGGCTCAGATTCGCCCTTCCACTCTGGCGCGAAAGGAGCAGCGATCAGCAGGCACTTTGGCCAAGGGTCTGTTCACTTCCTGCCCGCCTCCCAGCACGTCAGTGCGTTCAGCCAATCAGCGCAGGCCGTCTGTAGTCATGGCAACAGGATGCTTAGCTAGTGCTTAGCGCATTTAGCAAGACTTACTGTTTTCTGGTATCCCGGCACGCCCGCACAAGCAAACGCACAGAGACACAGACACATTCACACACACCCCTTAGCAACCCCTCCCTGCACCGCGATCATGGACGATTCCTGTGAAGCCATACAGTATCGGTTCTTGTCGCTGCTCGGTAAGTCCGGGGGAAGCAGTGCTGTCTGCAGGAAGCCCTTAGTGCCCGGGAAGCTCTAAGGCGGCCCGAGGGCAAGGACCAGGCCAGAGCTCTCATTGTGCCGTCTGCCCTCCGGATGAGAGGTTGCCAGGGAGTCAGGGACAGGTCGCATACATTTCTGAGATTTCCAGGCCAGGCCTAGTTGGAGGAGCTAGCCAAATTGTGTTGGTTTGGAAACAGAGGCCTGACCACGTGCCTGGGGCCCTGCAGCTCACTCTGTTTCTCTGAGGGACATTAATGCATTCTGCATTAATGAGAAGAGAAGAGGCGTGGGGAAAACTTTGGTTTTCAAAGTTTTGCCAAAAAAGTGCCAAGGACCAAGCACTGCCCTTTCAGAAGTGAAAGGCAAAGATAAACAGATAATTACAGACTAAGTAGTGAATGCTGGGTCCAGGGATAACATCCAGGAATAAGAGGTACACTGAGGGTATAGGACAGAGAAGAACAGTCTTTTCTGGAAAGAATCCTAGAAAAGATCTTTATGCTAGGGCTTAAAGGTTAAAGAGTTCTTCTTTCCAAAGGGAGAGAGGAAAACATTTGGAGAAAAGAAACAGCATCACAGAGGCCCAATCTCTTCAGGAAACTTCTGGTAGTGTCTTTGGAAATGAGGTGAGAAAAGTCAGAGGAGACAAGATGATGAGAGATCTTGTAAGCCGGGAGATAGAGAAACCCCTGACAGTGATAGGATTAGGTAGGGCCCCATCGGCAAGGGCAGAAACTGAGTGCACAGTCAGAATGAAGGGGTGAGGTGAGACCTGGGGATGGCGAGCTTGAAGATGGAAGGTCTTCTCCAGGCCTCTTCTCCAGTGAGTGCTGAACACATTAATATCCAGCAGAGAAATAGGACAAGCTGCAGCACCAGGCCACTTTTCCCAGGCACGTGGGTCAGGCCTCCAGTCAAATGCTCAGGCCAATGATGCTCAGAGGTGGGAGAGGACCCAAGCTAGAGGGGACTGATTGGTCAAAGAACATGGAAGACACAAAGATGGTGCTCAGCTAGATAGTGAGGGGACCTGGTAGATGGAGACGCCTTTCACAGAGACAGAGAAGAATGTTTTCAGAGTATCCAGGTAGGAGGCGGCAAGGGCATGGAGGCAAACTCAGGCTTAGTTGGTTAAGTTTAAGATCCTTGTAAACCATCCAAGTGTAGATATTTTAGAAGCAACTTGATCTATAAAATTGGAGCTGATTCCAAGTCATATGCATTAGTGGGCATCAAGGTCCTCATGATACAGAGCTGGAGATGCTATTTTCCAGCAATTCACCAAAATTTCGAACACAAAGGGAAAGAGGAGAGGCACCCAATATGTGTTTTCTAGGCCTTTTTGAAAACATGGAGTTGTTCCTTTGGCCACATACGTGGGAATCATAAGAAAGGTGATATTGTAGACAGCAAGGACACGGGTACTGTTCAGAAAGGCGTGCCACCCAAACATTACCATGGCAGAACTGAGTCTACAGCGTTACCCAGCATGCTGCTGACGTTGTTGTAAAGAAACAAGTTAAGGGCAAGATTCTTGCCAAAAGGATTAATGTTCACATTGAGCATATTAAGCACTCTAAGAGCTGAGACAGCTTCCTAAAAAGCATGAAGGAAAATGATCAGAAAAAGAAGGAAGCCAAAGAGAAAGGTGTCTGGGTTCAACTGGAGCACTAGCCCGCTCTGCCCAGGCAAGCTCACTCTGTGAGAACCCCTGGAAAGGAGCCTGAGCTGCAGAAGCTATTCCTCTATGAGTTCGTGGCACAGTAGGTATACAGCACAGCACACAGGAGACCCAGTTAAAAGGGAGCATGAGGTGCTAGAATCTAGTCCCCATGAGGGCATGGTGTAATAGCCATAGCAAGGTTTGTCACATTCAGTGGAAAGAAAGGCCTCTGAGCTGCTAGAACCCGTTCCCTATGAATTCATGACATAGTAAGTGTGAAAAATAAAAGGCTACTGTAAAAATGATTCTCTTCTTTGAGTAGAAGTATGGTGTCCCCTTTCCCAAAGAAACATCTTTAGGAAATTTTATTTTATTATTTATTTATTTATTTATTTATTGTGGTTTTTGGCCGGGGCTGGGTTTGAACCCGCCACCTCCGGCATATGGGACCGGCGCCCTACTCCTTGAGCCACAGGCGCCGCCCAAAATTTTCATAGTGTCCATACATAAATAAATAAATCTGTACCTGGCACAGTACCCAGCCCTGGTGATTCACAGTAAATACGCATTTGATGAATGACTAAATGCTCACTAATCCCCTGTGCTCACCTCAGTCCCTATTGATTTATACTTTTATTATTTGCCTACTATGAAAGGAACACATGGGCCTTGCAAAGAGGCTTAACAAATGAACTGAATGTCCACTCTGTGCCGGGCTGGTCACCAGGGACACGGGGAGACTACTGGGAAACTCACAGGCTGTTGGAAATGAACGATGCAGAAAGCGTCTTCATTTCATAAAAATATGGCTAGTGCTGGGCGGTGCCTGTGGCTCAAAGGGGTAGGGCGCTGGCCCCATATGCCGGAGGTGGTGGGTTCGAACCCAACCCCAGCCAAAAACTGGAAAAAAAAAGAAAATGTGGCAAGTGCTAAGTAAGGGGCTATGTAAGGGGGCTGTGGAGACCCAGAAGAGGCGCAACAGAGGGGTTGGAAAGGCTTCAGGGGACAGGGATGTCTGTGCTGAGTCTCAAATGATGAGCTGGGGATAATTGAATGAAGCAGGAGAGAGGAGAGCATGTCAGAAAGAGGAAGCAGCATGGCTTGGGAGTGTCGAGAGGTGGCATAGGGCAGGAACCACAGGCAGCTCAGCTCGGGCACAAACACAGGGTGAGGCAGAGGAGCAAGAAAAGGAGCCAGAGAAATCAGAGAAGCTGGCTGGGGCAGGAAGGTGGGCGAGGGCAGGTTCAGGAGCTGGAGCTTTGTCCTAGAGGCAGCTGGGAGCCAGGGTTGGGGTTTAAGCCAGGGAGTTTCAGTTTTTGAAAGAAAATGATAGTGACAATATTTTCAATCATGATATTACATAGACTTATATCCCTTCTGATTTTTAGGACATTTTCATATCTGGTATCTTATGTGATCTCCATAGCAACTTCAGAAGATGGATAGAGTTTATGCCATTTTAGAAATAAGAAATTTTCAGCAGGATTGGGTGGCAGCCTGGAGGGATATCAAGTAACCACTAAGAGCTGAACTCTGGGGCCAGGAACACTGAGGTTGATGTCCCAGCTCTGCTAATCAACTGTATGACCTTGGGCCTCTCTGGGCTTCAGGGTCCTTATCTGTAAAATGGGCATAACCATAGCACCAACGTCAGAAATCTATATGTCCTTAATTAATTCACCAAACATTTACTGAGCTCCCATGACGTGTAGGCACCAGGGTGGTGCCAAGGCTCTAACAGGGAACAAGAGAGATGAGGCCACAGTCTTCATAGAGCTGATGGTCTATGGGAACAGACAAATGTCAACCAAGTACTCGCACCAAGGGTCTCAAACACAACGTCTGCCTAAACCAGGAGCTTCATGAATGAACTTCATGAATGAGCTGTATGTGAGACCATAGAGAATGGTGGGGTCTGTAAAGCTGAAGAGGGCATGCTCCAGCCTAAAGTAACTCAGGTTGAAAAATTGTAAGTAATATGTCAAACAAAACAGGACCACAAGCCTTATTCGGTGTGAAGACCACCAGTTCTGAGCCCTTGATTTCCCTCGCTGTAATAAGAGGGAGAGTGCAGGCTGGGATACGCAGAGGTAAGATGAGGATATATTTGAGACTTTAGGCAAGAGAGGGACCATTCGGTCTGCGGCCTGGGGGGCGAGGAGGAGCAAGGAGGGTGTGGATGTGGGAGGGAGGCTTCCTGGAAGAGGGGGGAGCGTGTATCCAGCCTTTAGTCAGGATGGGTCTTGGATGGCTCAAGGAACAGACAGAAGCTCAAGCATCTCACATACCAGAGAGAGAAAGAAGCAAGGGATAAGACAGGGCAGGTTGGCAGAGGAAAGACACAGGACCTTATTCTGAGGAACATGGAAAGTCCTGGAAGGGTTTCAAAATGGCTGAAGGGTACGTAGCTGAAAATAATGGCACATTTATTAGGTACAAGCAACTCTAATGAAGTGACTGATTCCAAACATCTCCACCACCTAATGAAGTAGGTACCGTCCTTAGCCCCATTGTACAGAGCAGATACGGAGAAGTCAAGGGCTTGCCCAAGATCACACAGCCAGTGAATGGCAGGGCCAGGGCTCAGACTGCTTGAGAGGACCAGACAAGATCAGATTAACATGTTAAAAAGTTCATTCTGATTGTCAGTAGGAGCCTTGGGATCTGGGAGTGGAGAAGATTAAATAAGAGAAAGCATATGAAGCCATTAGGTTAGCGCCTGCGGTCAGGAGTGCCTGGTCATGTAAGATGACATTATCTTCATTATTATAGCAAGGCAATGAGAAAGCCGGGCCTAGGGTCCAGGGCCTGATGCCCAGCCTGGTGCCAAAGTATTTGTCCTTCCTGGCTTTTTTTTTTTTTTTTTCTGTGACAGAGTCTCACTATGTCACCCTTGGTAGAGTGCCGTGGTGTCCTAGCTCACAGTGACCGCAAACGCTTGGGCTCAAGTGATCCTCTTGTATCAGCCTCCCAAGTAGCTGGGACTGCAGGTGCCCACCACAACGCCTGGTTATTATTATTTTTTTTTTTTTAGAGATGAGGTCTTGCACTTGCTCAGGCTGGTCTCGAACCTGTGAGCTCAGGCAATACACCTGCCTCAACCTCCCAAAGTGTAGGATTACAGGCCTGAGCCACCATGCCCAGCCCCTGTGCCTTATAGTCCTCTTCTGGAAAGAAACTCACATTTTTAACCCTCTTCCCCAAAGGACTCTGCCAATCTGAGACTTCAGTCAACAATGAAAGCGTCAGCCAGTCCCCTGAGTTCGATTCTGAAGTGGTCATTGCCCACTGCTTCAAGCGGTTCAAGCAGAGCAAGTTCCACCTGCCTCCGAGCCGGCGGCGAGTCATCATTGTGCCTCACAGGGAGGACCAGACAGCCATCAATCCCATACCCCAACCCCAGGTGCCCCCACAGTTCATCTCCAGCTTCAAAGCCCTGGAAGCTGGAGATATCCCGCCGGAGGATAGTAAGACCTGGGTGAGCAAAAGGATGAAGCTACGGAAGGATCTGGAGTCCTTCGGTGACGTAAAGAAGTGGCTAAACAACAAGTCCGTGCTCACACCTTCAGAGGCCAAGTTCTTAGACATGATCCGCAGGAAGGAGAATGTCCGATTGGAAACCCTCATGCCTACTCCCAAGACTGCCAAGGTAAGCAGCCCCATTTGCCAGATGAAGACACTGAGAGTTCTCAGGATATGTTATCACTTCCCTCCCTTAGGTTAGTCAAGATGGGGATGGTTCACCTATTTCGCAGAGGAGCAAAAGGAAGTCCCAAAAAGGAGGTGTATTATCTATTGCTGCATGACAAATATCCCCAAATGACCTAAAGCAAAAAATATTTACTATTGCTTACAGTTTCTGAGAGCTGGGGAATCTGGGAGGGGCTCTGCTAGATGGCTCTGGCTCAGAGTCTTCCATGAGGCTGCCGTCAAGATGCTGACCTGGGCCACAGCCATGGGAAGGATTGCTTCTGAGCTGGCTTATCCACAGAACTCTGTTGGCAGGAGGCCTCTATTCCTCCCCACATGGACCTCTCCATGAGGTTGGCTGAGTCTCCTCACAGCACAGTTGCTGGCACCCGCCCCCCAGAGTGAATGGTCCAAAAAAGAGAGCAGAGGAAGAGGCTGCAGGGCCTTTCATGACCTAGTCTCTGAAGTTTCACACTATCCCTGTCACCATATGCTCTTGGTCAGAAGCGAGTCACTGAGTACTGCCCATGTTCGAGGGGAAGGAGAGAAGCCTTCATCTTAGAAAGGAGGAGAGTTGAAGAATTTGTGGACATACCTTAGAACCAACTACCCCAAAGGGAATACTTCCCGGCAATCCATCTTATGGGGTGCTTTTGAAATACTCATTCATTTGTATATTGACACATGTTTGCTAAGGGCTCGATGTGCCAAGCAGGTGCTCATGGGGCTATTCTGAGGATCCATGATTATGAGGCTGGGAGCAAAAGGAGGAGCTCCCTTTCACAAATGTGGAAATGGAAGTTCAGGGAGGCCGACACTTTGTCCAAACCTAAACAGATAGGAAATGACAGAATCAGACCAACTCCTCGTCTCTCTGTAATACTCCCTTGCAACAGAAACACTTGAAACTTTTCCCACTTCAGGTAAAGGTGGGATCAGAGGTCAGATAACGTGGGTTTAAACACAGCTGTGCTACTTCCTAGCTGTACAATCTGACCCTCAATTTCCTCACTTAAAAAATGGAGATAACTTTGTGCCTACCTCCTGGAGTTGCTGTGATGTCTAAATGGATTAATTCATATAAGATACGTAAGAAACAGCCAGGCATATAGTAAGCAATCAATAAATCTTTGCCATTTTTATTATTTTTGCAATCACAGGGGTGCTATTTGGGTTGGTTGGGCCAGAAGCTTTAGGATCAGTTCTTACTATTATCATAGCCAAAACCCAAATTTCATGAGTCTAACACATCCTTTCCTGCCCGCAGCACAGTATCTACGAATAAGCACTAGACTTGGGCTAGATACTTAGTCCTGCTGTCGTACCTGTAGAACCACTTGGGCAAGTTGCTTCACCTCTGCCCCATTCCTTTTTTTGTAAGTGGATAAAGTAATACCTAATACACCTAATAGGTGCACCTAATACCTCTTCACAGCAAACAGTCGCTGCCTACCTGCCCAAGGCCAGGGGCTTTGTCCAGTACAAGGATGGGAAACGGGAGTACATAGCTAAATAAGACTTGGATTTGATCTCAAGGTGTGTTAGTCTGTTCAGTCTGTTTTCTCTTGCTGTAACAGAATACCTGAGACTGGGCGACTGATAAAGAAAAGAACTTTATTTCCAGCCTCACAGTTCGAGAGCAGTAGTTCTTAACCTTCCTAATTGCTCCATTGTTACAAATGGAAAAAAGAGGTTGCAACCCACAGGTTGAGAACCGCTGTTCTAGAGGCTGGAAAGTCCAAGATTGAGCAGCTACATCTACTTGGCTTCAGGTGAGGGGGCCTCATGCTACATCATAACGTGGTAGACAGGGTAACAGGGCTGCTCTTGCTCTCATGCAACAGATTAATCCATCAACCCGGTAATCCATTAACCCATTCATAAGGGCTGTGCCTCTTAAAGGCCCTGCATCTTAATATCATTACACTGGGGATTGAATTTCAACCCGTGTTTCAGAGGAGATAGACATTCAAACCATAGCATAAGATGTGGCTAGGCATGGTTGCTCACACCTGTAATCCTAGCACTCTGGGAGACTGAGGCAGGAGGATCACTTCAGCTAACCATTTTGTGACCAGCCTGAGCAAGGGCAAGACCCCATCTCTACTAAAAATAGAAAAAAAAACTAGCTGGGTGTTGTAGCAGGTGTCTGTGGTTTCAGCTACTCTGGAAGCTGAGGCTGAAGGATTGCTTGAGTGCAGGTGTTTGAGGTTGTTGTCAGCTAGGCTGATGTGACAGCACTCTAGCCTGGGCAACAGAGCAAGACTGTCTCAAAATAATATTTTTTTCTTTTTTTTTTTTGAGACAGAGTCTCATTATGTCGCCCTTGGTAGAGTGCTGTGGGGCGTCACGGCTCATAGCAACATCAAACTCTTGTGCTTAAGCAATTCTCTTGCCTCAGCCTCCTAAGTAGCTGGGACTACAGGCACCCTCCGCAACACCCAGCTATTTTTTGGGTCATTGTTGTTTGGCAGGCCCGGGCCGGGCTTAAATCTGTCAGCCTCAGTGTATGTGGCCAAGTGCCCTACTCACTGAGCTATAGGCACCAAGCCTAAAAATTTTTTTAATTAAAAAAAAACACAAAAAACTGGTTGGGCATGGGGGCTCATGGCTGTAATCCTAGCACTCCGCAAGGCCGAGGCAGGTGGATTGCCTGAGCTCACAGGTTTGTGACCAGCCTGAACCAGAGCGAGACCCCATCTCTAAAAACAGCCAGGCATTGTGGCAGGCGCCTGTAGTCCCCGCTACTTGGGAGGCTGAGGCAAGAGGATCACTTGAGTCCAAGAGTTTGAGGTTGCTGTGAGCTATGATGTCACAGCACTCTACCCAGGGAGACAGAATGAGACTATCTCAAAAAAAAATAAAAAATAAAAACAAAAACAAAAAAAAAAACATAGCACAATGTATTAGTGGAGGAAGCAGACACATCAGATTGATGGCTCTACAGTTGGCTGTAGCCATTAATAAAGGAGTTTAAAACATCTGCGAGCACAGAGGAGCAATAAGCCAGGGCATAAGAAGACCTTTGTGGACCGTCACATGCTGCTCCAAGCTAAGGGAGTACTGTCATTTTTTTTTTTTTTTTGGCCGGGGCTGGGTTTGAACCCGCCACCTCTGGCATATGGGATCGGCGCCCTACCCGCTGAGCCACAGGTGCCGCCCCGGAGTACTGTCATGTCAACAGATTCCCTCTAACCTGGAGGTGGTGGAGGAAGGAGTAAGACTGGAATAGGCAAAGAATGAAAGGTCTTCCAGGCAGAGCCCAGAAGGAACAAAGGCAGCTCCATCCCGCTCCAGGAAGGGGCCCCTGAGAGCACTCCACAGGAGAGACAGGCATAGGAAGGAGATTTTTGTCTTTATGCTGTCCCAGCCCCCCATTTCAGACAACAAAACCCAAGGCCCAGAGAAGCAAAGTCTCCTAGGCATTCCATAGCCAAATGCAGCTGCTCTGAACCCAGTGCTCGTGGCCCCCATTTTGCTGCTGGGGGGAGCTGCTCAGCCTCTCTTCTATCGCCCTCCAGCTCTGTCCCATTGGCTTGTCTCCCTTGAAAGCTTCTCTGCCTCACTCTCTTACCTCTTCTAGAAGAAAGTCCCGCGACTTGCCCACCGAGTGGTGCCCCAGCTGCGGCTGCCCAAGCCCTCGGCCCTGTTTACCATGTACGCCTACCTGCAAAGCCATCGGATCAAGATTTTGGATATCTTCCGCAAGGTGGATCATCACGGAAACTTGAAGATCACCAGGGAGGAGTTCATCGAGGCCCTAAAGGCAGTAAGTGCTCCCCACTTCATGTGATTGGGTCCCCACATCACTGGAAAAGCAGACACGGGGAGCCCGAACTACCAATATCGTTACCTATAAAGCCAGATTGGAAAATGTAGGTTAACTGTAGGTAAACGGGACCTTTAAAAGCACCCCTGTACCAGTCTAACCTTGAAAAACTCTACAGGAGTGGAAACTTGGCAGAGCTAACCCATAACCAGCCAGGGAAGTCCCTCTCTTACCCAGCAGACACCAGACTGACCCCAAAGAGACGGGGCCTTCAGTTCTGCCTCTAGAACCTTCTAGATCTTCTCCAACTGTCACTGGCATATAAATCAGGGAGTATTACAGCTCTTTTAGAAATCACATAGTGGTCTTGTTCAAATGCAGCTTCTGGGCCAGAACATCCATGCAGGGCCTGAAGATGCTGCACTTCTGATAAGCTCCTGGTGATGCCTGTGGTCCTAGTTTATGGACCACACTTCTATTTTCATGGGCTATTTAATAATTTAATCTAATTTTATTTTTAATTAATTAATTAATGTATGTATTTATTTATTTATTGAGACAGAGTCTCACTTTGTTGCCCTCTGTAGAGTGCTATGGCATTAGAGCTCACAGCAACCTCAAACTCTTGGGCTCAAGTGATTCTCTTGCCTTAGCCTCCCTTGTAGTGGGACTACAGGCGCCTGCCACAATGCTTGGCTGTTTTTGTTTTTGTTGTTGTTGTTTGTTTGTTTTAGCAGGCCAAGGTCAAGTTCAAACCCACCAGCACTGGTGTACATGGCTGGCGCCCTAACCACCGAGCTGTGGATACTGAGTTCTAATTTTAAATAAGTAAAGTTAAACATCTATTTTCTCAATCACACCAGCTACATTCTCAGTGCCCAGTAGTTAACTTGTGGCAAGTGGTTCCTCTGTTAGACTGTGCAGATGGGGAACATGTCTGTCACCATAAAAAGTTCTACTGGTCTAGTAGAGTCTGCAAAATATGGCCCATAGGCCAGGCATAGTGGCTCACGCCTGTAATACTAGTACTCTGGGAGGCTGAGGCGGGTAGATTACTTGAGCTCACAAGTTCAAGACCAGCCTGAGCAAGAGTGAGAGCCCATCTCTACTTAAAATAAAAAACTGAGGCAAGAGGATCCTTTGAGCCCAAGAGTTTGAGGTTGCTGTGAAATATGATGCCACCATACTCTACCAAGGGCAACAAAGTGAGACTCTTGTCTCAAAAAAAAAAAAAAAAATTAAAATTAAAAAATAGAAAAATTAGTTAGGTGCTGTGGCAGGTGCCTATAGTCTCAGCTACTTTGGAGGCTGAGGCAGGGGGATAACTTAAACCCAAGGGTTCAAGGTTGCTGTGAGCTATGATGATGCCATGGCACTCTACCCAGGGTGAAGTGAGACTCTGTCTCAAAAAAAACAAAAAAAAAAACGAATAAAAACCAACCCAAAACAACAACTAAAAAACCCTTTCCTTCTTGAATATTCAGTATTGCTGGCAAGCCTCATATGCCTCCCAAGTTGCCCATCATCCTTGTAAGAGTAGGATGTATCGTATTCCTGATCCTATCTATCAGGGAGGTTTACGAGATGCTTGTGGACTGGGATGATAGACGTGTGAAATCATTCTTGTACCCAGTGTGGTAAATGCTGTCATTAAGATTGGCACTAAATGGGGGAAGGGAGCCCAGAGGAAGAAATAACTCTGTAAAGATAGTGGCGTCTGGACTGGGCTTTGCAGCAGGGGTGGGAGTTTTTCAGGCAGAGAGTGAAGACTGTCTAAGCAAAGGCAGAGTGTGAAAAAGTGCATGGTCTGTTCAGGAACAGGAAAGGGCTCTGTGTCCTGTACGGGGAATCTTGGGTACGAATTAGAAGTGAGTGAGAATAGGGCGGCGCCTATGGCTCAGTGAGCAGGGCGCCAGCCCCATATACCGAGGGTGGCGGGTTCAAACCCAGCCCCAGCCAAACTGCAACAAAAAAATAGCCGGGCACTGTGGCGGGCGCCTGTAGTCCCAGCTGCTCGGGAGGCTGAGGCAGGAGAATCGCCTAAGCCCAGGAGTTGCAGGTTGCTGTGAGCTGTGTGATGCCACGGCACTCTACCAAGGGCAATAAAGTGAAACTCTGTCTCTACAAAAAAAAAAAAAAGTGAGTGAGAATGAACTAGAAACAGGGCTGGGGGTGGGGCCAGGCAAGTATGGCTTTGGCCGTCAGGGCAGGACACTTGGATAGGAGCCTGCCAGTCTTGGGGACTTTTCTTCTTTCCTCAGCTCAGAGTCCCTTTGAAGTACCAAGAAGTAGAGGATATAGTGATCTATCTCAGCTCTCTTGGGAAGCACAACGCCATTACCACGGAAATTCTGGCCAACACCTACAAGCAGTGGTCTTTGGCTCAGCAGAAGAGCACTGTTCCCATCACACCGGAAAGTGAGTACACCTTTTTGCCCTCTGCCTCTACGTCCCCATCCTGGGAGCAGTCGTGGTGCAGACAGCCTTGGCCTCTCCCGAAACATTCATTTTCCAAGTGTGTTCTCCAACTTTGACTTACTGTAGTTTGGCCAACTTCTGGAATGTCTAGGCCCAGAGATCAACTAAGGAGCAGATGCTCTCTTGGGTGCCCTGCTACCACTGTGTCCATTTAACGATGAATGAGCCCCAGCTCTTATCTGAGAGGAGGATACTCCAAGAGTAGTCTCAACCCACCAGAGCCCACCTGAGAAACTGAGAACTGACCCAAATGACAAACTCCTTGTTTGTATGAGGATCCCAGGCCTCCTTCCTATTAATCCTCACTGTATCGATAAAATGTTAACTAAAATTTCTTGTTTGGGAACCAGAATTAGCACATATTTAGTGTTCACTGGAAAGTCTGCTTTGATATTCTACTGTAGGGGGTATTATAGCACTCTGCTGGGACAGTTGTATAAGTTGTCCACAGTAAAAATTCCATTTGCCAAGCTGTATGTTGGTGGGGCCACATTGGACCAACAAAGCATAGAGGCAAATTAGAAAGGGACTTGCTAAAGCTCTGTGAATTTAGTCTATAACACAAAGGTACGTGATGTTTCTTTATATTTTAGTGCCATTGTTATTGTTAAAAAAAAATTACAACTACTCGCCCGTTCCAGCACTCTCCCCAAAGGACCTTTGATTTTAGTCTAAGTGCTGTGGGAACCAAATATAACCACAGTTTTGTTTTTCTTTTCTTTTCTTTTTTTTTGAGACAGAGTTTCACTTTGTTGCCCTAGGTAGAGTGCTGTGACATCACAGCTCACAGCAACCTCCAGTTCTTGGGCTTAGGTGATTCTCTTGCCTCAGCCTCCCGAGTAGCTGGGATTACAGGTGCCCGCCACAGCACCCGGCTATTTTTTTGTTGTTGTTGCAGTTTGGCTGGGGCTGGATTTGAACCTGCCACCCTTGGTATATGGGGCTGGTGCCCTACTCACTGAGCCACAGGCGCCACTCCACAGTTTTGTTGTTCTAAATGAAACAAATCTTGCTGTAACCCTATCCACCTTGTTGACAGGAATTTAACCTCAGATATGTTTGGGGGGCTCCTTGCAATCCCTGGGGGAGGGCGGGGGGCCAGATTCCTTGGGGCAGGCAGGGCCTCTGGAGTTGATGGCCACACTGCACATGGTGCTCGGCATGCTCACTGGCAAGGTTATTTGGAGGAACCTGAATGCTTGCACAGTTGCATCCTGCATGTATCAGCACTCCCGTGTAGTAATCACCAGTGTCTGTGCAGGGCGCTTGGTGACCAGAGTGTCCTCAGGGTCCCTCACACTGGGCACACTTTCCTTCCAGTGTTCTTTGTGCCTTTTCATTATAAATTACCTTTATGTGTGCAGCTGGCTGTGCGTCATGTAAATGATGACAGTGGGCCTGTTATTTCCCAATAAAAAAACCTTGGAGCCGAGCAGCCAATATTGCTCTTGGGGCATTATCACTGAGCTCTTTCTCCCCGGAGACTAGCGCGGGACTTGGATGTCTCTCACTTTGTCTAAAGGGCAAGAGTTTGGGCACCTTGGCAGGGAAGTCCTCTGTGGGTCAGACGTTCCTTTTGCAGAATTATCTCAGTTTGTCCTTCATGTCCCCTGAAGGTCAGAGTTTCTATTTGTGCTTTACAAGGAGGCAGCTAACACCTCAGACAAGCTAAGGCACTGTCCACGGTCTAAATAGAAGGTGCTAAGGCCAGGATCTTATTTCAGCTTCAGACAATGAAGACCTGAACCAGGGTAGGGGCAGTGGGAATCTTTCAGTCGCTCAGGTCTTTGTTGAGCACCTACTATGTGCCAGGCACGCTTCTATGAACTGGGACACAGGAGTAGACAGGCCAAAGCCCCTACCTTCGATGAGCTTGCACAGAAAGGGTTAAATAAGATGATATCCAATGGTGATCTGTGCATTGAAAACAACAGAACAGAGTGATGGGGTGGTGGGCAGGCTAGGCTTCTCTGGGAAGCGGACATCAGAGTTGACACCTGAGTGATTTATAGGGGCCGGCTTCAGGGCAGTCTGGAAGGGTACCCTGGGCAGGTGGAACTGCCACGGCAAAGGCCCTAAGGCAGAAGCTTTCCGGGACAGAAAGAAGTTAGGGTGGCTGGATGGAGTGGGGGCTGGATGAGCAGTAGGACATGGGCCAGTTGGAAAGGCAGCTGGGGATGGGGGCCTAGTAGCCTGGGGAAAGGACCTTTGATTTTAGTCTAAGTGCTGTGGGAACCAAGAGGAACGAGGTGATCTGGCCCATATTTATGCTGTCTGGAAAGTATCTAGCCGTATAATACAAGAACCAGTATTAACAACGGCTGGATACTTTCTGGACAGCTGCAATACAGACATATGTATTAATATTTAAAGATTTTTAGAGACTAGGTCTCACTGTATTGCACGGGCTAGAGTACAATGGCCATTCATAGGTGTAGTCATAGCTCACCATAGACTCAATTGCCCGGGCTCAAGGGATCCCTCTGCTTCTGCCTCTGAGTGGCGTGGGCTACAGGCACTCACAACCGTGCCTGGCTCTGTCGTTTATAAAGATCCTATTTTGCCACGTGGTGGAAACAGAGCAGAGCACGTATGAGCATGGCAGCTGGAGGGCTCTGGGGGAGGTGTGCAGGTTAGGGAGGCCATCGTGGGGATGGAAAGGAGGGATACGTTCAAGGTAGAACTCGGTAGGCAAGGCCCAGACTTGTGGGAAGGGAGCAGAGGGATATCCGGGTGCCTGCCCGGCAGCGTCCATGGTCGGGCACCATCACAGTCCCTCCTTCCTTTGGGTTTTCCTTCTGACTCTAGACATGGCCAAGAACAGAGCTTCCCCAAAGAACCTGTCCAAGCAGGAAGCGGATTCAGACTCACTGTCTCCCGAGATGGACCTGCTGATGGTGCCCATGGTTGACACATACATGGAGTCACGGCCCATGACCATGGAAGAGATGGAGGAGGCAGGCAAATGGTACCGCAATCGGAGGCAGCACCCAAAGGTATCCTACCAGCCCTGGGCACAGGGCTTGGGGGCACAGGGCTTGGGGACTGGGCCAGCTGGGGTCCAAAACAGCACAGTGGCAACACCTGCTGGCTGAAGGAACCTATTGTGAGGGGGTTCTCACCTCTCACTCTTCAGTCTGTGTAAGAATAATACCTGCCTTACAAGGTTTTTGTGAAGATGAAATATAATAAGATCACATTTCTGCTGGGCATAGTGGCTGGATCCTATAATCCCAGTGACTCGGCAGGCTGAGGAAGGAGGATCGCTTGAGGTCAGGAGTTCAAGACCAGCCTGGGCAACATAGCCAGACCCTATCTCTAAAGAATGGGAAAAATTAGCCAGTTGCAGTGGTGTGCACCTGTAATCCCAGCTACTTAGGAGACAGAGGTGGGAGGATTGTTTGAGCCCAGGAATTTGAGGCTGAAATGAGCTATGATGATGCCACTGCACTCGGGTCTGGTGATAGGGTAAGACCTTGTCTCTTAAAAAATAAAAAAAGAAGGTGGCGCCTGTGGCTCAAAGGAGTAGGGCACCGGCCCCATATGTCAGAGGTGGTGGGTTCAAACCCAGCCCCAGCCAAAAACAGCAAAAAAAAAAAAAAAAAAGTGGAAAAGAGAGAGAGATATCACGTTTCTGAAAGTATTGAGTTCCCCTCTTCCCTTTTTTTTTTTTTTTGAGGCAAAGTCTCTGTCTCCGTGGGTAGAGTGCCCTGGTATCACCTGGGTTCAAGCCATCTTCTTACCTCCACCTCCCAAGTAGCTGGGATTACAGATGCCTGCCATATGCCCAGCTAGGTTTTCTATTTTTAGTAGAGACAGGGTCTTGCTTTTGCTTAGGCTGGTCTCAAACTGCTGAGCTCAAACAATCCACAAACCTTACCCTACCAGAGTGCTAGGATTACCAACATAAAACCAGCTGGCTTTCCTATTCTTTAATTACTTTTCTTCCTGAGACCAGCCCTGCATCTTCCTTGCAGGTGGATTTCGTGTGCCTGGCATAGGGCCTGACGTGGAGTAGACCCTCCAGAAATAGAGGTCCTCAAACTTTTTAAGCAGGGGGGCCAGTTCACTGTCCCTCAGACGGTTGGAGGGCCGGACTGTAGTTTAAAAAAAAAAAAAAAAGCTAGGAACAAATTCCTGTGCACACTGCACATGTCTTATTTTGAAGTAAAAAAACAAAACGGGAACAAATACAATCACACAGCCTCATGTGGCCCACGGGCCGTAGTTTGAGGACCCCTGTGTAGACCCTTCATTTCATGGCGAGTAAAGGAAGGAAGGTCTGAGTGAGTGACTTAGTTTGTCCCATAAATATTTATTGAAAGCCTCTGATGTGCCAGGCCCTCTTCAGGATGCTGTAGTGAAGGATACAGTCCCCGCCCCAGAAAGCTGACAGTCTAGTCAGGGAGGCAGACATATTACTATGTATAAATATATTAAGATATAAATACATATTTGCATATGCAATATACGTATCATAAAAGGGTAGATATTGGTTAAGTGCTGTATCAACTAAGATTTGATTAAACTGCCTAATAAGAAAACCCCAAACCTGGCAAAGTTGCTCTGTAAAGAAGCAGATAGTAAACACTTTAGGCTTTGTGGGCCATATGGTCTCTGTCACAACCACTCAGCTCTGCGGTTGTAGCATAAGCAGCCAGAGACACCTAAACAAATGAGGGTGGCTGTGTGCCAACGAAACTTTATTTATAAAAACAGGTGGTGGGCCAGATTTGGCCTCTGGGATGCAGTTTACTGATTCTGTTGTTAGAAGCTTTAAAAAGTAGATCTTTATTCCCCTTTGGTTAAAAAAAAAGCAGCAGCAGCAGCAGCAGCAGCAGAAGGCATTGACTAATAAAAGTGGTTACACGCTCCCCAGGCCCTTCTACCTTAGCACAGGCTTCCACTTCAAGGTCACAGATGGCTGCTCCTAATTTAAATGCCCACGCAGCCAAACACTTGGATGCCATTTTCAGTAGGTTGCCGCTACAGCCTGTGTACTGTGTCCGACTGCACATTATCACACAAGTGTGTGTGCACATCCGTGTACAGGGCTGTGTACGCAGAACCACGCACGCTGGCCGGTTAAGGTCTCATCGGGGATGACCTTGACCATGTGTGAATTCTCTGCTGAGTCATTGACTTCAGAACCTGAACTGCAGCCCCACAGTGCATGGTTTGCCTCTCAGGGCGGCCTCGCAGGAAGTCCCTGAGGACAACGTGGGGCGGGGAAGGGTAAGCTCCCCTCTGTTCTCTTGCAGCTCCCCATCCCCACGATCCAGTTCATGGAGCGGTGCCGCCTGGTGCGCTGTGGAAACAGGCGCTTGGACGAGCACTGCCTGCCATCCACCATCCGCGGGGAGATGAACATGCTGATTGGCATAGTCCGCAGGGACGACTTTCTGGTCTACCTGGAGTGCTGTAAGCTGTGTCAGTTCTATGGCATCCCGCTGACAGAGGAGACCCTCATGAAAGGTAAGGGGCTTGGTGGATGGCCCTTGTGAAGATACCAAAAGGCCCCAAGCTCGGACGACAGTGATGTCCGCATGAGGCACCCACGTACCCACTCAAGCTGCTGTGGCCTGTGGAAGGGACCCTGGGAATACGGAGGGGAGGAGGAGCAGCCCAGCCTGTTTCTGGATGGGGCTTCTAGAACACAGGCCTAGTAGACGTCTGGTTCCCAGCTGAGATTCAGGGGGGTCCGGGTTCTGGAACCCTGAGCTTGGTGAATTGGAAGCTTTTCCAGAGCAGGAAGCTCTAAGGACAATTCTGGGCATAAAGGAACAATTCCAATACTGAAGACAGGACAACTCCTATCAAAACCCTTCTCTAGGCCAAGCCTGTTTCTCGGTTCTTGTGCAACAAGCAGTGAGGTAGGAATGCACCTGGAGACAGACCTGCTGAGGCTCTTCACTGCCTACTCAGACATAGGACTCAGCCGAGATTATTTCCATGCTGTGTCTGCCCTCTGCATGGGGGAAGAAGGGCATATATCCAAGCTGATCTGAGCCCTCTGCATCTCTGGGTAGTGAGTGCTTCTGATGTGGGGATGGGGAAGGGCCCAGCATTTGATGGCAACTTAGTAATGCTGGTATCCCAAGCTTGTGACCTTATGAATTTATAAATATAGTGGGCAGGACTCTCTCTGTACCGTAAAAACATGAAGCAATCCAGGCACGGTGGTTCACACCTGTAATCCAAGCACTCTGGGAGGCTAAGGTGGGAAGATCCCTTGAGCTCAGGAGTTCGAGACTAGCCTGAGAAAACACTAGACCCCATCTTTACTGAAAATAGAAAAATTAGTTAGGCGTTATGGTGGGCGCCTGTAGTCCCAGCTACTTGGGAGGCTGAGGGAGGAAGATCATTTCAGCCCAAGAGCTTGAGGTTGCTGTGAGCTATGACACCACAGCACTCTACCCATGATGACAAGGTGAGACTCTGTCTCAAAAAAAATTAAATAAATAATAAAAAAATAACATGGAGCAGCAAGCAGCACACGGAGGCAAAGGTTTTTCTCATAGGAGCCTTGGAGGGAGGAACTCCTGCCATCCTGAGAAATGAAATGTAGCTTTCTGAAAAAGGAACACATCATCGGTGGTGTGACTTACTGAGAACAAGAGTTAACAGCCACAATCGACCGTTTCCACCTTCTTCCCCAGAGGGAAGGAAACATGAGTTTTCCAGGGCTAACATAACAAACTACCACCAGTCTATGGTTTACAACAAGAATTTATTTATTCTGGAGGCTTTAGAAGTCCAAGATCAAGGTGTCCGCAGAGTTGGTTTCTTCCAAGGCCTCTTTCCTTGGCTTGCAGAGGGCGGCCTCCTGGCCGCCTCTACCCCTGGGCTTCTCTCTGTGCATATGGGCCTTCGTGTCTCCCTTGTGTGTCCCCATTTCCTCTTACAGGGACACCAGTAGATTGGATTAGGGCCAACCTTTCTAGCCTCCTTTTAACTTGATCACTTGTTTTTGTTTGTTTGTTTGTTTGTTTTTTGAGACAGAGTCTCACTTTGTCAGGCAAGAGAATTGCTTGAGTGCTCTGGCATCATAGCTCACAGCAACCTCAAACTCTTGGGCTCAATCAATTGTCTTGTCTCAGCCTCCCAAGTAGCTGGGACTACAGGGGCCCGCCACAATGCCCAGCTATTAGAGATGTCTCACTCTGGCTCAGGCTGGCCTCGAACCTGTGAGCTCAGGCAATCCACCTGCCTCTGCCTCCCCGAGTGCTAGGATTATAAATGGGAGCCACCTCGCCCAGCCCTTGATCACCTCTTTAAAGGCCTTATCTTATTAAAAAAACAAAACACCCCTCCCCCCAACAAAAACAACCAAGGCCTTATCTCCAAATACAGCTAAATTCTAAGGTACTGGAGGTTAGGACTTCAACATAGGAGTTTTAGAGGGACACAATTTAGTCCATAACAGGTCTATACAGGAGAATATGGCCAAAGGCCTTCAGAAACACAGGCAAAGCAACTCCAGTGTCACTGTTGCCCACACACTGCACGACCCCTGCTTGGGCAGCCAGTTGCTGCCTGTCTAGGCCGGGAGGGCAGAGACGGAGGAGTCCTGCAGCTCTGACGCTGACTCTTCACCACTGTCGTGGCAAGTGCCTGTTGTCCCAGCTACTCTGGAGGCTGAGGCAAGAGAATTGCTTGAGCTCAAGAGTTTGAGGTTGCTGTGAGCCATGAGGCCACAGCACTCTACCGAAGGTGACAAAGTGGGACTCAGTCTAAAAAAAAAAAAAAATCCTTTCTTCCTCCTTCCTCAGCGAGCCTCACCTTCCTAGCTCATTTACACCCCCGTTTTACTCAGTGGTGGGGCTGCAGCGAGTGTCTCCCAAACACAAGCAGACATGCCACGCACCCCAGACTGCTCCCCTGGGTTGGGACTTCCCCAAATGTGCCTCCTTTGTCTGTCGGCACCAGTGCATTGAGCCACCGTTGATTCTGTCCACTGCTGTCTTTTGCTATAGGGGTGATCTTCAGCTGTCTGCGGATCTCACACTCACGGGCACCCAGGAGCATCCCATGAGTGGGCATCTTCTTGCTCCTGAACTGACCATGGCCTTGGCCACTATCTTTGGGTGTCTTTCTAACAGAGGCCTGATCTCCTGAAGGCAGAGAGATTCACATATCAGGACTCCAACTCTGTTCTAGAGTTTGGTGGGCTCAGATTCAGGGACCAGAATTCTAGAACTGGGGTATTTCAGTGAAGTTTTATTGGTTTTCTGCCTTGATTTTATAGATAATACTTGCTCATTTGAATTTTTTTTTTTTTTTAGACAGAGTCTCACTCTGTCACCCGGGCTAACGTATGATAGCCTCAGCCTAGCTCACAGCAACCTCCTGCTCCTAGGCTCAAGTGATCCCCCTGCCTTAGCTTCCCAAGAAGCTGGACTGCAGGTGCCCACCATAACACCTGGCTATTTTTTTTCTATTTTCAGTAGATATGGGGTCTCAGTTTTGCTCAGGTTGGTCTCAAACTGCTAGTCAAGCTATCCTCCTGTCTTGGCCTCCCAGAGTGCTAGGATTATAGGTGTGAGCCACCACCTTAAATTTTTTTTAAAACATAAAAATAAAAATTCCCCCAGCCTGAGTTGGCCACTATTAAAATTTCAGTGACCATCCACTTACAAATCTTTTTCTTTTCCATTTGTATAAAATAATTTCTGTAAATCTTTTAAAAATCACATACTTTTTTTTTTTTAATTTCAACTTCCTTGTTCATTCCTCTTCGTTTGAAGTACTCTTTTTTGTTGTTCATTTTCTTCTTCCTCTGGCGATATTCTTGATGTTAGTAGAGACGAGGTCTTACTCTGGCTCACTGCTGTTCATACTGGTCTCGAACCTCTGAGCTCAGGCAATCCACCTGCCTTGGCTTCCCATAGTGCTGGGACTATAGGTGTGAGCCACCACGCCTCGCCAAAATCACACATACTTTTAAAAATCATGCCTTTTGAAAATGTTGCATGCCTCTCCCTACCCTCTTCTAATTTCTTACATGCACAGAGCCTTCCCCAGTGCACATTCAACCGACATTAACAACCTGGAGTGTTAACTTCCATTACTTTTTCTAGAACATGAGATTTTTGTGGGTTAACATCTTAGGATGAGCACTTCTCAATAGCTATAGGAAGGTGGACACCCTGGCTCCTTATTTTTTATGTTCTATGTTTCTTAGAAAACTCCCCTGAGGGCTAGGGGCAGTGGGTCACACCTGTAATCCTAGCACTCTGAGAGGCCGAGGTGGGTGGATTGCTTGAGCTCACAGGTTCAAGACCATGCTGAGCCACAGTGAGAACTCCTCTCTAAAAACAGCCGGTCGGCTGGGCGCCTGTGGCTCAAGTAGCTAAGGCGCCAGCCACATACACCTGAGCTGGCGGGTTTGAATCCAGCCCGGGCCTGCCAAACAACAATGATGGCTGCAACCAAAAAATATCTGGGTGTTGTGGTGGGCGCCTGTAGTCCCAGCTACTTGGGAGGCGGAGGCAGGAGAAACGCTTGAGCCCAGGAGTTTGAGGTTGCTGTGAGCTGTGACGCCATAGCACTCTACGGAGGGTGACAAAGTGAGACTCTGTCTCAAAAAGAAAAAGAAAGGAAGATAAGAAAACTCCCCTGAGGATATCTATGAGACTAATTCAAGGCTAGGAGGAAAATGCCACCAGTTAAGTCTTGTTGGAATCTTCCTGCCTCCTCCTGAGCTCCTAACCAGCTCAGCCCTCATTGTACTCAGGCCTCAGGGCCCTTGTTGACCTGGTTACAGACTGACTCCTCATGCAGTCCCATTAGCAGTACCATCCCAAGGCCCAAGGCTACTTTCTGGATAGGGTGCTACAGCTATATGCCACATGACCCCTGGGGAGATGAGGGGGGGGGTTGTTCAAGGGACCCCTCTGCATGAGTTTTGCAATTTCTAGTGAATCTATAGCTATCCAAAAATAGCAACTTAAAAATTGCATCTGAGAAAAAAAAATTTTTTTTTCTTTTGAGACAGAATCTCACTCACTCTGTTGCCCTAGCTAGACGCCATGGCATCATCATAACTCATAGCAACTTCAAACTCTTGGGCTCAAGTGATCCTCCTGCCTCAGCCTCCTAAGTAGCTGGGACTACAGGCACCTGCCACCATGCCCGGCTAGTTTTTCTATTTTTTTTTTTTTTTTTTAGTAGAGATAGGAGTCTCACTCTTGCTCAGGCTGGTCTCAAAATCCTGAGCTCAAACAATCCACCCACCTTGGCCTCCCAGAGTGCTAGGATTACAGCAGTGAGCCACTGCACCAAGCCACAAGAAAACTTTTTAAAATAAAAATGCAATTAGGGTGGCGCCTGTGGCTCAGTGAGTAGGGTGCTGGCCCCATAAGCCGAGGGTGGCGGGTTCAAACCCAGCCCCGGCCAAACTGCAACAACAACAAAAAAAATAGCCAGGCGTTGTGGCGGGCGCCTGTAGTCCCAGCTGCTCGGGAGGCTGAGGCAAGAGAATCGCGTAAGCCCAAGAGTTAGAGGTTGCTGTGAGCTGTGTGACACCACGGCACTCTACCGAGGGCGGTACAGTGAGACTCTGTGTCTACAAAAAATATATATATAAATAAATTTTTAAAAAATGCAATTAAAAAAAAAAAGCCCCCCTCTGACCCCAAAGGCTCAGGGAGGGCAGGGGCTGTGTGAACTAACGGGCCACGCCCCTTTCTTCCCGCTGCCCACAGCGCTGCTCTACCCAGGAGACAAGGTCATTTTCCAGCATGACCAGGTGCGCCAGATCCGGCAGCCCGGGGGGTACTACTCCGACTGGAAGGTCATCCCTCCGAAGCTGGCTCTGCTCAGGGCACAGTGCCTCCGGGAGACCGTGGCCAAGAAGACTGACAAGCTGAGTTTCAGACCCCCTTTCTCTCTGCCCTTGGCCATCCTTTCAGCACAGCGGGGAGGAGGGCCTGAGATGCTGAAATAGTTGGCATGTCATGTTATGCCAGTAATCTGTGTCCCCATTGGTCACCAGCTACTGGGCAGTCCCAAGTGTCATGTCATTATATGCCTGAGGACCACAGCCTCCTGGCCTCAGCTCCCACACAGCTGCCCTCCTGACCACAGCCCTACAGAATCGCAAGGGCTCTGGAAAAGATCATGAGGAGAGCCTTATTAGAGATGGGGGAAGGCTTCACAAGTCACCAGCCAGGGGTCAGGAGCCCGACAGGGGGCACAGGGGCAGCCCCTTCTCTGCCCAGCTACCCTGCAGAGCCTGACCTTTTTTGGCAAGAGAAGGGTTTGCAGCTCCCAAGAGGAGAAAACACTGCCCTGGAGCTTGTCCCTGAATCCCCTTGAAGAAAATTACCTCCTTTGGTGATCCAAAGCCTAGGATCACCCAGATTGGGGTCGAGCAGCAGGTGACAAGCCTTGGGCACCATCAGTGGGTAACTGTAGATGGAAGGCAGCATCCCTGCAGGGGAAGGAGGGGCCAGCAACAGAGGAGGAGGGGCCAGCAGCGGAGGAGGAGGGGCCAGCAGCGGAGGAGGAGGGGCCAGCAGCAGAGGAGGAGGGGCCAGCAGCGGAGGAGGAGGGGCCAGCAGCAGAGGAGGAGGGGCCAGCAGCGGAGGAGGAGGGGCCAGCAGGTTGGACACACGGAGGGTCTGATGAGAAATGCCCGTAATCTCCTCAGCACTCGCAGATAGCACACGTCCCTCCCTTACTCACTCACTTGCTGTTCTACCCTGCTCTGGTCAGAGCATTCCCAAGAGCTGGCAGCGGCCCAGGCCGGCAGGTGGGTCCTGAGCAGCGGTCAGGCTAGTGGGTAGAATTGCAAAACTTCGCCTCCCTCTTTGACTGCCTCCCAGCCTGCAGGTGGCTGGCACCAATTCTGGAGCCCCCAACCAGGAAGTGGGTGGGAACCTGGGGAAAGGATTTTTGTCTATGCTTGGGTAGCCGCAGTTACGAAGGAGAGAGGCCCCGTAAGTCAAGAGAGACATTGGCTCTATTTTGCTACTCAGATGGGACTGTGGAAGATTCTGAGGCCAGACAGAGGCATGGCAGGAAAGAATGCTGTGACCACTAGCGAAGTCTTGAATGTTCAAGGCTGGGGCTTGTTCAGGTTGGGTTAGGCTCTGGCTGGCAGGGAAGAGGAGTCAGCGGCCCCAAAGGATTCAGATTCAGCAGCTTCTACATATTGAACATATCTCGTAATTTCCCTGGGAGGTCTCTGTTCTGCAAAGCAAGACTCAGAATAGGGAGTGGCTTGCCTAAGTCACCCGGCCAAACAGGTGATGAGGCCAGGTCTGGCTGACCCAACCTCACTGTATGTTCCCCCAGAGCATAGAGGCACAGAGTCAGGACCCCACCCCAGGTAGAAGAAATTCTCTTTTCAGACCTCTGGTTTGAGACTCAGAAATGAGCCCGCTCCTATGGCCCCTGACCTACTCCCCAAGGCCCCATTAGTCTGGACTTTCCCTCTCCTAACAAAATGCCTTTCTTTTCTCCACTAGGAAAATGCCAAAGAAAATCAAGAAAATGCAGTTTAAGGAATTTGAGGAATTCACCAGGTCTGTGGCAATCATCTAACTCTGGGAGGAAGGAAGGAAGGAAGGGAGAAAGGGAGGGAAGGAAGGGCTAGCCTCATCTTTGAGACACATCATGTTACGTGAGGCACAGCATCGGGAGCCCGGTACCCCGACCTGAGAGGCAGTGATACAACTCTAGAGAGTGCCAAGAAGCATTGCTTTGGGCCTTTCCGTGTGTTGATTCATTTAAATCCTCTCAGCAGCCCTAGGAAGGTACTCTTAGCTTACTCATTACAGAAGAGGAAACTGAGGCATACGAAAGGTCAAAGTGGTGGAGTGGTGATTTGAACCCAGCTAGGCCAGCTCCAGAGGTTGTATGCCACGCACCACATTAAAATGCCTCCAGATAACAGATGGTATATTGTTAAGACTTTGGGTTTTAGAGGCAGCAGACTGGGAATCAAACCTGCACTCAGCTACTTGCTCACTGTGTCACAGCCTCTTTAGGTCTCTGGGGCCTCACTGGTGAGGTCATCAGAATAACAGAATCTACCACATGGAAGTGCAGGGAGGACCGAGGTGCCAAAGTCCATAGCACAATAGTAAAATCTCCACTTGGGTCACAGTTGGTGCACTCAGGGAGAAGCAACCTTGACTCTGGCCTGTCAGCTATGACAACCTTCCTTCTGTCCCCTTATTTTTTAGGAAGCTGAAGAGGCCTGGTGGTCTGCAGAAAACCCATCCCAATTCATTCTGGCCAGGGCACCTTCTGGAAAAACTGTATCTCTACCTACCCACCGTGGCCACTGACAGGAGCCTAGCGCTCTTTAGTTGTATCCAGCGCCAGCCCCATGCTTACCCAGCCACCTACCATCCTGACCACTGGTGGCCCGTGAGGGAGAACTACATGACCCATGCCTATCATGATGCTGCCAAGGTCTACTACCTCAACTAGAGGGGCCCAGGTGTTGCCAGTCACAGCCATTCGGGGCCAGGGGCCAGTGTGGCTATCAGCCCAAGCCATAGACAGAGGAGTATCAAAGAGCTAGACAAAAAGTCCTTCTGATGGAATGGCCGAAGGCAAGCTCCTTCTGGACCCAAAGTGTCTAGTTTCTCAGAGGATGGATGTTTCTAGGGAAAGATGTGCAGTTTTTGACTGTTTTCTTCCCCTGACCTTTGCCCTTTTGAAATAAACCATGTTGGAGTTTTTCTCGTACACCTGTGACTCAGTTGGTGTGATTTCTTGCTCAGAATCTGTGGTCACAGAGGTGTTTGGAAAGCTCGAGCCTGGGGTAATACAGCAGGCACATTCCCTGGGATGTTGACAGGGATGCCTGAATGGCACCTCTAGCTTCTTGTCCCAGGACCTCAGGGCCCACGGGGAAGCAGCAGGCAACGTAGGTACCCCTGTGCCCTCCTCTGTGCCACTGGGTATTGCTCCCAAATCTCTTAGGTCTTTGGAAACTGAAGGCATGCTGTCTGGTTCCTGGGCCTTCTCCCTTATTTACCCACTAAGCCCATCAAGACCTTTTCCTTTGTGTCTCCTATCATGTGTGCTGCCATTAGCAACATGCTTCCTCACTCTGCACCTGTCTGACTACACATAGCCTGTAGGAGCAGCGTGACTCATGAGGTGTGGCACAGCCACAGACGCACAGGGTTCTACTAACTTTGCCACTTGCCAACGGTGGGACCTCAGACAAGACACTTCTAGTCTCCTCCAACCTCCTTTCACTGCCATAATCTCACCATAGAGTTGTCAACATACCCTTCTCACCTCTCATTCAGTAACCACATAATCCAATTTGGCTTTTGTCCCCATCTTCTGTCCCCTGGAACTGCTGTCAAGATCACCAGTGACATTTGTATTGTGTTTCAGTTGTGGAATCAAGGGTTTTTTATTTATTTATTTTTTTTGTAGAGATAGAGTCTCACTTTATGGCCCTCGGTAGAGTGCCGTGGCCTCACACATCTCACAGCAACCTCCAACTCCTGGGCTTCAGCGATTCTCTTGCCTCAGCCTCCCGAGCAGCTGGGACTACAGGCGCCCGCCACAATGCCCGGCTATTTTTTTGGTTGCAGTTTGGCCGGGGCCGGGTTTGAACCCGTCACCCTCGGTATATGGGGCCGACGCCCTACCGACTGAGCCACAGGCACTGCCCGGGTTTTTTATTTATATTGAAATTTGAATTTTTTTTTTTTCAGACAGAGTCTCACTTTATTGCCCTCAGTAAAGTGCCGTAGCATCACAGCTCACAGCAAGCTCAAACTCTTGGGCTTAAGCAAGTCTCTTGCTTCAGCCTCCCAAGTAGCTGTGACTACAGGCACCCACCACAACCCCCGTCTATTTGTTGTTGTTGTTGTTGCAGTTGTTATTGTTTTAGCAGGCCCAGGCTGAATTTGAATCCACCAGCCGGGTGTATGTGGCCGGCCCTTAACCACTGAGCAATGTGTATCAAGCCTGAAATTTGATTTTCACTTTAATATTTTTTTTTCTTGAGATAGAGTCTCACTTTGTCACCTTCAGTAGAGTGCTATATCATCATAGCTCACAGCAATATCAAACTCCTGGGCTCAAGCAAGCCTCTTGCCTCAGCCTCCTGAGTAGTTAGGAGGACAGGTGTCTGCCACAATACCCAGCTAGTTTTTCTATTTTTAGCAGATATGGGGTCTCATTCTTGCTCAGGCTGGTCTCCAACTCCTGAGCTCAAGCAATCCAACAGCCTCAGCCTCCCAGAGTGCTAGAATTACAGGTGAGCCACTGTTCCCTTTTGATTTTCACCTTAATCTTAAAAACAAAAGTTAAGCAAAACAGATCAAGAACCGCTATTTTTTTTTTTGAGACAGAGTCTCCCTACCTCACACTCATAGCGCTGTGACGTCACACTCAGTAGAGCTGTGGTGTCACAGCTCATAGCAACCTCAAACTCTTGGGCTTAAGCGATTCTCTTGCCTCAGCCTCCCAAGTAGCTGGGACTACAGGCGCCCGCCACAACGCCTGGCTATTTTTAGAGACAAGGTCTCACTCTGGCTCAGGCTGGTCTGGACTCCTGAGCTCAAGCAATCCACCTGCCTCGGCCTCCCAAGAGCTGGGAGGCGTGAGCCACTGCGCCCGGTTTAAGAACAACTGTTTTAAAAACCAGTTTAGCCTCAAGGTTTGAAGTGTGGAGAGTGGAGTCAAATCTCCAGAATACACTTTCCACATATGTAAAATGGAGAGAAAAATAGAACTTTCTTACAGAATTGTGATAAGTCTAGTAAATCCCGTTGAACGTTAGCTGTTACAGTCTCATCACTATTTACTGTATAAATTTCCATTATTAGGAAGTCTAGGGTGGCTCCTGTGGCTCAAGGGGTAGGGTGCCGGTCCCATATACCGAGGGTGGTGGGTTTAAACCCAGCCCTGGCCAAAACCTGCAAAAAAAAAAAAAAAAAGGAGGTCTATGTTTTGTTTCCTCCTGCCCACTAAGAGGCGCACTTCAGGTAGCAGAAAGGCGGACGGAAATAGTCCAAAAGCTGTGGCTTCAATTTCTGGCGGAAGTAGCCTCCCACCCCGCCAGGTCTTAGCCAAGAAAGAAATCCAAATTTCTGTGTAGACCCAAAGGCGTGCAAAATTTCAGCTTTATTCTTAGATATTAATGTCGAATAAGACACAGGTATATTCAGTATTTTTGCAGCATTATCTCTCTTGCTTGTCTTTATTTTCTTTAAAGGACCCGGAGCTGGAAATGCTCTTTTCCCTGCCAGGACCGTAGTGGTTGCTTCCCATCAGCCTTTGCGTGCCACCTTCCACTCTCTTCCTCGGCGCTACCTACGGAGGTGGCTGCCATCTCTTATTCGGTGAGTCTTAATCGTTAACCATCCGCATTTGTGCGGTCTCCATCGGGCCTCTTTGCCTGCCCTGGTGAAGAAGCCTCTCCTTTCGCGAGGTTGCCTATATGGGTTTTGTCGTTGTCGGCTTGCTGGAGCGTGTACAGGAATAGCAAAGCGGCCCGGAGGGTGAAGGGGCTTTGCCTACCGAGGCCGTTTGCTCTCCTGCGCAGGCCGCGTGGGGCCAGGTTAGTCAGAGCTGCAGGCAGTTTGATCTCTAGCGGTGCGGGGTGCTAGCTGGGGCCAGACTGCAGGGATCCCCCGTGCCGTGAAACAAGAGGTGTCGTGGTTTGACAGCTTTCAGCTCGAGTGCCTGGGTCACTGTGCTCACCAATGCCCACGAGTATTTCATTGCCTTATCCCGACGCTCTTTCTTTTCGTTCCTGGCTATCAGACTGCTGCTGTGGAACCGCCAAAAAAAAAAAAAAGTTACGGGGCCGGTTTTGTCAGTTAACAGAAATTCTGGCAGTGAGTTAGGATCTCTGGGTATATGAAGTTGAAAACGGCTCCCTTGCCTTCATAGTTCCAGGGGGCAGTCGTTTGTTCATTGGATGTGTGGTTCGTTGCGTGCATACTGTGTGCCACACAGAAAAAGTAGGTTGAGTGCCGGGAATAGAACAAAGAGGGTGCTGCAACAGAAAAATGATGAGTATCTGGGAAGACTACGTTGGGGAAGGTACACGTTGGTTCTTGAAGCTCTCCAGGTAGAGCAGTAAGTTTAAAGTTTTACAGATTTTGTAAGTACGTCATAATTTGCATATACTGTGTTTTGGCGGTATTGCAGAGCAGCAACCTAGGGGAACTATTAAGTTTTTCTTTAATAAACGCTTACTTCCTGACTGTCACTGTGCAAGCTTTCGGCATGCAGTGTCAACCCCATTTTATAGGAGGGAAAACTAACTCAGGTTCAAGTGCATCGGCGGGGGTCTGTGCAACTAAATTGACTGGGTGTTGGGACACTTAGTGGGGTGGGATTTACTGTCTTTTGGCAAGCTGAGAAGGTTTTGGGGTCTGTTTTAGGTTAGCTGTGGGCATTCTTTCTTGGTCTCTAAGAGATGACCCCTGACCTCCTGGGATCGCATCTGGAGAGCCTCTAGTGTTCTGCCAGCTTCGGAAGCAGGAGGGAAAGCGAGCCTAGCAGAGGTACCCATTCCATTCCCAGCTTGTTCTGTAGCTGGTGATTGGAAGACACTCTGCAACAACAGCTCTGGCCAGGAAAGCCGCCTTCCAGGATTTCTCTTTAACTGGGTCTGCTTCTTTCTTAAAGGCATCATGGCCGCCCTCAGACCTCTTGTGAAGCCAAAGATCGTCAAAAAGAGGACCAAGAAGTTTATCCGGCACCAGTCAGATCGATATGTCAAAATTAAGGTATATCGTCTTGGGATGAGAATGGGTGTTGGGGTGAAGAAAGGCATTCCTAACAGGCTATCAGGTTCCTGACATCACCTCGTTGGAGGATTATCTTTGGCAGATGAACGGGTTTGTGGTTGGTGGAAGAGCTCTGTAGACAGCCAGGTTTCCCTGAATGTGCCTTACTGGTACCTCAGTGCTTTTTTATTTAAAAAAAAAAAAAAAACAAGCTGAGTCTCACTCTTTTGCCCCATGTTAGAGTGCTGTGGCGTCATCGTGCCTCACAGCAACCTCAAAACTGCAGGGCTCAAGGGAATCCTTGTCTTAGCCTCCCAGTAGCTGGGACAACAGGTAGGCACTACCATGCGGTTTTTAGAGTCTGAATCTCACCCTTGCTCCGGCTGGTCTTGAACTCCTGAGCTCAAGGGATCCACCCACCTCAGCCTCCCTGAGTGCTAGGATTACAGGTGTGAGCCTCCACACCCGGCCTAAAGTGACACTTAAATGCAGAGGTATACTTGCTTTTTTAATGTGTTTAGAGGGGTTTGTATTTCTATTGTGTTTTTCAGGTGGCCTTATGACATTAGGGGAGGTAGATGATCCTTATTTTATAGACGAGAAAACTCGTCATCACATCCCATCAGAATCTTATTCACTTGCTTCAGAGTGTGAGAGTGTGTGTCTCTACTTCTGGTGGCTAAATCCTGGAGTTACTGTTTTCTTTTTTCCCATCAGAAAAGCATATAAAATAGTGAACATGAGGTGTAGTGGTTCCCTCCTGTAATCCCAGCACTTTGGAAGGCTTAAGTGGGAGCTCAGGAATTAGAAACCAGCCTGAACGAGAACAAGACCCAGTGCCTAAATAAGGTCAGCTGTATGTCATGGCATATTAGCTGTAGTCCCAGGTATTCGGGAGGCTCAAGCAGGAGGATTACTGGAGACCACAAGTTTGAGGTTGCAGTGAGCTATGACGATGCAACTGCACTCTTAACTAGAACAACAGAGTGCGACTCTGTCTCGAAAAAACAATAGTGAAGTTCTGTTACACAAAGACAACTATTATTTGGCATATTTCCTTTGTGTTTGCTGCTTTTTTCCTCCCCAGAAGGAAGAGCTGGCAGTCTGCACAGGCACTAACCCAGCTGTATATTTCTTTTAGCGTAACTGGCGGAAACCCAGAGGTATTGACAATAGGGTTCGGAGAAGATTCAAGGGCCAGATATTGATGCCTAACATTGGTTACGGGAGCAACAAGAAAACAAAGCATATGCTGCCCAGTGGTTTCCGGAAGTTTCTCGTCCACAACGTCAAGGAGCTGGAAGTGCTGCTGATGTGCAACAAGTGAGTTGGTCCCACCTCTGGGTTTAGGGTCAGAAGTCTGTTCCTATGTGAACACTTCTGACTGGAGTTGGAGATCTCTGGGATGCTTTTGGAATAGTTGTACATTCTCTGAGGAAATTCGAAGTTGTTAAGTCGTTTTCTTTTCTTTTTTTTTTTTTTTAGACAGAATCTCGCTTTGTTGCCCTCAGTAGAGTGCTGTAGTGTCACAGCTCACAGCAACCTCAAACTGTTGGGCTTAAGAGATTCTCTTGCCTCAGCCTCTCAAGTAGTTGGGACTATAGGCGCCCGCCACACATGTAGCTATTTTTTGTTGCAGTCATCATCGTCGTTTGGCTGGCCCAGGCTGGGTTTGAACCCGTCAGCCTCGGTGTATGTGGCTGGCGCCGTAACCATTGTGCCACGGGCACCAATCCTGAAGTCATTTTCTTACAGGGGTTCAAAGAATGCTTGTTGGGGATTCAAGGTGTTTCCTTTGCTGGAGAGGTTTTGTTCTCTTGTGTAGAGATCTAAGACTAGAAGAAGGGCCTTTGGTTGACCCTGCAATATCTTTTTGGCAGTAATTTCCAGGATGTTGCTTTATTTGGGGTAGGGCCAAGATCAAACGTAGCCTCAGACCTTAGAGGGTACTTTACTCTGCTGTGGTAAGGGGCAGCTCCAGAATGCCATAGGAACCGAGGAGCTGCTACCTGACTGTGGCAGGAGGCTTTGAGAGCCAGGTGAACCAGGTGGAGAAAGCAGAGGAAGACTTTGCAGGCAGAGAGAATACTTACAAAAAGGTGTAGGATGGAAGAGTGTGTGGAGGGTACACAGAGTTCTAGGTGTTCTGAGGATGAGTCTGGAGGGGATGGTATATTTTGGTTAAGCAGAGGGCAGTTTATTTTCTTCCCTTCCTGGTAAATGGAAGCCAAAAAGTTGGATTTTCCTAAATAAATTGGAACATGGAGAGAGCATGATTAACTGATAATGTCTATGTATGAGTGTGTTGATGAAGGTCTTTTGTCTATGGTGGTGGTAGACACAGTAAAAAAATGAACAAAGGGCGGCGCCTGTGGCTCAAGGAGTAGGGCGCCGGTCCCATATGCCGTAGGTGGCGGGTTTGAACCCGGCCCAGGCCAGCTGAACAGCTGCAGTAAAAAAATAGCCAGGCCTTGTGGCAGGCGCCTGTAGTCCCAGCTACTTGGGAGCCTGAGGCAAGAGAATCACGTAAGCCCAAGAGTTTGAGGTTACTATGAGCTGTAGGCCATGGCACTCTACTGAGGGCAACATAGTGAGACTCTCTCAAAAAAAAAAAAAAAAAAAGAACAAAATCAGTATTCTGATTCTGTTGCCTTCCAAGGTTGGAAATTTAACCAGGTGTTGAAACTCTGGAAATTTCTATAAGGAGGGATGAACAGGGCGGTGCCTGTGGCTCAACGGGGTAAGGCGCCTGTCCCATATGCCAGAGGTGGCGGGTTCAAGCCCAGCCCTGGCCAAAAACCACAAAAAAAAAAAGAAGGGATGAACATAGGAATTAATGGTGGCATTGCTTCTCGGCCTTTTGGCTAAGATCAAGTGTAGGAATTAATGGTGGATGCTAAAACTGCAGTGAGCAGGTTGTGAAAGACAGATACAGCTCAGTACCCTTGAGGTAGCCAACGTGATTATTCATTTGCAGTGCAGATGTTGCTGGCTGGTTGCCATACAGTTTTTTTTTTTTGAGACAGCCTCAAGCAGTCGCCCTGGGTAGAGTGCTGTAGCATCACAGCTCACAGCAACCTCCAACTCCTGAGCTCAAGTGATTTTCCTGCCTCTGCCTCCCAAGTAGCTGGGACTACAGGCACCCGCCACAATGCCTGGCTAATTTTTGGTTATAGCCATTGTTGTTTGGTGGGCCCAGGCTGGATTTGAACCTGCCAGCTCAGATATATGTGGCTGGCGCCTTAGTCACTTGAGCCACAGGCGCCGAGCCCCCATATGTTTTTAAGAGCAGTTTAGCAGTGTTTTTAAGATCCATAGAAATACTCTGTATCTCTGATCTTTGATCTATAAGCTCCATTTTAGAACGTTTGGCCTTAAAGAATTGAAAAAGCAATGAAACTATAAAACTGGTCATTGCAGGGCCGGTGCCTGTGGCTCAAGGAGTAGGGCGCCAGTCCTATATGCCAGAGGTGGCGGGTTCAAACCCAGCCCCAGCAAAAAAAACCCTGGTCATTGCAGCAATAACCAATTGGGAACAATGGAAGATATAATTAGCGAATGGTAGAGTAAATGGAATGTTGTGTCCATTCAAAGTGATGGGCGTGTGGGCAGTACAGGAAGATGCCCAAGTAGGGAGATGCGTTTTAAGTGGTAGGTACATTCTGTCCTTACTAAGCAGATACCAAGGATGAGGGGGTTTTGGATAAGAAAATCAATTGAAAAGTGTAATGCAGCCTAAATCTTAACAGAAATATTTTAAAATACAGCCACTTTGAATTTAAGTGGACTTACATATAAAACAAATTCTTTGGATTTGGTCCCCTGTCTTGTTAAGGTTATTTTCCTGCAGATTAAAGAACTGTATGCTTGGCAGTGCCCATAGCTCAGTGGGTAGGGCACCAGCCACATACACCGAGGCTGGCAGGTTCGAACCAAGTCCTAGCCAGCTAAAACACCAATGACAACTGCAACAAAAAGAAAAATAGCCGAGCGTTGTGGTGAGCACCTGTAGTCCAGCTACTTGGGAGGCTAAGGCAAGAGAATCGCTTAAGCCCATGAGTTGAAGGTCGTTGTGAACTGTGATGCCACGGCACTCTACGGAGGGCAACATGTGAGACTCCATCACAAAAAAAAAAAGAAAAAACTGTATGCTAATTGCCTCAATCACAGTCCTGCTTCTTTTTTTTTTTTCCTGAGACAGTCTCACTTTGTCACCCTTGGTAGAGTGCTATCTCTTAAGCCCAGGAGTTCAAAGCTGCTGTGAGCTGTGATGCGACAGCACTCTACTGAGGGCAACATGTGAGACTCTGTCTCAAAAAAAAAAACAAAAAAACTGTATACTAGTTGCCTCATCACAGTCCTGCTTCATCTTTTTTGTTTCTGAGACAGAGTCTCATTTTGTCACCCTTGGTAGAGTGCTATGGTGTCACAGCTCACAGCAGCCTTAAACTCCTGGGCTTAAGCGATTCTCTTGCCTCAGCCTCCCAAGTGGGGACTACAGGTGCCTGCCATAACACCTGGCTATTTTTATTTTATTTATGTATTTATTTTTTATTAAATCATAGCTGTGTACATCAATGCCCGGCTACTTTTAGAGGCAAGGTCTCACTCTGGCTCAAGCTGGTCTTGAACCTGTCAGCTCAGGCTCCCAAGTGCTGGGATTACAGGTGTGAGCCACTGCACCTGGCCCGACAGTCCTGTTTCTGTGTGCTGAAGTTGCTTCAGAGGTGAAATGTCTGTTCTTAACACATTGTTTGGACGGTTTCATAAATCACTTTACGGAGATGTCCTCGTTAGGCTAATAAGTTATCAAACTGGGGTGTGGCATTAACTGCCCTTTAAAAAGTTGTAAGGAGTCAGCACTGCCTAGCACACACACCAGCTACTCAGGAAAGAGGTATTGCATTCAAATTGAATTATATCCTCAGCAGTCAAGCTGGGAGCCCTTGGCTCATTTCAGACAGTTGGATTCTACTCTTGGACTCTTTGCAGAGAGTTCCAAAACTTCATGGGCAAGGCCATGCACCCCAAGACTGAGGGAGAACCTGGAGTGTGAGCCTGGCTTCATCCTGACCCCATCTGTCACTTGCTGTGACTTAGGAATTCACTTCCTGTATGGGCCTGTTTCCTTATTTGTAAAGTGGGGGTAATGTCTGGATTGGAAGGCTGCTGTGAAGATTAAATGAGAATGGACAAAGTGCTTTGTAAATGGAAGCCTTGTCACTGCAAGAGCCTCACTACTGCCACCATGGAGCCAGGGGAGTTGGGGTGTGGGGTGTCATTGCAGCAGCTATTTACCAAGCAGCCCTCTTTGCATGGTGGTAAAGTGACCAAAAACCATTGCCTTCTCTGTAGAATTTTCTAAGTGTTTTCAGGGCTGTCTTGCTTCTTACAACCCACTTCATTCTCTTCCAGATCTTATTGTGCAGAGATTGCTCACAACGTTTCCTCCAAGAACCGCAAAGCCATTGTGGAAAGAGCAGCCCAGCTGGCCATCAGAGTCACCAATCCCAATGCCAGGCTGCGCAGTGAAGAAAATGAATAGACAGCTGATGTGCACATGCTATTTGTGTTTAAATAAAACCATAAATACCGCCATCTGGCATTTTCCTTCCTTTTTAGTCTTCAGACTCCTGACTTTGACAGCTTGTCACAGATTGTTCTTTTCTTGTAAAACCCTTTGGAATCTTCATTTGTAAGGGGTTTGTAAAGGACATTACATCCTTGAGCAGCGAACATTGTTGTAGATGCCCAGAGTTGGTCAAGCTTTAGTGGGGGTTGGGGAGGGGAAGATGCTTGGCTCCCACACCAAGGTAGGCTCTGACACTTGATTGAAGCAGCCTGCCACTCCCAAGCAGCAGACAAGTCTCCCTACCCTTACTTTGTAAAACTGGGTGACAGCCCACGTGGTTCTTATGGAAATTGAGATAATGTGCATGCAAATATCAATGAATTTCTTACTCCCTTAAACTTTTGTGGGATTCCTAAATAGCATATTTTAACTTCCATTCAGAACAACAATAGGACGTTGAATGAATTGCTCTTCTGTGTGATCTGCTTTGCTTTTGTCACTTTCATAGTCCTTTTCTCAGGTGCTGTTTCAGGGATAATTTTCCCAGAATGTGAAGTTGTAACTGGTCATAATTAGGCCTGTTGATTGCTACTCAGAATTTTTTTTTTTTTTTTTTTGGAGCAGAGTTTCACTTTGTACCCTCAGTAGAGTGCTATAGCATCACAGCTCACAGCAACCTCAAACTCCTGGGCTCAAATGATCCTCTTGCCTCAACCTCCCAAATAGTTGGGACTACAGGTGCCACCCCAATGCCTATTTTTAGAGAGGGGTCTCCCTATTAGGCTTGTCTTTTTTTTTTTTTTTTTTGAGACGAGTGTCACTCTGTTGCCCTCAGTAGAGTGCTGTGGCGTCACAGCTCACACAGCAACCTCCAACTCTTAGGCTTAAGCGATTCTCTTGCCTCAGCCTCCCAAATAGCTGGGCCCATAGGCATCGGCCACAACTTGGCTATTTTTTTGTTGTTGGCAGTTTAGTTGGCCGGGGCCGGGTTCAAACCTGCCACCCACCTTGTATGTGGCTGGCACCGTAACCACTGGGCGCTGAGCCAGGCATGAGCTTTTTAAGAGACGGGTTTGGCTATGTTGCCCAGGTTGGCCTTGAACTAGGCTCACGTGATCCTGACTAGCTGGGACTACAGGCACGTGCCACTGTGCACAGCTAATTTAAGAGCTAAGGTCTCAACAATTGCCCAGGCTAGGGTACTCCAAATTTAACGTAACTAAATACCCTTTTTAACTATAGTCCTAAACCCTAGATAGCTAGAATTTAGCATCACTTTCAATTATGTGGTTGTGATTCTACTTTTCCCTTTTTTTTGTTTTCAGTTTTTGGCCGAGGCCGGGTTCGAACCCACCACCTCTGGTACATGGGGCCAGTACCCTACTCCTTGAGCCACAGGCACCACCCCTTTTTTTTTTTTTGTCTACTTTTCCAATAAATGGTTAAGTAGTAGTACAGGTCACAAGGGATATGGCATGTGGTACTTGTTAGTAACAAGACAAGTGCTTATAGGATGTAACCTGATAAACCCAGCAGAAATTATTGCACGGGCCACAATAGGTAAAATACTTCTCCAGGTGTGCCAGTGTGACTCAGTATTGGCATCCCATTAGATCCGTGTTTTTCAATCTTTTTTTATCTCATGGCACACTTGAAACTAAACTGTGGCACAATTATGCTGATCAAAGAAAGGGTAAAAAAGAATTACTGTGCTTTGAACTTCTTTACAAATAATTGGTGAGCTTTAAAATTTTTTGCGCACACCGGTTGAAAATCACTGCATCTCACAGGCTATCTTGTTTAAAACCTAGTCTTACTTGTGGAGTGAAATGGTCATCTTTAGGATTTCTTTTTTTTTTTTTGCAGTTTTTGTCCGGGGCTAGATTTGAACCCACCACCGCCACCGGTATATGGGCCTGGGGCTGGGGCTGGAGTTGGCGCCCTACACTTTGAGCTACAGGCACCGCCCCATCTTTAGGATTTCTTTAAATTGACTTGGGAAGTGTATTGGAGAGTCCAGCCATTGGGGATAGGAATTATGTAGAGAAAATGATTAAAAAAGAAAAAAAAGGTAAATTTAAGATCTATTTATTTATCTGGGATATAACAGAAAATACTTTGGCCTTTCACTTTTATTTCTGTGTCTTCGATACTAAAAATTAGAAATGATATTTGAAACCTTTCTCAAAGGACAAACCAACTATTTAAGTCGAAAGTTTACTGTTTCAATTAACTAGTATTTTGAAATTCAACATTAGGTCCAAGCTAGTTCAGTTGTTTACCCCATCCATTCTCTTGCCAAAAAATACCCATAATGTCTTCTGAATTTCTGATGCATCACTGCCAATTAGAAACGAAGCATTTTCAATTTTTTTAAAATTTTATTTATTATTTGAGATAAGAGTCTCACTTGGTCACCCTTAGTAGAGTGCCATGGCATATTAGCTCATGGCAACCTCAAACTCTTGGGTTCAAGCCATCCTCTTGCCTCAGCCTCCCAGGTAGCTGGAACTACAGGCGTCCGCCACAAAGCCCAGCTATTTTTTAGAGATAGGGGGTCTCACTCTGGCTCAGGCTGGTCTCGAACCGTGAGCTCAGGCAATCCACCTGCCTTGGCCTCCCATGTTCTGGGATTACAGGCATGAACCACCACGTCTGGCCAGCATTTTCAATTTTAAAAATGTGAATAACTCACATAGCAGGCTTTTTGAGATGCCCAGTGGGGACCTAACTGTCCCACAGCCCACACCAAATGCAGTGAAGAAATGAGAGGAGGGGGTGGTGTTGCTGCCTTCTAACCTTCCGCAGCTTTGAGCACAGCCTATCTCTAAGCACTAGTTTGTGAAGCGGGGACTCCCTGTTTGAAGGGATCAGGCTATGGAGTACAGCAAGAAGAGTCACTGGAAAATCCCCTATTTCTTTGGATGACTGTCCTGAGTTAAGGGGCCCAACTTTTGGCATCCTTGCAGCTTGGCTGGGGGCCAGTGAGTTTGGGTCCCTGGAGAAGGCACTGTAGGCGCTGGCCAGGAGCAGGAGGCCCCCAGTATAATAAAGGAAGGACAAAAGTAGAGGCCTGAGGCCTATATTGGTAGGAGGGCCAGGCCTCAGGCTTGGGAAGGCTCCTTTTAAGTGAGAGCCCACCTGAGCCTGGGGAGGACTAGCTGAGCTCCATTGAGTCCATGCTGTGGGTTGAAGCAGAATCCTTCTGGATGCTTTCAAAGAGGGTGGCAAGTTCAGGGTTGGACCGGATTTGGGAAGAGAAGTCAGCCATGATGGGGCTTTTCCCCGCTTCGGGGATGGTCAGCAGGGCGGCCACTGCCCTCATGGCAGAGCGTCTCAGTTCATCTTGTTTCTCAAACTCCTGCTTCACGGAACCAGCTTTGACCTAAAGTGGGAAATGATGGAAGAAACAGCTGTTCTGTGTTGAGCCTGGCCTGCACCATGGCCTCTCATTGGTCTTGGGCTTCCTCTCTGGCCCCTGTGGTCTTCCCCACCTTAAGTCCCAGCCTGCAACTCGCCTGCTCCAAGGTCTCCAGAGTGATTTCTTCAACTCCACCTCTGGACTTTCCCACAGGCTGGTTCTCTGCCCTTCAAATCAGTTTCAGCATTTCTGAGGAACTTCTGACCAATCTAAACAGCCCACCTTTATTGTTGTGACAGGCCAGTGGTGGCTCATGCCTGTAATCCCAGCACTTTAGGAGGCCAAGTGGAAGGACTACTTGAGGCCATCAGTTCAAGACCAGCCTGGGCAACACAGTGAGACCTTATCTCAACAAGAACAACAACAACAAAATGAAAATTAGCCAGGCACAGTGGCATGCACTTGAAGACAGCTTGAGCCCAGAAGTTGAGGCTGCAGAGAGCTGTGATCATGCCACTACACTCCAGCCTGGATGACCTTGTAAGACCTTGTTTCTAAAAATAATAATAATGATACTGGGGCAGCGCCTGTGGCTCAAAGGGGTAGGGCACCGGCCCCATATGCCAGAGGTGGTGGGTTCAAACCCAGCCCCGGCCAAAAACTGCAAAAAATAAAAATAAAAAAATAATAATAATAAAATAACAATAATATTATAATAATCGTGATAATAACTAGATAGTGACAAGTACTGTATTCACTTGGTTATCTCCTCTCATGGACAGCAGGGATCCAGCCTACACTTAACCATGTGTAAAATTGGCTCTGGGCACCCTAGACTAGACTGAAAGAATGCAGAGTGACAGTCTTCTAGCAGCCTCTCAACACACTCAAGTCCCTGCTGGGCAATCCCTTCTACAGATGGAGCGGGAGAGTAAACATCCAGAACTGCCTCCCGTGTGTCTGTTCCTTACTCTCTCACCATCTTCCACGTAAACAGAAAATCTCTGTGATTCCTTCATTGCTTATGGAATAAAGTTCAAATCCCTTACACTGGGCTCTTCCCAAAGAACTCTGGGTAAGAGCTCAGCATTGGGGTTGGAAAGTCCTGGCCCCAATGGCTCTGCCTCCAGGACTTTCCAACCTCTGTGAGCCTCGTGTCCCCAACTATAAATAAGAACCTCCTCTTCACAGGGTTGCTACAAGGATTAAATGATTCAACACAGGTCTATACTCTCTTCTCTGAAATCCTTGGGGCCAGATGTGCTTGGGAATCCAGGATTCCAAAAGCCTTTTGTTCTTAGAAGGTAACACTGTGCAGATAACATTCCCAGTGGGATCTAGTACCATACCCTGTGTTCAAGTACATTATTATTTTCTCCACTAAATGTATGAAAAATATGAGGATTGTCCGTACTACAGTTGTCCTTGGTATCTGGTGCGGTAGGTTCCAGGACCCCTGAGGATACTAAAATCTGTGGACATGTACCCTCATATTAATCTGAGATAAAAATAAAATCAAATCTGTGGATGCCAAGTCCCTGTAATACAATGGCACAGCATTTGCACATAACCTAGGCACACCCTTCCATAAATGTTAAATCATTTCTAGATTACTTATAACCCCTAATACAAGGCAAATGCTATGGAAATAGTTGTTTACTGTATTGTTTTATTTGAATTTTCTAATTGTTGTACTGTTATTTGTTATTGTTCTTTTTTCAAGTACTTTCAGTCTGCAGCTGGTGGAATCTTCAGAAGTGGAACCCACAGATGTGGAGGGAATTCAAGTTCATTGTCTCATACCAGTTCAAGTCAAATTTTATTTATTTATTTATGTTGTTGAGACAGAGTCTCACTATGTCATCCTCGGTAGAGTGCCGTAGCGTCACAGCTCACAGCAACCTCAAACTCTTGGGCTTAAGAGATTCTCTTGCCTCAGCCTCCCAAGTAGCTGGGACTACAGGCACCTGCCACACAGCCTGGCTATTTTTTTGTTGCAGTTGTCATTGTTGCTTTAGCTGGCCCGGGCCAGGTTCAAACTTGCCAGCCTCGGTTTAGGTGGCTGGCGCCCTGCGCACTGACCCTATGGGTGCTGCCTCAAGTCAAGTTTTGTTGCCAAACAAGTTACTAAAAAGATTTTGGTTTTCAGACATGGTAGATTTTAGAATCATGGGCAAAACACTCATCCCAGTGCCCAGCAAGCAGCACCCTCTATGCGGCCAGATGGAGTGGGCTTTTGAGGGGCCACGGAACAAAGCTGTTCTTGCAATCTTGGTCTCCTACAAGAATGTCCTGATGTTGCAGTGCTGTACAGCTCCCCTCCTCAACTGGGACATCTCTCAATGCCATACAACTCAGAGAAAACTAGAAATGATTTGGCCATGGACACTGTCCAGAGTAATGGGCCTGTAAAACCATCAGGTTTATTTGTTTGTTTGTTTAAGACAAAGTCTCACTCTGTTGCTCTGAAAGAGCGCTGTGGCATCATAGCTCACAGCAACCTCAACTCTTGGGCTCAAGAGTTCCTCCTGAGTAGCTGGGACTACAGGCGCCCACCACAATGCTCAGCTAGTTTTTCTATTGTTAGTAGCTGGTCTTGAACTCTTGAGCTCAAGTAATCCACTTGCCTCGCCTCCCAGAGTGCTGGGATTACAGGCATGAGCCACTGCACCATCAGGTTTTTTTTGATTGACTTGATACTAAGCATATGTTAAAAATTTAGACTTATAAGGCAGGTTTCTATTACCTTTCTATTACCATTTTTTTTTTTTTTGAGACAGAGTCTCACTGTGTTGCCCCAGGCTAGAGAGCCATGGCCTTAGCCTAGCTTATAGCAACCTCAAACTCCTGAGTTCAAGTGATCCTCCTGCCTCAGCCTTTGACTCCAGCTCTGCAGTTTACTAGCTGTGTAGCCTTGGCCAGTAACAGCCTTCTGGAGACTCTGTTCCTCCGTGTCTAAAAAGAATAGCAAGTACTTCATAGGGCAAAGAGAATGACTAATGAAGCACTTCACACTCCATCTGCACCATACGTATCTTTTGTTTGTCTCAAAACTCTCATAGAAGGTTCTTTTTTTTTTAGCCAGGGCTGGGTTTGAACCCACCACCTCCAGCATACGGGGCCGGCGCCCTACTCCTTGAGCCACAGGCATGGCCCGTAGAAGGTTCTCAGTAAGCAGTAACTGAATGATCTGCCGAGGACCCAGGAGGTGGTCCAGTACCTCACAAGGGGCTTACCTTGGTGGTGCAGGTGGCCCTTAGTGGCTCAATAAGCCGGTCCACCCTCTGCAGGATGGGCGCAGGACACAGGGTAGCCAGCCTGGCGAGCATGATGAAGGTCAGCATCTGCCCAGAAGGAAGGAGACAGGGTTCTTGGTGAGATGGCACAGGGGCGAAAGGAGGAGTTGGGCCCATGAGAAAAGCAGACGCTCCCCCCACCAAGCCCAGAGCCCACGTCCAGACTGTGGTGGCTCACACCTGTAATCCCAAGCTGAAGCAGGTGGATTGCTTGAGCTCAGAAGTTCCAGACAAGGCTAAGCAAGAGCAAGACCTCATCTCTACTAAAAATAGAAAAATTAGCCTGACATGCTGGTGGGTACCTGTAGTCCCAGCTACTTCTAGCTGTTTCTGATCCTAAAAAGCTGTGAAGAATGATCCTGTACCTATAACTCAGAATGTGTGTCAGGGTCAGTGCAGAGGAAAAAGAATGAGATGAAATTACTGGGTCAAAGGGGGTGGCTGAGAATCAAAAATTTTTCTGGTTATTGCCAAACCATCTTCCAGAAAGCTTCCCCAGTTGTACGCTGCCACTAAAGGTCTTTCAGACGTGGTGTCCCTTTTTTTATCAGAGAACACAACGCAGATATTTTCATGGGGGTGCCCAGAGTAGGGAGCAAAGACAAACAAGCATGGGCCCAGTGGTGTCTGGCTGCCCCAGGTCCTACCCGGATGTCATAGTGGTCCTTCAGCCCATCCTCCACATGGTTCAGGAATTCACAGATGTCCAGCTGGCCCAGGCAGCTCTCAAGCAGCGAGTACATGCACTCAAAAGCCGCCTTGCGCACGTCCAGCCCATCGTCCACCGTGTGCTTAAAGGGCCCCATCTCCACCTACAGGAGGGGAAAAAGGACTAAAGGTTGGGCAAGGTGGCCGCAGGGTGTAAGAATGTCCTGATTCAGACCCTACATCTCTGTTCAACACTGTGTTGAACCCCACATCGTGCCTTACACTCTCAAGTCTCCAAGCCTTTGCTCAACCTGCACCACCCTTTCCCCCAGGTGATAATAGTATGAACAGTAACTGTTAAATCTACTGAGCCGACTCTGAGTGCCAGGCACCGTGCTGAGCACTTAACAAATGACATCGTACACAGGCATCACAAGGGCCTTCGGAACCATGTTATCCTAATGTTATCAAATGTTATCATAAACTAAGGCTCAGACAGGTTAACTAACTTGCCCAAAGACACACTGATACTCAGTGGCTGAACCACAATTAAAAACTCAGCCAGCCTGAGCAAGGGTGAGCTATGACATTGCCTGAGCAAGCACCTGTTGTTGCCAGGTGTTGTGAGCTATGATATAAATGCTACTCTACTGAGGATGACAAAGAAAGACTCTGTCTCACAAAAAACCCCCCAAACCCGGCTGAAGGTAGTGAGCTATTGCACTTGGTTGTTCACAGTTACAGATTGAACTCCTTGTTCTGCTCTTTCCCCCTTCTCACTACTGCACTTGACTAATCTTAAAAAAACAAACAAAAAACCCAGGTCTCAGCTAAGCCACTATAAGTTGGGGACTGTAACTGTCTACGGGCCTCTCTCTCCTTTAGGCGACCATGATGAGCTCTTGGGTGGCAGAAGACATGTCTGGGGCAACTCTGAGCACTGGCACTCTACCTCCGCGCTCATTGAACACTGCTGAATGTCAACATTAGATGAGAGCCATCGAGTGCCAGCAGCGGTTCTGAGCGCTGGCAAGACTTAATTCAATCTTTATAGCACCCTTATAGTGCAGACATGATTATTATCTCATAGTGCTCATGACTGAGGTTCAGAGAGGATTAGGCTGCCCTGGCAGGGGTCACACAGCTAGGAAGTGGCGGGCAGCACCTGACCAGGCCACGTGGCCCCAGCACTTGCAGTGCTGAGCTTTATGCTGGCCCTTGCCACAGCCCTACCAGTGAGGCATAAGAGGCACAAGCTCTTGAGTTCCCAAGGGGGGCAGCTAGACCGTCCCCAGAGCTCCTGGCCCTGCTCCTCACCTCTCGGATAAGATCCCGGCAGATCTTTGTTTCCTGGTAGAGGAGGGGCAGGATGTCGTCCAGCAGGTCCCGGACCAGCGAGGGCTTGTTGTGCACAGCTGAGTTGAAGAGAGCCAGAGTGGCCCGGCGCACATTCAGGTCTGGGTCCTGTAGGCTCTCCATGAATTCTCCTGGCAGAGGACACCAGTGAGGGTGTGAGGGGAGCATGGCCGGAACACAAACTGCCTCCCTCTCCCCTCAGTTATCTGGTGACAGTGAGCTGTGCAGAACGTGGCTGCATAGGGATGAACATGTTACAAGAATCTCCTTTGTGCCAGGAACAACAGCCCTTCAAAGTTAAGAATGTGGGCTCAAGGGCAGCCTGGCTTCCAATCCGGACTCTCCTGCTTAACTGTGGGACCTTGAACAGCTTTAATGTCATGTCTAGAAAGGGAGCTCATTTTACCTGTACTTACTCTGTAAGACTGTTTTTAATGTCTTCATGTGTAAAATGGGAGGGGGGGAGTCACACCAGTATCTACACTGTAAGTCTGTTTTTAGTTTTAATAATGTAGAAATGGGCTTGGCTCCCATAGCTCAGTGGGTAGGGCGCCGGCCACATGCTCTGGGGCTGGTGGGTTCGAACCCAGCACAGGCCTGCTAAACAAAAAAAATAGCTGGGTGTCATGGCAGGCACCTGTAGTCCCAGCTACTAGGGAGGCTGAGGCAAGAGAATCACTTGAGGCCAAGAGTTGGAGGTTGCTGTGAGCTGTGATGCCACAGCTCTCTACGGAGGGTGACAAAGTGAGACTCTATCTCAATATAAAGGAAAAAAATCTGGAAATGCATTAAAAGCACATAGCAGAATGCCCAACACAGAGGAAGGACTCTATAAATGTTAAGTTGATATCACAGATGAGGCTCCTTAAGATCAGAGAGGTAACAGAACTTAAACAGAGTCACATAGCACTTCACAAAGTATAGCTTTTGTATGTGTATAGTGCTTATGGTTTGAACGTCCCTGCCAAAACCCATGCTGAAATTGATCTTTTTTTTTTTTTTTTGTAGAGACAGAATCTCACTCTATGGCGCTCGGTAGAGTGCCGTGGCCTCACACAGCTCACAGCAACCTCCAATCCTGGGCTTAAGTGATTCTTTTGCCTCAGCCTCCCGAGTAGCTGAGACTACAGGCGCCCGCCACAACGCCCGTCTATTTTTTGGTTGCAGTTTGGCTGGGGCTGGGTTTGAACGCGCCACCCTCGGCATATGGGGCCGGTGCCTTACCGACTGAGCCACAGGCGCCGCCAACCCATGCTGAAATTTAATTGCCATTGTGATGGTATTAAGAGGTTGGGCCTTTAAGAGGCGATCAGGTCCTAAAGGTGGAGCCCTCACGAAAGGATTAATGCCCTTGTTGTCAGAGTAGGTTATCATGGGAGTGGGCTCCTGTTAAAAGGGTAAGTTCGGACCACATCTTGCCTGTTTGTTGGTCACATCTCTGGATGCCTTTGCCAGATGCTAGTACCACACTATTGAACGATGAGAAATCAATTTTTCTTCTTTATAAATTACTCAGTCTGTGGTATTCTCTTATAGGAGCAGAAAACAAACTATGACATAGTTCAGGCTTCTTACAACTGTGTTAATGTTTCATATACTTAATAAATAATTAAGGATGGGAGATCCTTACAGGGATTAAAAAAAACAAAAACCCTAACTATAATCAAGATGATCAACACAACCAAGTTATGAAGGAGAAAACCACTTCCACAATACAAGCCACTTCCAGAGTATGTTGACTAGATGATCTCTGGCTAAAGACAAAAGAACCCTACGCAAAGTTAACTTTTCACAGAGGCGAGGGTCCACAGGTCTCAGACTACTAATGAGAGCTGGCTTTCTCACCATACAAGAAGGGAGACAAGGATATGGAAAGGGGGAAGGTTCCTGTGGTGCTGGACTGCAATAGGAGGCGGCTGGTGAAATCAAGGTTTTCAAGACAGGTGGGAAGGTTGTAGAGGGAAGAAAGAATGAGGGAGAGAGAAGAAAGGAGAAGGGTAGAGTGTGTGTGTTCATACACATGTGTTTGTGTACATACATGCATACATTTCCTAGTTCTGTCTGCTGAGAGGGCCTACAAGTAGCAAGGAGCACTCCTAGGGCCCAGATCTTGGATTCTAAATACCATTCTCCATTAAAATGAATCAGAGGTCCTTGAAGAAATGGCAGATTCCAGAGCCAGTGCAAGAAAGGTTCAAGATGAATTACAGCATCTTATTGTGCCCCAAGGCAAGGATATGGTCAAAGAATGGTGGAAACACATCCACAGAACAGCTGGAAGGACTCTCAGGATCTAAATCTGAGACAACCTTGAGCATCAAGATTAAACAGAAAATAGATTATAATCCATTGAATGAGATGGGAGTCTATGAGTCTATAATAGTACAAAGAAACTGATGAATAAATAAATGGGGGAGAAGAAAAAGTTCTTCCTGAGAGTAGAATGCAAATTTATAAATATGCAAATTTTTTGTTTTCCTTTTTTTTTTTTTTTTTTTTTTTTTTTTGGTTTTTTGGCCGGGGCTGGGTTTGAACCCACCACCTCTGGCATATGGGACCGGCGCCCTACTCCTTGAGCCACAGGCACCGCCCTTGTTTTCCTTTTTATTGGGGTTGGGGAACAAAGTCTCATTCTGTCACTCTGGGTAGAGTATCATGGCGTCACAGCTCACGCAACCTCAAACTCTTGGGCTCAAGTGATCCTCTTGCCTCAGCCTCCTGAGTAGCTGGGATTATAGGTCCTCACCACAATGCTGGACTAGTTTTTCTATTTTCAGTAGAGACAGGGTTTCAGTCCTGCTCAGGCTGGTCTCAAACTCCTGAGCTGAAGCAATCCACTAGTTTTGGCCTCCCAGAGTGGTAGAATTACAGCCCTGAGCCATAGCACCTGGCCAAATATAGAAGTTATAATGAAATGGTTAACTTAATAATCATTGATTCAGGCAAGAAACAATGGACGCTAAGCCTATTGGGCAAAAAATTTGCTAAGAATTTCAAATACACTAAAGGAAAACCAAAACACCCAGAAGAGGCTGCCAGGGGTGCCAGCCAAGGGCAGCTCCATCAGGATGGAGGAATCAGGTTGGGAGCCTTGTATATGCCTACAGGGGCAGGCCAGGGATGAAGCTGCTGACCACACCGCAGTAGCTTCTGGATGTGTTCTCCAATTCAGAGTGTAGTTACTGCTGATCCTTTGAGTTCACTTACCAGTGCCCCAGCAGGTGGAGATCAGCACCCCCATTTTATAGCTGAGGATGAGATGATTTGCCCACCACACTCACACAGCCAGGAAGTGGCAGAACCAGAATTCAAACCTGAGGTTGGTGGGCTCCAGGACCTCTCTCCACTCCACTGGGCTGCCCTGCCTGGATGAGGAGGACCGAGACTCTGGCATGGCTCAGTTTAAGACTGTAGGCTCCAAGCTCTGAAGGGGGAAGGGATTTGCCTTGTCCAGGAAGAACCTGGTCCTGCAGAGGCCCAGAAGGAAAGCTTAGCCTCCTTCCAGAGAAGGCTGCCTGAGCTACTCAGGCCAGAAAGTATCCCAGACAAGGGATGATCTGGGGAGCCACTCTTCCCTGCCCAATTTTGGTGCCTCTGAGAGGCATGTGAAAGGGTGGTTTTCTATGTTTACAGAGTACTTTCTCTTCCAGTAGCCCATTGGTCTCCAAGGCAACCCTGGAAGATGCATACATTTCTTGCACCCATTTGACAGATGAAGAAAGTGAGGCTCAGAGTTGAGAAGGACATGCTGGGCTTGCCTAACAACCCTGTGGCAGCAGGGAGGCAGGGACTTTCTGTGGGGGCCAGTTGCCCTCTCAGGTCTCCAACTCCCCTTGGCTACTGTATGAGGCCGGGGGGAGGGACAGAACAGTGCTGCTGGGGGTGGGAAGCAGGTGCTCACCAATATAGCTCTTCAGGAGGGGGTCGATGGGATGGGGCTGGTCTGAGATGAGGAATTTGACTGCTGTGATGACAGTGCTCCGGGTGTGTGGCCGACCTGCAGGAGCAGAGGTAACTTAGGGGCAGGGACCATCCCAGATACTCACAGGTGGGAAGGTGTCAAGGTTCTCTCCCCTGCCTCTGTGGAGGACAGAACTGTACTCTTCCACACTCAAGGCACCACCCGCACCATCTGTTAGGAAGCTGATGCTACTATTTCCCGTGGCAGCCTTGAAGTTCCCCTAAATTCTCCCTGCTGCAGCTGAGAGGAAAAGACTACCAGTTCTTGGGAGACCATACCGCAGGATGCAAGTGGAGAACTAGCAGCCCGAGACAGTGGCCATTGAAAAATGACTTCTGCTGGATGTGGCGGCACATGCCTGTAGTCTCAGCTACTCGGGAGGCTGAGGCAGGAGGACTACTTGCATCCAGTTCTGGGCTGTGGTGTGGCTATGCCGATCAGTGTCTGCACTAAGGTCAGCATCAATATGTTGACCTCCTGGGAGTAGGGGGTAGGGGTAAGGGGGCCCACCGGGTTGCCTTAGGAGGGGTAAACAGGCCCAGGTTGGAAATGGAGCAGGTCAAAGTTCTGGTGCTGATCAGTTGTGGGCTGCACCTATGAGGAGCCACTGCACTCCACGCTGGGCAACGTAGTAAGACCCCATCTCAAAAAAAAAAAAAAAACCCCAAACAAACAAAAAGACTTTCTTTGGGTTTTGAGACTGAATTAAAATTTTTAGACATATTATCTCGACGAATCCTCAGGCCAATCCTATTAATCAATAAATAATGATAAAATTTTGAAAATTATGGTTAAAGTAACTAATAAGAATGATTATTAGGCTCGGTGCCTGTGGCTCGAGCAGCTAAGGCGCCAGCCACGTACACCTGAGCTGGTGAGTTAGAATCCAGCCTGAGCCCGCTGAACAACAATGATGGCTGCAACAAAAAAAAATAGCTGGGCATTGTGGTGGGCGCCTGTAGTCCCAGCTACTTGGGAGGCGGAGGCAGAAGAATCACTTGAGCCCAGGAGTTGGAGGTTGCTGTGAGCTCTGATGCCACAGCACTTTACCCAGGGCAACAGCTTGAGGCTCTGTCTCAAAAAAATAATAATAATAAAAAAAGATTATTAATCTCTGTTTTACACTTGAGGAAAGGGAGACTCAGAGCAGTTAAGTTCATGTCTAAGGCCACATAGCAGATCTAAAATTCCCGGCAGGCCCCTCCTCCCGCACTCTCCACACAAGGGCCAGTTTGCCTCAGGCAGGCTGAAAGGGAGTCTAAGGAAAGGCAGATCACCCCCAAACGTGGCAATGGGGAACTCGCTCAACTTTGCCTTGCTTCTTGCTTTCTGAGAAGCTGAAGCGAGGGAGGGAAATACATTTCCTTTAATGGGGAAGGGAATAACTCGGCAGAATCTCCCCTGAACTGCTCACTCCTCTTCGCGCTGCCCCTGCCCCCAGCATGCTACAAGGAACAGGGTCAGGCTGTTTCCGTCAGTCTTTCCGTTCCAACCTCAGTGGGAGAAGGTTCGTATCTGGTGCTGAGGTATGAAGGAGCAGAAGTTACTGAGTGCAGATTTGTGATGCTTTCCTCTCACTTTCCACCCTGACTGGCTCCCGGGATCTGGGGTGGGTGATGAAATGGATACACGAGAACAGGATTAAGAGAGCTGAAAAGAAAGAAACGCGGCCAAGGACCACTGAGGGCAGGGAGGGGAGGTGGAAAGTAGCACAGGGGCTGTCCACCGAGCGCCGACCAGAAGTCCCAGGAACTTGCTGGAAGCAGGCCACTCATTCAGCTTGAAGCTTCCCTGCAGCTGGGAAAGTACTTTCCTCAGAAAGTAAGAAGACAGTGTGACCAGGTAGCTGGTTCCACTGGGGGCATGGGACAGGAACAAACTGGCATGTAGACACAGCAGCAGGGCTCTTCCTCATCTTGAGACCCTTGGTGCTCATGTAACATGTGTTGTCCTCCATCACACAATGTTCCTCCTGGCACCACACAGTGATGACGGTCAGACAACCCAGTACCCCGAGGAGGCCTCGACTGTGCTGACATACCTCAGACAACAGCGGCCTTTGCTTTACCCAGTACCAGTTACTGCAGGCACCACGGAGTGTACTAAGCACTCTGCTTGCATTCTGCTGACCATTATGTGGGGCCAGCTCAAAGCCAGAGGCCTTTTGTCTTGGGGACTTTCACTTGCCCAGGAGCCCCACAACCCCATCTGCCTGTTTTCTACTTCCTAGAACTGTGAACACCCCAATGATTCCCCCTAAGACAACCTAAAACATATGCACCCTTCATTCTTGCCTGGCCCTCTCCAAAGCCCAGGGACATGTCCTCCAATCCCAATCTACAATGACATCCGCTCTTGTCTCTAGGTAGCTTGAGAGCTGACTGCAAACTGCAGTCTTCAGCCCCTTAAAGAGCTGCTTTTATTAACTTTTGCCTGAAGCATTAGGCTACCATAGACACCAACGATTATGAAAATGGCGCCATAAAACTTTTAAGTATATTTGTTGTAAGGACATATCAAAGATGCTGTCCTGTGCCTTCTATCCCAGAGAGTCCCATGGGAGGAAGCTTTCAAGTCTCAGGAAACACCATGTTTCTCTAGGGCTCCTTAGCCTTTACTCCACAGACACTGTCACTCTGGTACCCAATAGCTAACTCTGCCGTGAGCGGCCTGGATGTTCAGGGCAAAGTGCCCACCTCTGAGCCGGGCTGCCTTTGCCCATGCCCCTACCTGCAGCAAGCTGTTTCTGGAAGCGAGGCAGAAGGAACGAAGGATTCACGAGGACCAGCTTCCCGATGCACTCAGCCACCACCCCCCGGGTGCCCTCCTCGGTGCCCTCGCAGTGTTGAAACAGCAGGGTCCAGATGTCCTCAGCATAAGGCTTCAGGCTATCAGGCTGGGCAGCCCCCAGGGCCTCCCTGAGCGCGTGCAGCAGCAGGTACTGCCGCCGGGGCTCAGCCTTGATCTGCCCCAGCAGGAATGGCAGGAAGTCAGGCAGGTTGCCAGCGCCCACCCGGCCCAGTGCATACGAGGCCGCAGCCCTCACGTCCTCACTGGGAGATCCCAAGGCTTCCAGAAGCACTGCCTTCAGCTCCCGCTGGGGGCCTGGCCCAGCCACTTGACCCACCTCGGCCAGGGACAGAAATGCCAGGACCTTAACCCCAGTGCTGGAATGGGGTGACCTGGCATCACAGACCAGGCGGTTAGCTGTGGCTGCCGCCTCCTGGGGACAGGCAGCTGAGAGGGCTGCCACACACCGGGCCAGCGAGTGGAACACCTGCTTGTGTAGGCCTGGTCCCCTGTCCACAGCCTGGTCATAAACGGGTGCAGTGAGCATGCCGATGAGTTTGGCATAGTCCACACATGGGGGGCGGGTCCCCACCAGAGCCTGCAGGAAGCCTTCAGAGGCTGCCAGCACCCCAGCTGGCAGTAAGGGTGAACGCAGCAGCCGCAGCAGCTCCGAGAGCACGGGGCCGCTGACCTCCACCAAAGAGGATGGCTGGGCCTGGGTCACCGTGGTGAGGAACTCCACAGCCAGCTGGGCCACATGCATGTCGCTCTCATTGACCAGGGTGGGGAGCTCAGCCAGCACCGCCCGCACGGCAGATGGCGGGAGGCTGAGTCCCTGGCCCTGGGCCAGGGCGTCCAGGGCAGCCAATGTGGCCAGCCGCAGTGCCCGCTGGTTCTTACGCAGGAATGAGGCCAGGATGGGCAGTGCCTCGGCCAGGATGGGTTGCAGGTCAAGCCTCAGTGGGGACACAGCCACCAGAGTCAGCGCCTTGACAGCAGGCAGCCGAGTGATCTCATTCCGCAGGCGATCCAAGAGCAGCAGCAAAGTGGGTTCCAGGTCATCCCCCAGTCGGTCGCCCAGGTGGCTTACAAGGTGGCCCATGCAGGAGATGGCCCGTTCCTTTACCTCCTGGTCAAGGTCAGTGGCGCGGAGTCGCGCCAGGGTGGCTGTGGACATTTCTCCAACATAAAGCTCGGGGTCCAGCATCCGAGGCCTGTCCAATGGCCACAGGGCCCGCACCAACTCCTGTAGGACCAGCAGGGCCTCAGCTGCTATCTTGTAGAAAGGGTCGGCCACACAGGCCATCACAGGTGGCAGGAGGGCAGGCAGGTGTGGGTGGAAGGCCTCAGCTGGCTCCGTGGTCAGTAGCCCCTGTAGAAAGGCTAGAGCATCCATCCGGATGGTGGAGGAGCTGGAACGGTCAGCCAGAGAGGAAACGATGCCTGCGGGGTGGGTGCAAAGGTTATGTGCCCATGGACCCTGACCCAAGGTGGGTCCTCCCTAGAAGTGGTGGAGCACCTAAACTCTTAACACAGAAGTCTCTAAGATGTCAGTGGCAGGGTTGAAGGAAACAAGGCTGGGGACTCATCTGAATCTAAGGAGTAGGGCCTGGAAGCCAGCCTTGTGCTCACTGCAGAAGGTGGAGAGCCACGGCAGGCTGCTGACCAGGGGTTCAGCCCGGGACTGGGGCCCAGGCTCTCTAGGGGATTGGGGGCTCAACTTAGGGCTGGGGCCTGGGTTCTGGAAGAGGTTCAGCATGGTGGATACCTGTGTGTAGCCTGTGTGTAGTTTAACCTACCTGGTACCAGCACAGGCATGTGCTCTGCCAGGCTGCCAGGGAGGACGCCCGCCAGCTCGGTGAGGAGGCTGAAGCAGCCCTGGCGGGCTCTGATGCTCCTATCTTTAAGCTGCCGTTGCAGGGCCTTGATCACAAGGGGCACCTGTGGGCAAGTGGAGGTGGTCAGGGACCACTGGGCAACCTCCCTACCTGCCTGCTCCCAGGTGACCTTGTCCAGGCACATCCACAGACAGGATGCCTAGCATGGGGAAGACATGTCCCAGGAACTCATCCCTCATTCTGTGCCAGGAATCTTATGACTACACACAGACCCTCCTATGTCCATGTCACATGTACAGAGTGAGGAAGTTACTAGCTCAAGGTCACACTCCATGAGGGCAAAGCAGAGGCCTGGCAGATCCCATCTGCAGGCCCCTCCACCTCCTCAGCTCTGTCCTCCCCTTAGATGAACTCCCAGTGACACTGAGAGCAGGTGTGGGACAAAGGCAGCCCACCTGTCCCCGCAGCATGTGGAGGTTGCTGCTGCTCTGGGTGGGCTCCTCCACTGCCTCCAGCCATCCTTTCAGGGGCCGGCTTTGCCGCAGCAGCACAACGTAAGCCCCATAGACATCAGCCTTGACATTCTCCTCGCGTTCCTTGAAGCGGCCGATGAGCGCAGGTGCCAGGGTGCGGTGGAAATCAGGCAGCATGTCGGGCCAGGAATCCATCAAGGCTGCGAGGCACTTGGCCGCTGCCCGGCGCACCTTCCAACTCATGTCATCATCGTCACTGTACTCATCCTCACTCTCTAGGGCAGGAACAAGATGCCTGTAGGGCCCACGTCTCCCAGGACAGGGAGCACACACCATGTTTTGCACCCTGAGGAGCAGGGCTTACCCCTGTGAGAAATAGCCTCTATTTTTTAACAAAGACCTCTGAGAGCCGGGGATGCACTAAGCACAACCTCTGAGTGCCGGGGATGCACTAAGCACAACCTCTGAGTGCCGGGGATGCACTAAGCACAACCTCTGAGAGCCGGGGATGCACTAAGCACAACCTCTGAGAGCCGGGGATGCACTAAGCACAACCTCTGATAGCCGGGGATGCACTAAGCACAACCTGTGAGTGTCAGGGATGCACTAAGCACAACCTGTGAGTGCCAGGGATGCACTAAGCACAACCTCTGAGTGCCGGGGATGCACTAAGCACAACCTCTGAGTGCCAGGGATGCACTAAGCACAACCTCTGAGTGCCAGGGATGCACTAAGCACATTGAATGCACAATTTTATCTTAGGCCATGACCACCCTGTGAGGCAGGGATTATATCTCTATTTCAGAAATGAGAAAACTGGCACTTAGAGACAGGAAGTGGCTCACCCCACGTTAGGGAAATATGTGTAGGTGAACTAGGGTGCTCCCTCTGCCTACCAGGCCCTTAATTGTTTTGACTCTATCAGGGGAAAAAATTGACTTCCAATTCTTCATTTTAGACTCAGAGAATCCATCTGGGGCACAAAACCCATCCTTTGGTTTCAGGATAGGCTGTGTGAAGATTCATTTACTGGGATTCCAGAGAGCAGAAGTGGCAGTGGCTCCCTTTGGCCTCTTCTTTCTCCACCCCCAGCCTCTCTAAGGCTTTGAGTCCAAAGGGTTCCAAGCAGGATTAATACTGAGGAAATGCTGGGTTTGTGTGGCTTTCTATTCTACAAGCTCCCCTAAAAGGCAAGAGTTCCTCAAGTCTTTACCACCACCTGGGAAATAAGGTGCTGTTAAGTCCTATTTTATAGATGACAAATGAGATTCAGGCCTGTGACACCTGCCCATCACCTGGGGAAGGCACATAACCATAAGCACCCCAAAATATAGGCTCAAGGCCAGCATGTTCCTGGCCATGCCCCACTGTTGACGCTCAGACTCTCAGAGCACTTGCATCTGGACAGGCCACATCAGCTCAGCAGATATCCCTTCTGATGCACCCATGTTTGATGCCACCCACAAAGAAATATCCACAGCTCCCTACTACTGACAAGAAAATGTCTAAACTCCCTGGTTTGGTGCTTGAGACCCCAGTATGCCTGTCCAATCTCATCCCCTGCCATTCCATCTTGTTCCAAGCACCCCATCAGGCCCTAAGTCTGTCATCTTCATTAATACCCCTAGAAACCCATCAGAGAGATGGATAGGACCACAGGCACAGGAGGAAAGAAACTCCTGAGGCCACCCCCATCCAAATATCTTTTTCCCCTGTCAGTGCCTGCCATCCACCATCAGAGCTTCCCTCTGCTCAGCTAAAAGCATTACCTCTTAAAAGCCACTAGGAAAGGCTCGGCGCCCGTAGCTCAGCAGCTAGGGCTCTGGCCACATACACCAGGGCTGGTGGGTTTGAACCTGACCCGGACCTGCCAAACAACAATGACAACTATATAAAAAAAAAAAAAGTTGGGCGTTGTGGTGGGCACCTATAGTCCTAGCTACTTGGGAGGCTGAACCAAGAGTTTGCTGTGAGCTATGACGCCACCACAGCACTCTACTCAGAGTGACAGCTTGAGACTCTGTCTAAAAAAAAAAAAAGCCACTAGAAAACGGTACAGAGAGGTAAGGGAGTCTGACAGACCTGGCTCCAAGTCCCAGCTATGCTACTTCCTAGTTGTGTTATCTCAGACAAACCTCAGCCTCAGTTTCCTTGTCGGAAATATGGGGATAATAATACCTGGTTCTGTTTGTTTTGTTTTGTTTTGTTTTGAGACAGAGTCTCACTTTGTCACCTTTGGTAGAGTGCCGTGGCATCATAGCTCATAGCAACCTCAAACTCTTGGGCTTAAGCGATTCTCTTGCCTCAGCTTCCAAGTAGCTGGGACTACAGTGCCCGGCTATTTTTAGAGATGAGGTCTCGCTCTGGCTCAGGCTGGTCTCAAACCTGTGAGCTCAGGCAACCCACTTGCCTTGGCCTCCCAAAGTGCTAGGATTACAGGAGTGAGCCACCACACCCAGCCAATAACCCAGCCTGTTTTTGAGAGCTACTATAAGGAACACAGATGTTCAATAAATGATAGTGATTATGACTATCATTAGTGTCATCTGTGCAGTCTAGGGCTGAAGCCCGAGGGAGAGTTGGCATCAGGACAGGGGCACTGTTGGCTGAGGGATCCCTACAAGGCCCACCTTCACCCACCAACGTTGTCCACGCACCTTGCTCACTGAACTCACTATCCTCTGTCTCCATCTGCTCCTCATCCTCGTCACTGTCATAGTTATAGTTGGGGTCATGCTTCAGGTATTGGAGGCAGAGGCTAGTCACGTTGGGCACATGAGGGCCCATCTCCTTGGGGCACCTGTGGGGTAGAATGGGAGAGACTGATGGATCCAGGAAGGAGAGGATGGAGACCACGCCCCCCAAAGGGTGGGTCCTGAGATTTTACTGCTTTGAGGTCAGCATCCTGCTCCCATCCCCGCCAATTTCCCAAAGAAATTCCAGGCACCCCCCACTGCACCTACTTCCTCAAGAAGGCCTCAAAGGCCTGGAGGCAGGACTCCCGGAGTTCATCATCATCAAGGTTGCAGAAATCCTCCACCAGGGGCACCAGGCGATCCAGATGGGCCCCTGCAGGGCCAGGTGGGTCACTGAAGCCAGGCCAGCTCTCTCCCGAGGTTCCCCTAGCCCACAGCAATCAGCCTGTTCCTACACCTGCCACTCTGACCACTGCAAATTCAACTCAAGAGGCTTCACAGCCAAGCAGATGTGGGATCTAGCCTTGACTGTGTCACCGGTATACTACGGTCCCTTGGGCAGGTCACATCCCTCTCTTGACCTCAGTCTACTGATCTTCACAGTCAGGACAACAATGCCTCATGGGCACAGATTTTGTAAAAATTAATAATATGATGCAGATAAAGAGTTTAGCCCTGGTCCTGGCACAGAGCACTTAATGAGCAGCATTCATTGTTAAAACCATTGTTCTTTCCTTGTCTTATTCTTCCACAGGTTGTAAGCCCATGGAAGAGAGAAGGGGGAAGGCAGGTACTGACCTAATAGATCAGGCAAGAGGGGCCTCTGCCTGGCCTCCACGCTTTCTAGAATCTCACCCTTGCCTTTCTCCAGCCACACCCTTTCCCAGTGTAAGAAGGGTATGCTGACCTGGAGGCCTCCAACATGCTTCCTGTAGACTCTACTCTGCCCAGGTACCTGGGACCCCTGAGTTCCTGCCCAACTGATCCTGAGCACTTGTCCAAACCCATGCAGGCCTCTCTCCCAGGTCCATGCTCTCAAGGGTGGCTGAGTACGGGCTGCTGTTTGGGGACAGGGGAGCGGGACAGGGTATAGACATGCCGGCTGGGATGTCTACTTGCAGTGAGACAGCCAGGAGTTAGGTGGGGTAACCGTGGGCCAATACTATCCACACTGCTTTGTTCTAGCCTGGAATTCCAGGGTGTCTGAGGACAAATTCGAACCTGATTGCAACTTTGCATTTCCAGAAAACTAATCTATGGTGACAACCGTGCAGTGTCTGCCTGGGACGAGGCAGGAGGGATGGGCTACAGGAGGTGCAAGGAAACTTCTGGGGTTGAGGGAAACATTCTGTATCTTTGTTGTCATAGTTTCACAGTTATAGGCAAAGGTCAAAACACACTGAATTGTACACTTGAAATGGGGTGGTTTATTTTATGTACATAGGTGCTCTCTCTCTACATATATACACATGGAGATATATATATATATATATATATATATAATTTTTTTTTTTTTTTTTTGAGACAGAGTCTCACTTTGTAGCCCTGGCTAGAGTGCCTTGGTGTCAGACCTCACACCAACCTCAAACTCTTGGGCTCAAGCGATCCTCTTGCCTCAGCCTCCCGAGTAGCTAGCTAGGACTACAGGCACCTGCCACAATGCCCGGCTATTTTTAGAGATGGGGTCTCACTCTTGTTCAGGCTGGTCTCAAACTCCTGAACTCAAGCGATCCACTCGCCTTGGCCTCCTAGAGTGATAGGATTATAGGTGAGCCACCTTGCCTGGTCTCAAATAGTTTTTTTTTGTGTGGTGTGTGTGTGATTTTTGGCTGGGGCTGGGTTTGAACACGCCACCTCTGGCATATGGGACCGGCGCCCTACTCCTTGAGCCACAGGCGCAGCCCCCCAATAGTTTTGTTTAAAAATTCAAACCTGGCTAACAGGTTATCAAGCTGTAACTGTCAGCATCTTATTTTATTTAACAGTTTAGTGGTATGGTTTATAATCATAATTACTCGGAGCTTCTAGATCTCAGAAGTAACTAATCCAAGCCCCTTCCTTTTAGAGCCAGACCATACATTTGGCGCTGGCTCCGCCCTCCCAATCTCGTTCCCGGAAAATAGCCGCACTCCCTGGCCTAGGAGGCGGTCCGCCTCATAGGCCCCGCCCACCGAGGAAGCCCAGCCCTTTTCCCTTGACGAGGCCCGCCCCCTCCCTTACGGTGGGCCCGTCCCCTTACCAAGGCGGTGACCCGCCTGGCGGCCGACACTGCCCAAGCACTGGATCAGGGTGCGGATGGCGGCGGGGCTGGCGGGCGCCCGCGGGCCAGGCAGCCGGTCCAGCAGGTGGTCAGCGAGCTCTGCGAAGAGGTCCGTGCTGCAGGAGGCCGCCAGGTGGCCGAGCGCCCCGATCGCTCGCTTGCGCACGGCTAGGCGCGGGCTGCTCAGCTGGGGCAGCAGACAGTGCAGGAGGCTGGCGTGGAAGGCGCCCAGCGGGACGCCCAGCCTGCAGGAGCCAGGCAGGCGTCAGGCGGGCCCACCTGGCGGGCAGTCCCAGCCAGGCACCCCCCTCTTCAGCCTCTCCTGGCCTACGCTCCAGTAACTGTGACAACTCAATGGCCTTTGAAAAATACGCCCAGCAACTGTGAGAAGGAATTATTTAAATCATTTATTGTTACATGAGAGAAAGTAAAAAGAGAAAAGACTTCTCAAGGCCCCTGGGCCAAGAAATACAAGGCCAGGACTTAAACCCAGGTGTCCAGGCTCCCAGCCTGGGGCAAAGACCCAGGGGTGATGGGTGGTGGGTACAGGGGCCCTAGTGAGGCTGCCCCTGTTTCCTGGGAGTCCAGGGCCTGCCTCAATACCACCCAGCCCCTGCCCCCTTGTTCATCTTTCTCACAGAGACCAAAGTGGTCTAAAATCTACTTTTTTTTTTTTCTTTTGAGATAGTCTCACTATGTCACCCTGGGTAGAGTGCATCACAGCTCACAGCAACCTCCAGCTCTTGGGCTTAAGCAATTCTCTTGCCTCAGCCTCCCAAGTAGCTGGGACTACAGGTACCCACCACAATGCTCAGCTATTTTTTGTTGCAGTTGTCATTGCTGTTTAGCTGGCTCGGGCCAGGTTCAAACCTGCCACCTTCAGTGTATGTGGCTGGCACCGTAACCATTGTGCTATGGGCACCAAGCCCTAAAATCTATTTCTGAAGTGGTCATTCCTCTGCTTAACTCCTTCTATGGTTCCCTAGTGCCCTCTGGATAAACTGTGCAGAGAATGGCTTCTGCACATATGGAAGACAGGCCCTGCCTGCCTCAGCAGCTTCTATCCCCACCCTCAAACAGGCCTGAAGGCTTTTCTCCTCCCACTCCACATGAGCTCACAGACCTTATCCTCCCATATCTCTATGCCCAGGCCATGCCCCTTTCCTGGTAAAGGTTTCATTTTATGTATTGGCTTGTTCACCTGGTAGGGGACAGGGGCTGTGCTGGAAGCCAGACCCAGGACCTGCCCTCATGGAATGAAAGGCTGAGTGGGTGCCTTCTTCAAATCCAGCATGAGGCTAAATGAGTTCATCATCTCCCCACATACCTGCTCCTGCTCCTGGAGTGCACCCCACCCGTTGTAGCCCCTCTGTCTGTCCACTCAGCTACTAAGGACAGATGCTAGGGGTCATCTTCAGGTCTCTGCCTGTCTCATCCAGTCCATGTCCTGGGGTAGTCTCCCTCCTGAATATAACCTGAATTCACCTGCTCACAGAGGTGCTTAACCAGTTCCCTGCCTGTGTGTTCAGTGCCCTCCCAACTGCTCTCCACAGTGCAGAAAGATCCCTGTGAAACATATAAGGACTCCTGCCCCGCCCTCCACACTCAGCTCTCCACCTGAAAGCCCAGTTCTGCCCAGTTCTGTGACTGCCGGGCACAAGCATGGCATTCCATGTCTTCTCCTGCCTCTCCCCACCAGGCTAGGGCAGCATTCCCCTTAAGCTCACCCATACCCAGCTAAGTTCTGCCCCCCTTGAAGGCTCAGCTCTCGCAGAACCCTCTCTAGGAAGGTTCTCTACCCCCAGCTGCTTGGGGGCTCCTGTGAGCTTCTATGAGCTCTGTTCTTAGGGAGTACATTCATAGTTTTATTTTATTCTAGAAACAGAGTCTTGCTCTGTTACCCAGGCTAGAGTGCAATGGGAACAATTGCCACCATCCGAGATAATACTTTTTAGAGATGGGGGGGGTCTCACTTATTGACCAGGCTGGTCTTGAACTCCTAACCTGAAGTGATTCTTCTGCCTTAGCCTTCTGGAGTGCTGAGATTATAGGTGTGAGCTGCTGGGCCAGGCCAAGTTTGATGTTGTCTGTGAACTCTTCCCTAGGAGCAAATGAGACTGATCCAACGCCATACTCCTAGCAATAGTCCAGCACCTGACATTTTTCTGGCTGCAGAGTAGGTACTGAAGTTGTGAGAGGTTTTATGGACAGCATGACCTAAGGCAGACCATGCTACCTCTCAGGGGCTGTGAAATGGTGACAGTCAAGTTTTTCTTTGCAGGGCTATTGGGGTGATTAAGGAGCCCCAAGAACTGGCCCACTGGGTAGCAGGTTCTGGATTTGTGGATTGAGTCCCTCCCTGTCCCGCTTTGCCCCCTCCTCCTCATTGCCCATGGGGACCTCCTGCACCTGCTCAACATGTCAGAGAGGATGTCCAGGGCTTCTAGCTGCACAGCCACATCTTCCTGCTGGGCGATGGCACTGGTGAGCTGGCCTGTGATCTTCCGGCACACGTTGGTGGCCAGCCCAGAGCCTGCACAGGGCACAAGGCAGGCACAATGAGGCCCTGGCCTAGGAAAAGATGCAGCTTCCAACCCTGGCTGTGTTCCTGAGCTCACATTCCTGGAGTCCTGCTAATTCAGGGAAGTTAGGGCTCCCATGGTCCAAGGTTTGACTTGAGTCCAACCAAATTAAAGGAGTTAGTGAGGGGCACTGAGGACCCAATGGCTGAGATCTGGGCTGGCTCACCCACCCCCACCCCTTCCTCCTTGTCCACTTTCACTGGGGAGGTGGGAAAAATTAAACATTTCCTTTCCTGCTTCCCTTACTGCCAAGAGTGGCCATGTGATCCAGTTCTATAAATAGAGGTCTTCTGGGGACTTCTGGAAAAAATATTTTTCTTATAAAGGGAAGGAGATATGGACAAGAGACAACCCTGTCAACTGAGCCACTAAAAGAACTACCACAGCCAGGTGTGGTGGCTCACACCTGTTATCCCAGCACTGTGGGAGGCTGAGGCAAGAGAATGGCTTGAGCTCAGGAGTTTGAGACTTGTCTGAGAGAGAGTGAGACCTCAACACAGTAAAAAAAAATGAAAAACCTTGGCTTGGCACTGGTAGCACAGTGGTTACGGTGGCAGTCACATGCACCGAGGGTGCTGGGTTTGAAACCGGCCCGGCCTGCTAAAACAACAACAACTGCAACAAAAAAATAGCTTGGTGCTGTGGCAGGCACCTGTAGTCCCAGCTACTTTGGGAAGCTGAGGCAAGAGAATGGCTTAAGCCCAAGAATTTGAGGTTGCTTGAGCTGTGATGCCACAGCACTCTACTGAGGGCCACAAAGCGAGACTCTGTCTCAAAAAAGAAAAAAAAGAAAGAAAGAAAGAAAACCCCAGCTGGGTGCCATGGCTCACACCTGTAATTCCAGCAGAGGCTGAGGCAGCAGGATGCCCACAGCGCGAGTCTGAGGTTGCAGTGAGCTATGACTCCACTGCACTCTGCTCAGGGCATAGGGTGGGACACTGTCTCAACAACAACAACAAAAAGGAACTGCCACAAAAATGGAGTAGCTGAGTCCTCCAGAATTATCATGTATTTCTTTAAACTGCCACAGCTTACATTTCCTTATTTGAGCAAAAAAAAGCATTCCTAACTGACAATAGAGCCCATCTGAATTCTCTGCCACCTACTAGCTGAGTGACCTTAGGTAAAAGTCCCTTCATCCTTCTGAGCTTTGGTTTTTTAACCATAAACTAGGACAAATAATACCAGCACCTAGTCCTGGGGACCTGGGTACCTGTGGCTGTAGGCGGGAGCTCCGAGAGTACAGTCTTGAGGCCAATGCCCGCGATGTCTCGGAGCTGCTCCTTGTCTGAGCGCATGTTGGCACAGAGGGCATCCACGATGGTCTCCACCTGGTACTCCTTCACTTTGCCCACCAGGGGACCCAGGCTGAGCAGGGAGGGAAGGTGGAAGTTGAGCCCAAAAGCCTGAGGCTCAGCCTGCATCAGGGTGCCCCTTCAGGTCCCCTCCTGCTCCTAGGGCCACATGTGCTAAGGAAAAGGCTTCACTCTACAAGGGCTCCTCTGTTTTGCCAGAAAGAGAGGTATCCACATCTTCCTGGCACCTCTCAAACCTACGTGGCTCCCTATGTTTTGGATCTCAATAGACGGCCAAACAATGGTTCTCTAACGTAAGTCTGTATTACAATCCCTGGGAGGACTTGTTACAACACAGATTACCAGGCCCCACCCCCAGAGTTCAAGTTCCCCGGTTGGTGCTGGTCCACGAACCATACTTTGAGAACCTCTGCCTTATCTTGCTTCTCAAACTCTGGTTGTGGATCAGCATCATCAGTGTCACCTGGGAACTTGTTTGGGGCACAGTCTTAGGTCCTTCCCAGAATCCTGCAGTTCCACCAGGTCTCCAGGGGGTTCAAATGCACATGAAGTTTTAAAATGGTACTAGACCACGGGTTCTCCATCTTAGCTCACAGCAACCTCAAACTCCTGGCTTAGGTGATTCTCTTGTCTCAGCCTCCTAAGTAGCTGGGACTACAGGTGCCCGCCACAACGCTCAGAGATGAGGTCTCGCTCTGGCTCAGGCTGGTCTTGAACCTGTGAGCTCAGGCAATCCATCTGCCTCGGCCTCCCAAGTGCTGGGATTATAGGCACGAGCCACTGTGCCCGGCCCCTGACCCCCAGTTCTTAACAGTGGCTGCACACTGCCATCACCTGAGGCCTTTGAAAAATGTTTACCTGGGTGCTGCCGTCAGAAAAGGCTTTAGTTACAATAGAATCTCCATAGTTGACCCCCTCTCTACACTGACCACCTCCTTAAGTTGACCAAATTTTCAAAGACCAGACATGCACCACATGTACATATTGGTACAGCAGGCCTAGTTCCTTGTGTTGGTCACCTCCAGATGTTGACCAGTTTGTTACAGTCCCTGGGATGGTCTACTTACAGAGGATCTACTGTAATTGGTTTCAAGTGGCCTGGATGGTGGGACTTTTTTATTTTTTTAAGACAGAGTCTTAGTTTGTTGCCCTCAGTACAGTGCCGTGTTGTCATAGCTCACAGCAACCTCAAACTCTTTTGCTCAAGTGATTCTCTTGCCTCAGCTTCCCGTGTAGCTGGGACTACAGGCGCCTGCCATAACGACTGGCTATTTTTTTTTTTTTGGTAGAGACAGAGTCTCACTTTACCACCCTTGGTAGAGTGCCATGATGTCACAGGGCTCACAGCAACCTCCAGCTCTTGGGCTTTCGCGATTTTCCTGCTTCAGCCTCCTGAGCAGCTGGGACTACAGGCGCCTGCCACAATGCCCGGCTATTTTTTGGTTGCAGTTCAGCTGGGGCTGGGTTTGAACCCGCCACCCTCAGTACATGAGGGCGGCGCCCTACTCACTGAGCCACAGGCGCCACCCAACAACTGGCTATTTTTCAAGAGGAGGTCTTGCTCTGGCTCAGGCTAGTCTCGAACTTGTGAGCTCAGGCAATCCATCCACCTTGGCCTCCCAGAGTGTTAGGATTATAGGCGTCAGCCACCTTGCCTGGCCTGGATGGTGAGACTTAAAAATTCTCTAGGTGGGGGTGGCACCTGCATCTCTGAGGAAGGTACAGTTTCCACAAGTGCCCCAGAGGACTGCAACGCATACTCATTTTCAAACCTTTGCTCTCTGGACTTCCTTCATCTAAATAGTCACCAAGCCCTCCATCCTACCTCCTGTAGCATTGGTTGCCAAAAGGGGTGATCCTCCCATGGCAACTTACAGGGCTTTGGTCATGATAACTATAGGGTTGGCACTTCTGGCTTTGATGCTGGGGGCAGGAACAGAAAGACAATATTGCAAAATAAAGCCCTGTGTCGTTTGGTCAGCAAGAGTTTCTACCATGCTGGGTGCATAATCCTATAATCTGTAAGCTCATGCCTATAATCCTAGCACAGCTGAGGAGGGCTGATTGCTTGATCTCAGGAGTTTGAGAACAGCCTAGGCAAGAGCGAAACCCTGTCTCTACTAAAACGTAGAAAAACTGAGACAAGAGGATCTCTTGAGCCTAAGAGTTTGAGGTTGCTGTGAGCTGCGATGCCATAGCACTCTACCCAGAGCGGCAGAAAAATAAAGAACAAAGCCAAAAAAGAGTTTCTGAGATCCCACTGGGCATTCTATACAAAAAGCCTTTCTACAATTACCTGAGTCTAGAATTTCATTTTACATATAAACACAACGTACTTGCTTGGGGGGTGGGGGGCTGAGGGGTGGTTGAGACAGGGTTTCTTTCTGTTGCTCAGGCTAGAGTGCAGTAGCATCATCATTGCTCACTGCAACCTCCAATTCCTGGGCTCAAGTAATTCTCCAGCCTCAGCCTCCTGAGTAGCTGGGATTACAGGTGTGCACCACCATGCCTGGCTAATTTTTTAATTGCTTGTAGAAACAGGGTCTTGCTATGTTGTTTACGCTGGTCTCAAACTCCTGGCCTCAAGTGATCCTCCTACCTTGGCCTCCCAAAGTGCTGGGATTGCAGGTGTGAGCCACCACCCCTGGCCTGCACTGCTTTAATATACTGTAGTCTAGATTTTCCAAGTTAGGAGGTAAACTGAAGGAAGACTGTACTTTGTGTTCTTGGAAATTTTACTGGAAAATGGTTACCACTTTGAAAAATCTCACCACTAAGACCAATGCTGCTTGTGATATCTGAGCCCCCAGTACCCGTGTTCCTGTATTCATCTCTGCTTATGAGTTCACACCTGGGTGCAGGCTTCTTGTAACTTTATTGTCACTTCTACTGTCACAGTGCCCAGGCATTTACATATTGAAACACACACTACTATACACTATGTTCCTTCTATATTTTCTTTAGGTTACAGGGACATCCAACCTGTGGCCCACAGGCACATGCTGATTTTTTTTTTTTTTTGAGACAGAATCTTACTTTATTGCCCTCGGTAGAGTGCTGTGGCATCACAGCTCACAGCAACCTCCAACTCTTGGGCTTAGGTGATTCTCTTGCCTCAGCCTCCCGAGTAGCTGGGACTACAGGCACCCACCACAATGCCCGGCTATTTTTTGGTTGCAGTTTGGCCGGGGCCGGGTTTGAACCCGCCACCCCCAGTTATGGGGCCAGGTCCCTGCCCACATGTGGCCACAGGTGCCACCCACATGCTGATTTTTTGAGGATTGTTTTGCTGATCTGTGTTGTCAGATATCCCGAAAAGTATCCACAAACCTTTTGTTTTGCTCATCCACTATCCTTAATGTTTGTGTATTTAATGTGAAGCCCAAAGCAACTCTTATTTTTCAATTTGTGGCACAGAGTAAGAAAGATTAGACACCCCTGTTAGGGCATTATATACATATTGTTTTGTAATTATATGCAGAAGTAGGTTTTATTTTTTTGGAGGGTTTTTTTTTTTTTTTTGTAGTTTCTGGCCAGGGCTGGGTTTGAACTCACCACCTCTGGCATATGGGGCCAGCATCCTACTCCTTTGAGCCACAGGTGCTGCCCCAGAAGTAGGTTTTATTATGCATGAATTTCATTTGATATTTGAAAATAGGAAAAGGGCAGTACAAGTTGCTCGATATGAAAAGGTATGTTGGTTCTGCAGCTGGGAAACCCTACCTCCCCCTGTGTGCACTCTATGACTAGAAAGATACTCCTAGACCACAAACCTGACCACATCATTCCGCTGCATGAAACCCTTTACTGAATTCTCTCTGTTCTTGGGATCCAGTTATAATTCATTAATATGCCCCCAAAAGATGCCTGTGCCCAGCTCAGAGTGTGGTTTGAGTGGTGCTGCCCCAATTCTCTCACCCTGTTGACCTTTGACCCTTGCCATTCTCAAGTCCCCTACCCATCCCAGGCATGTGCCCTGCAGACACTGTGTTTCACTTCTTCTATTCTGGAGGTAACTGACCGAGGTCTCACAATCACAACCTCACAAACCCCAGGGCCAAGCCTTTGGGGACCCTGCTGTAGAGGAGTGGACACCATGCTTGCAAAGGACAGTTACTGATTCTTATCACATTAAAAGGAAACACTGAGAACAGGACAGTCTCCTGGCAAGCATAGAGACATTTTGTGACTTGGGGGCAATCCCCCAAGTAACTCAGTGTTCCCGAAGGAGATAAGATCGGTCACTCACCAGTAAGCCCGTGTCAAACATCCTGCTTAGTACTTCTTCATGGGGGTTGTGGGGCAAGAACACATGAGGAAAGAGCAGGTGGCAGTCCTTACGCATGCAGCCCTCGTACGTCATTACCTTAACTCTCCACACCTGTTATGTATAACCTTAATAAATAGCTGCTGCAGAGGGGGCTCAGGGCTACTCTGCACTTAAGGTTAGCCCGGGCCTCCCGCAAGCTTGTACTTCTAATCCGTGCCACTCCCGGCTCCTTCCTGCAGCGACTGAGACCAGGGCCTTAGGGGTCGCGACACCCTGCCCTCAATCCCATGTCCCCTCAGCCCTTACCGCTCTAGTGCAGGTCACCCTGACCTTCTGGCTGCCTGCATCTCTGTGTGAGAGCTTTCTCTGGCTGGAGGTGCCAGGAAGTGAATAATCCTCTATCCTACTCCAGGGGTGGCCTTCAACCAAAGACCAATAATTAATGTCCCAGCTCCCTCACTCTTTGGGTGGGAAAACTCCAAGAGGGCATGTCCTATACTGTGTCCCAGGGGTCCCCAATGGGGTTGAGCTAATCATCCACAGTGGTCACTTTGTGATGCACCCTTCACTGGCTTTCTTCCTTTCCCTGCCTCACTTTCTGTCTCTTCTACCAGTTTTCAGGCACCGCCTCCAAATACACTCACACGTGAATCCTTGTCTCAGCATCTAATTCTGGGGAAGCCCAGACTAAGGCACTATCCAACAAGCGCTGCTCAACCACTGTCCTCTCAGAGGCCGGGACTCCTGGGGTGCTCCCCGTCCCCACCAAGGCCGACACTCACCACTTGACAGCCAGGTTCTGGACCTCGCCATTCTTGTCCTCCAGGAGCCTGAGCAGCATCTTCACCACCTTGCGCTCACTGTCCTCATCCAGCTGGATGGAATCCTTCTGCAACTCAGACATCAGGTCGCTAGTGGCCATGAACCTGGAAAGGGAGGACAGAGAAGGGAGGATTGCCAAGCAGCTCCTGGGCTTCAGTGGACTTGGGCAATATTTCAGAGTCCCCCTAGAGGTAGACCTTGATACAAAGATTCAAGGGCAAGGACAGCCATGTGCTGCATAACAGATTCCAACGGAGCCACCCAACAGGGATCCCATTTTCATCTCCCATACCATATACTTACTTTATCTTTTCTGTGTCTAAATACATCAAGATAAACAAGTACTCCCAGCTGTTACAATTGCCTCCAGTAGTCAGGACAGGAACACACTGTACAGGCTAATAGCAAGAGGCTGTCCCATATAGCCTAGGTGAGCAGTAAGCCTCTGGGTTTATGTAAGAACACTCTGGGATACTGGCAAAGCAATGAAATTGCCTAATGATATATTTCTCAGAATATATCGCTGTTGTTACAGGCAGCTAATGACTGGGCTGCCACAAGGAGATTAAGATGTGTGACACCACTGCCGTACAGTGGCAGACTAGAAACAGCACAGCATGCTGGCTAAATGCTTAGGGCTTCACGGTCTGTGGTTTCTGCTGCTGATGTTCGTGTGAATGTGAGCTTGGGCAAATCACTCCAACTCTCTGATCTTCAGTTTACTTCATGAGGTTGTCTGTGTACATGGTAAGCACCCAGTAAATGGCACTGCTGTCATTAGAATGGCACATTACATCATCCACATCTCACAACAGCAGGGAGAAGGGCACCAGAAGCTTGAACAGACATGCTGTGACTAAGTCAGGGGTTGGGGAGAAGCCTCTCTACCAGACAGATGGAGGAGGCTGAGCTATGTCCACCCCCATCTTAGACAATTAACTCAGTTTCTGCCCCTAGACCAGTGGGTCTCAAACCTGGCTGGCATCAGAATCACTTGCAGGGCTTGTTAAACCCTGCTGGGTTCCACCCTTAGAGTTTCCAAATCACTAGGTCTGGGGTGGGGCCCAAGAATTTGCATTTCTGCTTGTAATCTTAGCACTGTGGGAGGCCGAGGCATGAGGATCCCTTGAGTTCAGGAGTTCAAGACAAGCCTAAGCAAGAGAGACACCCTTCTCTACTAAATATAATAGAAAAACTAGCCAGGCATGGTGATGGGCACCTGTAGTTCCAGATGAGGAGGCTGAGGCAGGAGGATGCTTGAGCCCAGAAGCTGGAGATTGCTGTGAGCTAGGCTGACCCATGGCACAATAGCCTAGGCAACAGAGTGAAGCTTTGTCTCAAAAAAGAAAAAAAAAAAAAAAAAAATTTGCATTTCTAACAAGTTCCTGACTGATTGTTTGAGGGTCAGAAAACACTTTGAAAACCTAGGCCCTGGGCCAGGCTGACAGGCCATGGGCATATTTTGGAGACTAGTGTCAACAGCTGACTGGCTCACCAACCTAGTATGGGCACCAGAGTCAAGGGCTGCCCACCTCCAGGTGGGTGGATCCATGTGACCTGATGCCAAAACCTGAGGTCCTATCCCAGGCATTTGAAATTGCAGAGTCTCAGCTGGCAGGCAATGGAGATTTGGGGAATAGGGGGAGTTTACTGGGCATCAATCTGCCATAATTATGATTAATAAGAGGGTAAAACTGAGCTCTGAAACTGGTAGCCTCAGCTGTGTCCAGCTTGCAAATGTGTTTTCAAAAATTTGAATTACGTCCCTCTCAAGTGTCAAGACTCAAAGAAAAAGACAGCTTTGAATAGGCCAGTATTTGGGTAATATTGCTCAATATTTCTAAGGGAAAATACTAAGGGAGAAGCCGTTGATTAACATGAATTCAGCAGAAAACATCAGCCAAGAACTAATAGCCAAAAACCTACTTCACTACATTTTAGGAGGTGCTTATTGTCTTATTTCTGAGGTCAAAAAGGAGTATCTTAATACTTCAACATGATGGGAAGTTCCTATCAAGCATATAAAGATATACTTAAGAATGTATTTCTACTCCCAATTTGTTATAGTTTTTTTGTTGATAGATCACAAATGGTTGTTGAATATTTTGAAATGCCTTTTATGCATACATTGAGATCGTCACATGTATTTTTTCCTTTCACCTCTTTGTGATATGAATTATGTGAATATCCTCTAATGTTAAGCCTTTTGGTTCCTAAATAAATGCCATCTGGTATAAAAAAAATTTTTTTTGAATTACGGGCGGCACCTGTAGCTCAAAGGAGTAGGGCGCCGGCCCCATATGCCAGAGGTGAAGGGTTCAAACCCAGCCCCGGCCAAAAACTGCAAAAAAAAAAAAAATTTTTGAATTACTCATCAATATCTGAACACTGGGAGAGCTGACATTAAAAGCTGACTTCCAGAGTCTTCTAAGAACAGAACATCTGAATACATTGGGCCTACAATATCCAGTGACAATAACTGCTGGAGTCAGGTCCTGGCCGCCTTCTCTCCACTTCATCAGGTCCCTGCTTGGCCCACTTCACCCATTTACTGGCTCTTGCAGGCACTGGAGAGTGGAGATTTGAGGGGAAGATAGGACAGAGCCATGTGGAGAGATGCTATGAGGCTGAGGCCAGACAGAGGTGGGCCCAGAGAAGGTCTCACGCCACTGGGCGCCTTCACACCAGCCCTGGCATGATGGAGTGAGTCCATCATGACCCCTACATCCACCTCTTGTGCTGGATTCTGGCCTTTAGGCTCAGGCCTGCTGCTTGATGTCATGCTAGCCCACAGTGCCCTGTTCCTAGGGGGGAACTTGTCCATGTAATACTATTTATTTTTAACAGGTGGGTTAGCCTCAAGCTGCTGAGAAAAGGAAGGAAGCGGAACTGATAGCAAGAAGGGAGATGGGCAGGGATGACTGTGCCCACCTCTGGGCCAAGGTAAGGTCAAAAAGGAGGTCTTGATTTGAGGTAGGCCAGTGCCTGAGATGGGCCCAAGTGAGGGGACAATTTGAAAAGGCAGACAGGATCTCCAAGCTGTTTCTGCTGTAAGCCATGGGGCCCAGCTCAGCCCAGTAACCCAGGGAATGTGCTCCTTTGCTCCTCCTGCCCTGCTTTCTTC